>NC_054061.1:6602115-6902211 GCF_017639655.2 Falco naumanni
TTTGGATTTAGGATGAGAACAATGTTGATAGCAACAACTAAAACATCAGCATGCTAAGTAACGGTCAAGAAGTCTTCAGCTTCTTATTACTGCCCTGCCAGCAAGAAGGCTGGGGGGCACAAGAAGTTGGGAGGAGACACAGAGAGGACAGCTGACCCAAACTGGCCAAAGGGATACTCCATACCATATGATGTCATGCTTGGTGTATAAACTAGGGGGAAAGCTGGCTGGGGGTTTCTGCTCAGGAATTGGTTAGGCATCGGTCAGCTGGTGGTGAGCAATTGTATTGCTCATTATTTGTTTTATATATTCTAATTCTTTTATTGTTAGTATTCTTTTCCTTCCTTTTCAATTAAACTGTCTTTATCTCCACTCATGAATTTTACTTATTTTTTCTTTTTGAGATTCTCTGCCCTATCCCATGGGGAGAGGTATGTGAGGGAGTGGTTGTGTGGTGTTTAGCTACCTGCCACGTTAAACCACGACACTTGATCGCCTATGTGTTGGGGCAGGGGGTGTCAAAGGACTATAGCTGATCAATTCTAATTTATTAGTGTACTCTGTATATCACAGCACCTAGTTCTCATTTAGTGCTTGTTTCCTGTAGCTTCTGGAGAGGTGTGCAGGCTGCCATGGCTGCCTGATCATGTTATACAAGAGAATGTGCCTGATAACCTGTGGAGAAAAGGCAGTGATGTTTTCCAGGATTATTGAGGTGTTTATGTTCCTGTTGGTGGTTGTCCTCACCTTGTTGAACTTCAGTCCCTGCACTAACAGTCCAGTTTAATGGCAAATCTGTGATGGTCTAGCACTATAATAGGAGTTCCTGAAAGGCTGGGCTGTAATAAAGTGTTTTTGGTGAAGTAACTCAGGCTTGACACTACTGTCTGGAGTCAAGGATTGATCAGTGGAGTAGAAGTCAAATCTGCTGGGTACATATGTTACTGTGTTTCTGCTGCCTTTTATGACTTTGGGCTTCTCAATATTTCATCCCTATGCTTGCCTAGTTGAGTATGTGAGTGTTCTACTTGCTTTCTAGGAGGTCACTCCAGGTCAGTCTGATGTGCTGAACACCAGCGAGCCCCTAACCCCATCCCAGAAAGAGATCCAGCGTCAATCCACCCTGCAGCTGCTGCGCAAGGTAATGCAGATCCCAGAGAACGAATCGGAACTGGCTGAGGTCTTCACGCTCATCCATGAACTCAACAGCTCGCGTCTCATCCTGTCCAACGTGAGTGAGGAGACAGTCACCATAGAGCAGACCTCCTGGTCAAACTACTATGAGTCTCCATCTGCGCAGTGCCTCCTCTGTAACAGCCCATTGTTCAAAGGGGGACAGAAGTAAGATTCTGTTTTAGACTTGTGACTCTTTCAACCTCGTGCTGGTATTCTATGTTAGCAGCGTGCCTGAAATAATATTTGCTTTAGCGTCAGTGCTGAAGCTGGTGTAAGTGACAATGAATAAGCTACATGTGTGTGAAAAGGGTTTAGCTGCTTAGCAGTAAGCTGATTCTGTTTCTCCTGTGCAGTGTAGTTTGTCATAGTTACCATTTCTGTTAGCAGGAGAGCTTGATCAAAGAGTGACTGCTAAGTCTAATAATTTTTTTTTTTCTTGAAACAGAGTCTTTTCGTTAGTCATCCCTTCTTTGTTTTCCATTCTGATGTTTTGAGGCTGACAGAGGCAAACTTGTGGGATTGTAAATGTGCATTATGTGATCTCCCTTTTTTCTCTCTTCCTGATCTGAATATTTCCTGTGTGGATGCTTATAGTGTTTTCGTTCTTTTCATGGCTTAGTGTGGGCTTGAGTGAATCCTATTTTGGAACAAATATCCAAATTGAAACCTGAAGGACTTTCAGAAACTACCACTGTATAGGCTAGATTACCTTAATTAGACTTTTATAAAAGCCTGTAGAATATCTTCTCACTGGGTTTGCCAAACATCCTCCTGTTGCTGAAAGCATAAGCTAAAATGTTTCTCACAGCAAAACGTTGGGAAGTTTTGTGTTGTGTTTCTTTCTTCAATGATAAAGATTTTCTTGATACCAATTATGGATGTTTGTTTTGGTCAGGCTAGTACTAATTGAGATTTTTCTGACAGAGGTACTTTTTATACTTAGTAATTTTTGCAGAACAGTGCTGTCTTGCATCCTGTCTGTCACTTGTGACTTACCAACCTGCACATTGTAAATCCTTGCTTCTGTGCTGGGCTGCTTTGCAATGCTCTGTGTGTGGGACTCCCATGTGTGCCTGCGTAGGCTCTAATTAAACCCCTGCCAGTGGGAGGGAGCTAGCTTTGACTCTGATTCCTATTTTCTCAGGTGGACGGCTATATTTCTGCCACTAGGGCACAACTAGCATTTTCTTGTCTGAACTTCTTCCTCGGCAGCTGTACTGTAGAGGAGCAGACCTTTCTGAATCTTTGTGTGTGCAGGGACAGGCTGTCAGGTAGAATGTGTGACTAGTCACCATTTGTTGTCCTACAGCAATAGGGCAGCAGCAGAGCAGCTGGGACCATAGATTTTCTCCACCATTCAAATACTGTGCACCCAGTGTGTGGAGCTGGAGAGATACTGTAGTGCTGTTAAAAGAATGTGAGCAGTGACCTGACTTTGCCGGTGGAATCCATTTTAAAATGTAAAGGGTTTTTTTCTCTGCTGTGAAATGATGTGAACTGGCTTTCACTGACATACTAATGAGCTCAATTCAACTAGAACTTTTTAAGTTACTGCAGGACTGGACTGAAAAACCTGTTGGCTTGGCTCTCTCAGTTGTCTTTTGTCTGTTACAGTTCCCTTGCTGGTCCTCAGGAGTGCTGGCTGCTGACAGCTAATAAATTACAGGTGGTTACAGCTCAGGTCAAAGTGTGCTTGAACCTGCAGTGCCTGGCTCTCCATAGCTTCACTGATATTTACACAGGTAGGAAAATGTAAGCATACCAACGTAAGGCATGAGTACAGTCTAAACCAGGGGTCCTCAAACTACAGCCCGCGGGCCGGATATAGCCCTCCAGGGTCCTCAATCCGGCCCTTGGTATTTACAGAACCCTCCCCCCCCCCTCCCCCCTGACGGGGGTTGGGGGGGGGAAACCAAGCAACCGCAGATGACTGCCTGCCACTTCATCCACGCGCCGGCCCCTTGGTTAAAAATTTTGAGGACCCCTGGTCTAAACCCTTCAGAAGCCTTGGGGCTGTATCAGGTCATTGTCTTTGCACAGAAGAGCCTATTCCCTTCCCAAGTGTATTAGTTGTGAATTATTTTTGACTTGCACTATTCTTCTGCTGCTTCTGCAAGTAAAGCTGTATTTGTCAGGAAAAAGATGTGTGAATATTTTGTTGAGGAAGACTGTGCCTTGCTTCACTGGTGTAGATCCCCTCTGTGTAAGTGGTAAACGTTGAGTTCTGCAAGGCAGCCCCTGAGAGCGTAGTCAGAGACACCTCTGCAGAGTGGTGTTTCTCAGTGTTGACTGGTGAGATGTGAGTGGCAGTCACCGTGGGCCTCCTGCAAGGCATCGTGGAGCTGAGGAGATGGATTGGCTGCTGTTCCTTGTAGCTTTTTAAATGTAAAGTCAAGTCTGTGAAAGGAGCTCATCTTGCTGATGTGCAGAGGGAACAGTCCCAGAAGCACTACTCACATGTTTCCGTAATCCTCTGAACCATGCTTGTGTGAGTATGTTGCCTATCAGTAAGGAATATATTTCTTTGTGAGGAAGATCTGGAACCCTACAGATAATAACAGTCTTGTTTTAACTGCAGGCCTTTTCAATGTGGGTAACAAGCTGCTAGTGAGCTTGGATCTTCTGTTTGCAATCCGAAACCACATTAAACTTGGAGAGGATCCCAGAGTGGCTGTTGGCAATATTCTTGACTCTGTTCAGGAGCAAACTGGTGGGTTGTCCTTCTTGTTTTTTTACCATGACACTTCCGCAAAACTGTGACCTGCTGATTGTTAGGTTATAAAAAGGCAAACCTCACCTATTGTAGTGTGGTATGTTTCTGTTAAATCACTTCCTAAACCCAACAGTACCTCTGTGACCAGTTCTTCGTAATGATCCTCTGGAGGACAGGTTTGATTTTACTCTGAATATAAGAGTTCTACTACCTCCGCTGTCTTTAGGAAGTGAAAGTTCTAACAGTGGCATGTTTACTTTTCAGAAAAAAGCCTGAGCCCTGATGAGCAGGTTCAGCTCCAGGAACTGCTGTGCAATGGCTACTGGGCCTTTGAATGCCTAACAGTTCGGGATTACAATGATATGATCTGTGGAATCTGTGGCATAACCCCCAAGGTGGAAATAGCCCAGAGGAATGTGGAAAATGTCCTGGCACTGAAAAATACAGAGGTAGGCTTTTCACAGGCTTCACATCCTGTTAGTGTTCAAAGCAGATCATAATGACTTTTGCTGACTCTGATCTTCATAATGCATGGTAATTACACGAGACCTCTGTGAGCAGTTTTCTGCTGATGCCTGGCAAGAGGATGTGGCTGGAGTGGTGATGCCTGAACTTCCTCTTAGAGGTGTTGATGTATGATTTGGGGAAAACAAGATACTCTGTCCCTGGACCACAGCTTTTGTCCAGCAGCCTCTGACAGCTGGGACCTGGAATGAAAGTTGCTAAACTTGGCCATCTTGCCTTGACACAAAAACTTTCTTTTTTTTTTTTTTTCCCCAGCAGCAGTTTCCTTGAGGTGCTGTCTTCTCTAACGAGGGAAAAAGTCCTACTAGTAGTATGCAGCATATCTGTCTTTTATGTCAAATAAATGGTTTTGACTCTCACTCAATGAAAAGTGATTGTGGGGAACTTCAGGAGCCTGAAGCCATCTTGTTATATTTGAGCTGAGCGCTCCCCTGGGTAGTAGTCCTCATGCCTTGAGAGAGGCTGACACGGAACTGTCAAATGAATTACAGTTACTTGTATTTGACCAGTGTGTTTCTTGCTTTTTCTAGTTTACTTGGCCAGAATTCTTGCCATCGAGTGAAGTGAATGCGGAAGACTTCTGGTCCACAATGGAGACAGAGGTGATTGAGCAGGTGGCTTTTCCTTCTAGCATTCCCATCACAAAGTTTGATGCCTCTATTGTTGCTCCTTTCTTCCCTCCACTGATGAGAGGAGCTATGGTGATCAATACTGAGAAGGACAAGAACCTGGATGCGCAGCCAGTGCCAGGTAACTGCTGAGGTTGTGCTTATTAAGGGAGAGTACTTTATGTGGTGGAGACTTCAGTCTTTTAGTGTGATGTTTAGAGTTGAGAATTGATCGTTGTGTGACTCTTGAATTTGCTGAGAGAGGGCAAGAACACTGGTGTGAGTTCAGCTGTTCTCAGGATACTTACAGCTTGAGCTTTGGCCTGCCCAGTGAAGCTTGAATGCACTGGTGTGCTCTGATGCATTTGAGACATGGGGGACATGAGAGCACTGCACCCCAAATGAGATATGGTCTGATTGCAGAAGGATGCATGCACAACTTGAATGCCAGCCAGTATTTGTTTCGTATTAGACTGATACTTGGACTGTGAAAGCTGCAGACAGTGCTTGGTATCTCAGTACCACGATCTCAAAAAAGGGTGTTTAAGTTCTTGCAGAACTTGTCAAAAGAGTAGGAGATGGATGTGCTAGTTCTGTTGTCACCATTCAGTATATCCAGAGCACTGACTGCATGTAACAAGAAACCATGAGATGAATAAGCTCAGATATGAGAGAGCTAAATTTAGTTAGCACCTGGTTCCCTTGACAGTTCGGGTATGAGGTATAAGAAGGGAAACTGGCTTTGCAAGCTGAACGAGTATATGAGTTGGCTTTGCAGACAGGGCTGCAGGTATTGATGAGCTGAACTGCAGAAGGGCTACAGGGGCTTTTGTGGAAGTGGAGCTCCAGAGAAAGAACCAGGGAGGAGATGTGAAGGGTAAGCCTGGAGCTGCAGTCGGGAGGCTGCAGTCACATTGCTCTGTGCTCTTCTGTCACTTGTTTATCCTCATGTCAGTCCAACCTGTCACTTGAAGGTTACAAACAACAGGGCAGACAAGTTAAGTGCTCATGGAGTCTCCAGCTCTGCTGGGTTCAGTCTGGTGACCTCACTAGCAGAGGGTTGCAGAGAAGTGTGGGCTGTGACGCACTTGTGAAATAGGACTGTTCGTGGCTTTCTCTTGCCAACAGTTGGTTGTGCAGTCTCTGCTTCTGTAGTTTTCAGAAAGAAATATTTTGGTGACTTCCCTTCCTGAGAATGAGTGCTGAGACTTGTTTCCTGCCTTTGCAGGTAATGGGAGTGCCTTGGTGAGGCTCCTTCAGGAAGAAATCTTCAGGCTTGAGCTGATCAGCTCTTACAGTGAGGAAGAGCTGCAGGGCTTTCTAACACAGTGTGGCATCCCCTGGAAGGCTTCAGATACAAAGGTAATGGCTTGTTTGCCCACATACAAGGCCCGCAGGAGTGGAGCTGTTCCTCGCTGACTTTCCCTCGTTCACACTTGCCATCCTAGATAATTAACTTCTCATCTGACTACACTAAGGGCAGGGGTGGTTATGAAGTGAGTGCCTGCAGTTTGTAGGGTAACTTACACATGGTGAAATAAATTGAACCTTTGTGGGCTAGAAGAAAGGAAGCCTGTAATTACCTTGTCACAGGCTCAGCATCGTGTAATTGCTTGTCATCCTCATGGTGCTGAGTGTGGGATTAGGAAGTTATTAGATGAAGTGCAAATTAGGATTTAGGTGACCTTGCCTGCAGCATTCTCCCTCTCTGGAGGAGTCCGTTACTTTTAGCCACATACAGACTTTCTCTGGGCCTGTCTTTTCTAGGATGAGCTCTGCTACTCCCTCCTGGCTCTCTACGAGTTTGTACAGAATGGGACAAGCATCACACCAGCCTCTACTCATCACACAGGAGGGAAGATCTACAAAGTTTGTCCACACCAGGTAAGGACAGGTGGAGCCAACAGTCTTACCTTGCTATTGACTATTACCTGACTTGCCAGTGTGGAACTCCCTCATTAAATCGAAGCAGTGGAGTGGGCCGCTCTGAGCCTTGGGAATGAAACACACTGCCTTGGGGGCTTGGAGTATGAGCGGTCCTGTAGGAGATTTCAAGACTGACTAGTGATCTGAAGCCCAGTTTTGATGTTGCTGCTGAGGTGGAGTTGAAAATCACCTCTACCTGAACGAGATAATGTGAACGTGTATGAGGAGGAAACAGTATCTTTAGAGAACGTAGCTGTGTGGTTACTGCATTGTCTGGAATACCTGAAAGGAAGCTTGATTTTATTTTTTTTTTAAGACTGAATTTTTTTTCCATAAGCTTTCAGTGTTACTGTAATGTTTGGTCTTAATCCTTTTCTTTCCAGGTTGTGTGTGGCTCAAAGTACATAGTAAGAGCAGAAAATGCCCGGGATCACGTGGACTTGTTGGTTTCCTCACGTCACTGGCCTCCAGTGTATGTTGTTGATACAGCCTCTTCAGTGGCACTGTGTGCAGACATCTGCTGTCCTGGCCTGACTTCCCAGATGTGGGGGAAAAACCAGGGCTGCTTCTCTGACCCCATGGATCCTCCAACAGTAAGTTGTGCCCACCTTTGCACTCTGCTATGCCTGTCCGATATGGAAAAGTTTCAAGTGAGATGTAAAATAAGTAAATATTTTTTTAAAAAATTATATGTAACATGCATTGTGCCTCAAGATAATTTGACCTACTAAGCGTCTCCTGATTCACAGCTTTGCCAGTGTGTAGCTTCTGAGCATAGTGGAAAGCTTTGCATGTTGCTTGGGGTATTGTGTTAGGTTCATGCTCTGTAATAGGAAGAGCTGTGCTGGAGGTGCATTGTAACAGTTCAAATCGTGAACTTTGGAGTGTGTTGCTTCTTTTGACACAGCAGCTCAATTCTCTCAAGCTGCAGCTATTATTTGAGAAATGGGAGAGGAAGAGGGTTGTAGTGCCTTGGGATTATCTCTGGGGGCATACAAGTGAGGAGGGAGTGTACAGCACCACCTTTGTGGCATTTAGGGGAAGCCTGAGCCAGTTAGCCCTCCCTCTGTCGTGTGTCGCAGTGCTGGCTGGAGTTCAGCCAAGCAGTAATTTTGTCATCATCGTCTTAGGTGTGGGAAAGTTGCTTCTCATTCTACCTGGTCTGTCTCTCTCTCTCTCTCCCAGTATGTGTCCTGCCCTGAACTGCTAGACCAGCACTACAGCGTAGACATGACTGTGGCAGAGCACTCTGTTCAGCACCCAATCACCAAGTCATCAGCACGCCGGATTGTTCACATGGGTTTGGAGCAGAACAGCCACCAAGATCCAACAGCTCGGCATCACTGCATCTCCCTGTGCCGAGAGCTGGAGCCTTACAGCGCCATCATTGCTGCTATCAATGACAGCAAAACTAGCAACATCCGCCAAAGGCCCATCACCTTTGACAATGCCACACACTATTACCTCTACAACCGTCTCATTGACTTCCTCACCAGCAGGGAAATTGTGAATCGGCAGATCCAGGAGATTGTACAGAGCTGCCAGCCTGGGGAGGTGGTAATTCGTGATGCTCTGTACCGGCTCGGAGTGGCTCAGATTAAAACGGAAACTGAGGAGGATGAAGAGGGGAAGCAGGAGGATGATAGAGGTTGCTGAGTAACAAAACATCTTGTTGGTTTGTCTCTGGTTGTGTGGATGGGTGGGTTGGGCCAGCTTCTGCAAGGTTTGGGCAGCTATCTGGCTTAAGAGTTTATTTTTACAGGTTGGAGATGTGATGCTGGTGGCTTTGACTGCTATTAATGACCAAAGAGCTGTGTGCTTCCGTAGTGTCATGATGGCTGCTGTGAGCATGGGTCTGTCACCCGCCTTGGTGAAGGTGGCAGCTGCCTCCCGGAGTGGGCAACAGACCCGCTGTTCAACGGTGTGAAATGTTGCCCTCCCTATAACTGGTGAGTGGAGAAGGGAGAAACACTGCTGGTAGACGGGGAATATGCATGGTCAAGTACACAGGTTTTTTAATTCTGAGTCTTGCTTGCTGACTTCTTTGTGCGTATTGGTGGTAGGGCTGGGGATGTGGGAGGAGGCACAAAAGGCAGAAAGCTAATATTTCCCCAAAAACGTTCTGAATAGATTAGTCTAGGACACTGACTCCTGCTTGGAAATCTTGCAGAGGTCTTGTATGCATTGGCTGCAAGGAGCCTTTAGTTGAGGAGGAGGAGGAGGAGCCATGCAGCTTTAACAAGCTGTATCTGGGGAGCCTCCACGGAGACTGCACTCCTGGGTCCAGGATCATGGATGCTTCAGCTGCAGAAAGTTTCTACAATTGTCTGTCCCTTCACATAAGCACTAATAATTTAGAAGCTGAAACATGCAGTGAGTGAAGTGTGTTCTGTGTGTTAAGGTAAGAACTGACTGGGTGAGCCTCAGGCGAACCAAGCTCGATGGAGGGCTGTATGACCACTGTGTAAGGTGGGGGCTGTGGAAAGGGGAAGGACGCTGAAAACTTCTGTGCTGTCCTCCTGGATGCTTCTTTTTTTTAAGCAGCTTCATTCTGTTCAAGGACTTGCATTTCTGTTGTCCTGCCCTTAGAACAGAATCATAAAGGCTGTCTGTGGGTTCAAAGAAAAACGAATGCAGTGTCACCAGAGCGAGCAGGGTGTGGTGTTCCATCCTCAGAGGAGGTGCTGGGAGAGCTGTATCCACATGTGCAATTTCAGCACTCTGTCAGATGTCCTATCTGCCTTGCCTGTGTCCACACAGTGCTGTGTGGGGTAAAGAAGTCTCGTGCTGCCCAGGTTGCTTTATCAGCTCCTTGAAAGGAGGTGGGCTGAGACCTCTGCCCCCACAGCACAGCGGAAGAACGCCTTGGGCTGCAGCTGCTGCCAGCTCCCTTCTGGCGTTGCTGGTGATGAAGGTGGACGGATGTTTGCTGTGACCTGCAGAGGTGGGAAGCAGGATGCTAGCCTGCCAAGTCACCGTCCAGGGAGTTTATTTTGTCTGAGTGAGCAGTGGGGAAGATTCAGAGGCTTGTGGTGTGGTTGAAAACTCCCTTCTGTGAAGGGGAACCTATTGAGTACCATACTGTTAAAGTAAATGTATTAAGTCTGAGCAAATGCAGTAATCATGGCTTGGGGTTTTTCTGTTAAGAACATTAACTTATTATAAGAGACATTAGTGACTTTTTTCAGTCAGTGATAAAGTTTAATAAATTATCTCCAATTTTTGGGGTGAAACTGTGGCCAAGTTGACTTGGTTTTTTTGTGTACAAGATCTGGAGGACTGTAGCAGGAAAGGGCACAAACAGTGTGTGCATGTATACCAGGATTCCAGTCTGCACTGCCATGCAGTGGGGAAAGGCCTGGTATTCTTAGAAGCAAGGTGTTCTGAGAGGGAGGAGTTCAAAAAATTGCTTGGATGTCAAAGTTATCCTGCTAAATATAGCTAAAGTACAGTTCAGTAAGTGGCAATGAAGTAGCTTCTGCAGATGGTCAACTCCAAGGTCTGTGTGCTCTTGCTCTGCATTTCCCTGTACAGGGCAGCTCTTGAGGTGACTTTGATAGGAGAGAGGCTGCAGCAGGTGACATAACTTCTCTTCAGCGTGTGTTCAGTAGCCTGGGCTGGGGCTTCAGCCCCAGTACTGCCACAGTAAGCGTCAGTCTCTGGTCACCAGGGCCCTTCTGCGTCTACCCTGCCCTTGGCATTCCGCTGCCACATGCCCATCTCAAATGCAGTGACCGTTGTCATGTCATCACAATTGAAATTGCTCCCCCATTATATCCATGCGCAACAGGGACTACTTCATTTTTTTTCTCCAGATTACACACAGGCCATGCAAAGCAAAGCACTTTAAAACCTTGCTTTTATTAAGTTTCTGCATTACACAAGATTGAATGGTTTTGAGAACTGGTAATGAGAAATGTGTCTGAGGAATTGGAGCAGAGCTGGAGGGTGTGAGAGGATGGACCAGTGCATCACTTGTGCTCTGATCTGTTCCCCCCTGAGAACAATCCTTAAAGCCCTGGAAGAAACTTACTTTGTTAAACATCTTATTCCTTATAATGCTGACAGATACAAATACATTAGCTTTTTACTTAGTAAAGAGGAGTGAATTGGTGTTAGCATAAAACCAGGTTTAATATAATCAGAAGTGGCTCATGATATAATTGCTCACAGTATGACAAATGCCACCTGTGATACAGGAGTTCTGTCTTGTAGTTTGCCTGAGCCCTGTCAGTGCTTGTACCTGGAATACTGATCCTTTGCCTATGGAATAAGGTGAAGCTAAGAAGGTTACTTAGCTACTTCTGATGGCTACACAGGACCAGGTAGCTGTGGCATTAGTAACCTAAAACAAGAGCTAGACAAGAAACAAGTTTAAGGGCATTAGGCTCTAGCTTATGGGAAAAAACAATAGCTGTACTATTAAAAATACACTCAGGAAGATATGTACAAGAACATGTCTGTAATCATGACAAAGGCAGTGATTGCTACATGTTTAATAATTCAGAAGTTTTGTAGGATGTGTTATGTTGATCATTTCCAGATCTGTTTAAGCTGCCATTCTTTCCTGGATTGGGTTGTGTCCAGTGCTCTTGTGGAAGGGCACTGGTTACTTCTGTGTTCTACCTGAGAGACAGCTGTCCCTCTGTCCTGTTACTGGGGCACAAGTTCACATAACCCTGGGGTTGTCTCCCCCAGCTTCACAAAACACTCCCTGCAGAAGCATCATCTGCAGAGAGGTAGATTGCATGAGGAAACACAGGCTAATGCATATTTAATGCTGAGTAGGGGGTTTACCTGTATCTGAACGCTCACTCTGCAACATCCAGGGTCAGACTGACAAAGGGAAGAGAGCACCAAGAAAGAGGGCTGCTGCGTGAGCAGTTCCAGCTTCAGGACTTAGTTCAGGACATGCTCATAAAACACAGGGGTTTAGTCATGTGAGTGACTTTTGGAAACTGCTTACTTGGCTACAACTAGTATTTGAGAAAAAAACAACCAACCTACAAAACCCAAACTCTCCACAGCCTCCTTGGGGGCTCTCTGTACCTTGTAGAGATGGAGCATGTTACCGTCCTAAGACCTTGGGGACCCCATGGTGCGTCTTGGTTTTGAGTCACTCCAGCACTGTCCTTTCAGCGAGGGGAGGTGGTAACACTTGTATTTCGGAAATCACAGAGAGGAGGGCCAAAGCAGGAGGCACCTGTGTCCTAGGGCAGGGCAGAACTGTGCACTCTGCAGAGCTGGGAGGACTGGGATCTACCCTGGGGTGGTGGTACCAGCTAACAGAACTGATAGTTGTTGCTCTTAAGAAGGGGCTGGCCACTCTCCTCTTGCTCACAGGACTCCTCACAGCAGCCAGAGGTATCGCAGCCACTGTCTTCCTCAGCAGTGGAGGGCAGGTTGGTGTAGTCCTTGAAAGCAAAAAAAGAAACACAACCCCATCCCACCCCAGGTGTGTTTCAGTCCCTCCAGTGGTGTACAACATCTGTTTCTGCACAGACGAGCAGCTGGGGACGCTAACTCACGCTGCCCCTTGCTGTGCCCACAGGGCAGGGCTGGCCTGCAGCCAGCTAGTCCCAAGCCAGCGCACCTTTTGTCCGGCTGCACCCCAAATCCAGGGGAGTGGGGCAGGGCTGCTGCACTGGTACTTGTATCGCTGCCCGCAGAGGCTGCTCCAAAGCAGCTGCATTTCTTCATCTACCCTCCTTTGGTCACAGTGGGGAGTGACTTAACTGTTCAGCATGGGGAAGGTGGATGCCTCTCTGCACTTCCCACCAAGACTTAGCTGCTCCCATCAGTTAAAGGTAAGGGTCATCACCAGGAAAGTTGCCCAGGAGCTATGTTCATGTAGGGGGAAAGCACCTGTCCCTTCCCCCTTCTCTCCATAGATTCTCACCTGCTCCTTCTGCGCCTCCAGCTCTTTCTGGATGAAGCAGCTGATCTGGTCAAAGGTAGGTCTCTGGGTGGGCTCCAGGCTCCAGCATGCCTGCATGATGCTGTACCTGCGGGGCCAACAGGGGCAGGGCAGTTACATGGCACTGCTGAAAGCTGCTTCAGGGTCTGCACCCCCAGGCCCTGCCTGTAAAACCCACGGTTGGTGCATGTGTAGTACTCTAGCAAAAGGTGAGCACAGAAGCAGATGAAGCAAACTAATTATCAAGTTTTGTGCTTGTGCCTCTAGTACTTTTTTCTTTAAGCTTAAACTCATTATCCTGCTGTAAGCTGCTCAGGCCTGTCTTCTCATAGTCCTAGAGTCAAAAGTAGCTGACTGAAAAAAAGAAAAACCCCTACAGAGTTCAGGAACGTAGACATCTAACATGAGCTCTCCCATCTTCATGTCCATAAACGGAGGAAATAGTGGACAGAGCATCGTAACAGACTGCCCCAGGTCCTGCTTTCCTACGGGGACAAGGAGCAGCCTGGTAGGATCCAACCTGAACCTCAAGGGCAGAGGCACCCAGGACCAGCAGGCAGACCTGTGACCGAGGTCCCTGGGCCATCTCCCTGCCTGCCCACGAAGTGGTTCCAGCCACCCTGTCACCCATTGCGTGCACCTTGGCGCATCCACTCACATTTCCAAGGGAGCGAAGTCAGGCCTGGCCATCTGGTACCCCTGCTTCACCATGCGGTAGAACTTGCTGTTCACCACCATGCCTGGATACGGGCTTTTACCTGTGACGGCGACAGGAGCAGAGGTGGCTCTCAGATCAGCGGCTTATGGGGTTGCTCCAGCCTTACAGGGTGGGAAGAGGCAGCCTGGGGCATCGCCTGAGCCAGCGCTGCTCCTCAGGGAGTTCTGAGTTAGAGCCAATTAGCCAGGATTCTTTGGTTTTAATGATCCCTCTGGAAGCATAACACAGTGTTTTAAGGCTGTGATAAAACCTAGATTTTTGTCAACCCTCTTGGAAACTTTTCTGCAGAAGTATTAGGGCAGTGGTAAGCCATGGAAAGCAAAAGATGGTTGCAAACTTGCTTCTTTCTTACCAAGGGAGAAGATCTCCCAGAGGAGGATGCCATAAGACCACACATCACTCTGCACTGTGTAAATGCAGTCAAAGATGCTCTCTGGGGCCATCCATTTCACGGGCAGGCGGGCCTGGAAGGGCAGAAAGTACTGCAGGCTGCGAGACCCTGTCCTTTGTGCTCCACCCAGCCCCTACCCTTGCACCCTCTTTTGTCCCCATTTCAATTACTTACATTTCCTTTTACAACATAATTTGAGTCATTCATGATATCACGGGCCAGGCCGAAGTCACAGATCTTGGCTACCCGTCCATCTGATATAAGCACGTTCCTGGCTGCTAAGTCGCGGTGGATGCACTGGGGAGAAAGAAGCACAACTGAGATCCAGCCAACATGCGCCAGCAGTCCCAACTAATTCCCTATAGCCCAGGCGTGTCACTGAAACAACACTTATAGGGACAAGGGGGACGTGTACTGCTTGAAAAGCCCCTGTAAGAGGCACTGTGTCACATAGGAGGAGTATGGGCTCTTTCAACTTCATTTGCAATGCTAAGATGTGACATTTCATGTCATGTCCTTCAATCACATGGGGCTGTCATCTTCCCCAGGGGAGGAGGCTGAGAACCAGGGGCTGTTGACTGTTTCGGAGATGAGGGTACAGTGTCGTACAGTTAATCTGTGATACTCTTAAGTGGAGCCAGCTCTGGCAGACAGCTCAACAGCCGCTTTCAGTTCCTTGTCCCTGGGGCAGTGGAGAAGCTGTCAATGCGAGAAAGCTTCACATCGAAGTTCCTGACCTCGTGTGAAAGCTGGGGAGAAAATGTTGAGACTAGCACAATGCACAGCCCTGAGTTACCCCCCCATAGCACTGCCCTGCTGCTATGGCCTGTCTGGAGCCCATGGGAGACACATGCTCTGAAGGGAACACCAGTCACCATGGCTCAGCATGTCTGAACCCCACGAACAGAGCAAAGGGGCCCATTTCCAGCAGCGACTTGCTTGAGCTTGGCCACCCCATCCAAAAACATCCTGAGCCTCATGCAGATGGGATGGCTGGTGCCTGCTGGCTGGAGTGGTGTTTCCCAGTTGGGGTGCTGAGGGCAGTTGTCCTCTTGGCACTCACGTTCTTTGATGCGAGGAATGCCATGCCCTGGGCCACCTGGCTGGAGAACTGTAGCAGGTCAGAGAGACTGAGGGGACAGAGGTCCTCCCTGGTTTCATCTTCTTCCTCTGAGCTTTTCCCTGAAATTCAAAGCAAAGTTTTAGAGTTGCTGCAAACCTGTGGAGTAATGCAAGGTATGCTAAATCATGGATCCCCAGAGCTAAACCAGACAGGATGGCCAGAATAAAGAAATCATGGAAACACAGAAATGAGCCTTTAACTCACCCCTAGCTTGCGCAGAATCTGATGACGCCGAAGATGATGATGATGACACAGGCTTCATTTCAACATATGTTTCCAAACCCTGGCTCGAAAAGCCACTGTCACTGAGTCAGAAGTAACAGAGATGGAAGCAGGCTGTTAGCAACCCTCCAGTAGTACCTTCTGCCTTTCTCCACACCCACTGAGAGAAGAAACCACATCCCTGCCTGCAGGAAGTGGCTGAGCTAGGGCTTAAGGGCAAAGGGAAAGTCTGCGTTGAGGCTGATTTGAAAAGGGGACCTAGGTGCCCTGTGGTATGGAGCTCCAAGTACTGCTCCCCTCTTGTCAAGGGACTGCCCGTGGCTGATGGGGAGCACTCAGCTTCTTGTCCTACAAAAGCCACGTGCCCAACAATTTAGATTGTGGAAGGGAAGACTGGACTGAAACCTGAATTTATTGTGGGATATTCAACACTTGTCAAAGACTTTGAAAAACTTGGAACGGTAACTGAATCTAAACAAATGCAACCCCACTGGTTTTTACAGCCTGGTGTTCCCCAAGTCCCCAGACCCTTGGCTTTAATATCTCTCCAGAACAGCTCTTTGCACACTTCGCCCAGCAGGTACCCAGGCCCTCCCTGCATTGCTCAGTCCTGTGGCCACCCGAGCTCTGTTCCTACCTGCGGATGTATTTTTTCTCTAGGTCAATGTTTTTGTAATCAGCAGCACTGTCTAAAGAGGTGTCCAGGGCAGAATCCTGGATAATTATGTATTCAGCCTTCTTCCGCAGGAAATTCAGCAGATCTCCATAGCGACAGTACTCAGTGATGACAAGGATTGGGCCTGGGAGAGAGGCAGAAGGGGTTCATTAAGAAATGATGCTGTGACCTGCCCTGAAGATCGCTTTCCCTGGGAGGGGCCGCAGAACCCATACTGCACATAAGCACATCTGGAAACGGCCAGCCCACAGGCCCTTGCAAAGCTCTAGGTTCAAAAAAAGACCACCAATCTCATCAGCTGTCTCTGTTGTGAGACTGAGGAGAAGTAAGAAAGAGCCTCAGAGCAGGCCATGGGAGGGGTCCATGGGGGAAGGAGGACTGGGGGATCCTACCTCCATAGGTACATGCTCCCAGCAGGTTAACGATGTTCTCATGGTGTCCCAAATGACTCATGATCTTCAGCTCAGACATGAGAGCCTCCTGCTCATCTGTGTCTGCTGATGCTGCAAGAGGAGAAGGGCTGTGTGAAGGAGAGAGGGAGGGACATAGAAGAGATTAAGTGTGAGGACAGAAAAAGGTGCAGACAGAGATACGGAACAAAAGGAGGAGACACCCTCAGAAAGGAAATTGTGTCCTCTGTGCCTCTGGCCACATGTGTCCACAAAAATGACAGCAGCATGATTCCAGCACCCAGTACTTGTCACAGAAACATCTAAAAGTAGATGTTGCAGCCTGGGAGCACCAACACATGTGGTAAACATGCATTACATCCTGCCCAAAGGAGCTTGGGGGATTTCAAACTTTGCAAATTACTGTGGGCTTACACTTTAGCATCTTCACAGCCACTTTGAGGACTGAATCCTCTTTGCCCAGCCCAAAAGCGGTGGCTTCTACCACTTTTCCAAAGGCTCCTGCTCCAAGAGTTTTTCCTGCAGAGGGAAAAAAAGTATGCTTATAAAAATGCTTTACAGAAAAAGAGTGAGCAGTTGTCCTGCATGCAGGCTGCCTGCAGGAGGATGTCTGCTGGGTGGGGATTCCTGCTAAGCCCAGACAAGATGACACATCCCTTGCTTAGGAGCTGGTTAACATCTGAGGGGAGCTCTACTGTGAGCAAAGAGGCCATGTTCAAACATGGGCTTACCAGCTCTGTGCATTAGGAATGACCCACAAGAGGAGGGACATGATCCTTTCAACCTTCCTCAGAGCAATGGAAGGCTGGAGCAGGTTGTACCCCAACATTTACCACCTTGTGTGGAAGAGGACAGCAAGACCTAATTAAGGATATTACTGAAATGTCTGAATGCAGCTCTGGATATTGCCCAGTTGCTTTGGCTCTGTCTTTTGGAGCATTTCAGCTCTGCGGTGAGCTGCACACCACCAGGCAAGCAGCAAGGAAGGTTCCTTACCAAACTGGAGGTTATTCCTGGGAAACTCCCATTTTTCATTGTATGGCAGCTGAGTGGGATCAATAAAGATGTAGTTATTCCCTTCACAGGCCTCAATGATCTTCCACCGCACCTGGTACTTGGGTTTCTGTAAGGAGAAGAGTCCAGTTATCCAACGTTCCTCAAGTCCTGAGGGTTCCCCAGGCCCAGCGTGCACTCTAGCTCTCACCCCACAGGCACAGAGGGAAGACTTAGATTTCAGCCCATCAAATATTTCTTGCTTTGAACCTGGATTGAAAGAGGGGGACTTTGTCTGTACAGCCCAGTCCCTTTGCTCTTACGAAGTCCCTCCAAACCATCACCCATGACTTGAGGAGGGTCTCATGCCTCTTTTGTTTAGAAGTAGCGCGTTGCCCTCACTTGGGCTGGCAGAGCCAGCATATCGCACCAGACAAATAGCTGACAGTGCCCAGCTGGTGCTGGAAGACGATGTCCCCACTGTGCCTCCTTGGTACCCTGGGTTGCTGAGCGTAGCAGAACAGTGGAGCTGGCCCAGCCCTGCTTCCCTTATGGGGAAAAAAGAAATGGAGAAAGAGAAGTAAGAATTTCTTCTCTTTTCCACGAATTGCAGGGCAGAAGTAGCCAGGCAAGGCAGAGAGAAGCAGTGCTGGAGCCTGTTAACGGAGGCAGTTGCCAGCTTGTGCTGGGTGCTGTCATTCACATCGAGAGGGCTAGGGAGCCAGCTGGAGGCACAAATACAGAGAAAGGCGGTGAAATAGCTGCACACGAGAATATTGCATGTGGCCTTCACTCCTGTACGAGGAGACAGGCAAAGACCTGCACCCCAGCAGGGCAAAGGTAGTCTCGGGTCTATGAAGGCAGATGCAGGGAAGGATGAGTGGAATGACCACTGCTGTGATGAATCACCTTGTGCCCCAGCTACTGGGAGGTGTGTACTGAAATGCTTCTCCTCACCACTTCGCCTGGAGAGCTGCGGAGAAGGATGCAGCATATGAGTAAATGCTCAAAGCTGGGTTTGCACAGGCATGAAGGACCATAACTGAGGCAAACAGATCCGCAGTTTTGATGCAAAGCATCTGTTTGTTTTCCCCCCTCCACTGTTTCTTTTTAATTTGCCTGAGATTTGAATATCCGTGCCCATGCAGGCTGTTGAAAAAGGCCCAGACAGGTTGCACCAAACAGTACAGTTTCTGGTGGAGGTCCCTCATGCCACATGCACTCAGTTTACTTGCCGTGGCCTGCTCCCAGAGGGTGAGCATTGCTTCTTTCTGCTCCACAATTGACCTAGCACTGCAGCAATCAGCTACGGCTTAAGAAGCCCATGGCTGAAGCAGGTAATATTATTTATAAACACATCCTGCTTCTCTTGGGCTTGCAAGACCTTCCTAAAAGCTATTTCTTCAGAGCTGTGCTTACAAAACAATTCACCCTTCTCTCTCTGTCTCTGGACTACTGGCTAAAGACAGCTCTGCCTGTGAAGCAGTAGGTGCTTGCCTGGGAGAGCACTCTGCTGGATCTTCTGACAACTAGCACAAGAACTTTGCTGCAAAATTTGCTGCCTTGATGGGCTGTCAAAGGAAAAGTGCCAAAAGGGAGAGCTGAAAACCAGGAGATTTTCACCCACTGATGAAGCAGAGGTGGCTACTAATTGATACAGTTTATAGAAACAACTAAGTAGGAATCCAACCAAATGCTGAAAATGAGTCTTGCAGAGAAAATGGGGCAAGTTCTTGCATAAAAATTGTGACCAAGTCTTCCTGGAGACAAACGCCTTCTAACATCATCCTGTTTCCCCATAAAGACATTTTTTTTATAAAGTAGGGAGGAAAATAAAAAGTAGATGCAAGCTACAAACCACTTTTTTTTCCCCTCCTTAATTCAGTCTGTGGATTCACTGACAACTGACAGCACAGAGCGAGAGCACCTTTGTCTGACACCAAGGAATATCCTCATTGACCTCGGGGCTACAAGACTGAGGGACCGGAGTGGGAGAGGTGTTAACACCAGATTTGATGTGTGAGCCTTGTCCTGCGGCAGCAAACCCCTGGGCAAAGTTGGGAGGCAATGGAGATGGAAGTAGCTTGCCTGGTACCTCCAAGCTGAACGCTCCCTGCCTATGGCTGCCAGCTGAGGCCCTGTGGTCTCTGAGGCTGGGCAGCCCTTGCTATGCAACAGGGAATCTGACCTGGTTGTACTTGTAGAGGAGGAAGAGGAGGAGCAGCAGCAGCAGGACCGATGTGCCTATGCAGGTGGAGAGAATGGGGCTGAAGAACTTGTTGGGGGGGGCCATGACACTTCCTAGAGGAACAAAAAAAATGCGGATGAGTAAAACACTCATGTTTCAATCCCATCTCTGGGAGCATTTTGCCCAGCTGTTCACTTAGGCTTCCCCTGTATGCAATATAACCCAGCACTGGCCTCAGACACTCAAAAGAGCTGCTGGGAACTGAGGGAAATTCTTGACTCAAGGCTGCAACAGTTCCCTCTGTGAACCCCAGTTCCACACAAACAGCACCAGGTGACCAAGATATGTGCAGCAAGAACAGTCCCATCAAAAGATGCAATTCCTGGGCTCCAGTGGGCTGATAGACAGCTGACTGTGCTGCACCCTGGAGCTACACCCTGCAGTTGTAAGTCTTTGTGGCACAGCTCAGCCTTTGGCACCAGGCTACACCCAGCCAGAAATTCCCACATAGCTCCTAGGACTGGCAAATGCCAAAGCTTCCCACCTCCTGTGAGGATAGAGAGCTTGTGGAACCTATTCCACCTCTCTTGCAATACACTAAAGATATACACATATAGGAAAATGGGCCCTCAAAAGTCCCCAGATTCTCCCCCACTCTGCCAAGCTATCAGTTTGTATCTTACTGGTGATGGTGAGCGAGTGAAACATGTCAGAAGCATTTCCCTCTCTGTTAATGGCCACACAGCAGAAGGTGAAATTGTCACCCAGCTCCTGGAAAGGGACAATGCTCTCCACCTCCACCTCTCGGAACGGCAACACGTTCACCACCTGGGGACTGGAGTCATTCAATAGCAACCGATAGTCCTCGCTGTATCTGCAGAGATACCAAGCAGGAGAGACTGAGCATTCCTCTGCAGCACAGTTGCTCATAAATGAATCGGTGCCTGTTTCAGACTAGAGAGGAGGCGCAGGGGATTGGGGCTGCAGCTCTATGAGATGTTACTCGTTACTCGCCACCTGGTTAAAGACCTCTCCCTGAACACTGAAGTCCTGTATAGACAGGGCCTTAACTGCCTCCACATGACTACAGTTGTCTTCTGCCAGCAGTTCCCTCCTTGAATGGGGCTGGTACTGAGACACAACAACCTCTGTCCAGGCAGCTGCAGTTCCCATCACATTGTAGCTCAGTAAGCCTGTGTTCTGCAGAGCCTCAGACCTGCTGGAGGTCCCAGAAAGACAACTAGGACCAGCCAGGATGTAGCTCTACAGCAACATACATCAAGGCACTTCAAGGCATCCACATGTTCCTCAGAAAAGCATTGGAAAACATGAATCACAGGTGGCTGAACTCTTCAAGCTTACAACTTAGGGAATAGTACCTGCTCCCTGTCCTCAGACAGTCCTTAAGGACCATTTTTTTTTAGCAGAGCAACATCCTTGTTGATGTTACTGAACAGACTCTGCTATATTGCCTGTAAGCAAGCCGACGTGGTGCTACTCAGCAAATAACAGCATCGCAAGGGCAAGTGCACACCTTGGAGGTGCTCAGTCCCCTGGGCATTTCTTACCTCTCAGAGTGAACAGGGCACTGGTACCACTCAATGCGTGGGGCAGGGTAGCCGATGGCCATGCACTGAAGGATGCTGGAGTCATTGGCTGGCACCTTGATTTTGCAGATCCTTGGAGGAGCTGTTGGGGAAGGCACATAAACTGTGAATGCTGTGATCAGAGGAAGAGCACATTCCTTGTGCTCTGATTTACCTCCCATGTGTGCAACAATAAAACACTAGGACATAGGTTTGGGCTGGGTCCCAGATGCAGTCTGGCTGTGTGTCTGTGGGTGCTGGGCTGGAAGCACACGGGTACTGCACCCTACTTGCTGCCAGCTGGGTAGCAGCCTCAGGGCAAGCAAAGAATGGGTAAAGCCAAGCACTTACATTTCACAGAGATACTGAAGGTAACTGATGCGTTGGTCTCATTGTTGAGGGCATAAAATGTATAGAGACCTCCCTCTCCTTCCTGCAGGCGGTTCAGGAAGAGTGTGTTGTTATACCTGCTCACACAGAGAGAGTAACCACCATGAAGAAAGCTGTGCCGAGGAAACTCAAGCACTCACACAGCTCAGCAAGGTCCTGTTGCTTCCTGCTCCCTGCAGTGGGTGAACACATCCCAGCACTAAGCCCAGCCCATGAGGGGAGTCTGCTGCTTGCTTCTTCAGGGGAAGCAGGGAGGGTCTGATCTTTCTTAGAGGAAAGATCTCTTGCCACCAAGCGCACAGCATTTCTGAAAGGCTACAGGTGGGTGAATGCTCAGAAAGAAGCGTTTTACATCTAAATCATCACTTTTGAAGGGCCAGAAAATGCTGGTCCTCCTGCCTTTGGCAGAATGAGTTATTCCTCCCATTTCTCAGCTCATCAAGTGCCCACTCCCCTCTGCCCCCAGCCCATTTCTCAGACCCCGATGCAAGAAAGTTTGCCCTAAAACCATCATGCTTGCCAAAAGGCACTTCCTCTTGTGTATTATTTTTTGGTTTCTAAGAAAATGAAAGGGGAATTGCCAAAACTCCCCAACAAATGGAATTATTTTCTTTCTTTCAGACTCCTTTTCTCCTCAGTTGTCTGTAGGCTTTGGAAGAGCAGGCCTGTGCCCTCCATTAGGTCTTATCCACACAGTGATGTTTCTGGCTTCTCTTGACATGGGGCATACAGTGCCCCTTGGTACATACACTCTCCAGACTTCAAAGCATGGGACGGGTCTGAGAAGCAGCAAGGGAATTAGATTTTTTGTGCTGTTCATTTACCTCTGCAATTTCTTCCTGCAAGGAGAGTGTGAACTTGAACAACCAGACCGCTAATGTAATACTGACTTCCACAACATTTTCTAAAGAGAAAGCTGCCAAGTCAGACAGAGGTGGTGTCCCCCTTAACCTGATCAGACCTGCTCACTGTGGCTTGTTAATAATAGCGGAAAGATAAGAAAGGCAGAACAGTTTCCCTCTTTGAAACCAGAGAGTTTTCTGTCAGCCAGTAGCATGAGATCTGCTTGTCTCACAAGGAAAAAACATTGTTGGAAACATGCCGTGGCCAGTGTAGAAGAGAGAGAGAGCACATACCAGTTGTTTCCAGAGATCATTACGTCCTTGGATGTGATGGTCTCAGAGTTCTTCAAGGGATTTGTGTGCTCCCAGCCCCAGTGAAGAAGTTTTGGGTAAGCCTTGATGTGGACTTGCAGCTCCAGACTCTCTCCCAAAGCAATCTCCTGGCTGGCGGCTTGCACTGGGGTCAGGAACACATAACCTCTCTCTGCGGGATGGAGGAGAGCATGACCATCAGCAGTCGTGTCCAGAGACCTGAAACAAGCTTATACCAGCTTCACAAATGGGCCATTATTGGAAAAGGCAGGCTCAGCTGGGAGACCGCAGGAGGGAATGAGGCCTTACACAGATTACGTTGCCAAAGGAATGCTTTTAAGTTGCTGCTTTGTCATGGCAGCTTGGATTACACTCTGCCTGAGGAGAGCTAGAAAATCTTAGTGAACTTTTATGGGGAAAGAGATGCACGAAGCTAAAACTGTATCTTCTGATTGTCCATAGACAACAGGCCCTTTAGCTAAACTCCTGGCTTCTCACTTAGAAACAACTCGGACCAAGCCTTCTTTCTGAGCCATGGTGTGCAGTGGCTTTGGATCATCAGCAAACACCAGCCTAGAAGCTGCAAGGATGAATGTTCTGTCTTGAGATACAAGCAAGTGTATAATAAACTTGAGTCCTTTTATGTGGATTGTTATTGGATGAGACAAAGTTCCATTCTCTACTCATGTGGCTTGCCCTTCCTTCTAGCCAGCCTTTCCTGGTCTTCAGGATAACCTTGCCCATTCTTTTTTTTTTAATCTTACAGCTATTTATAAACACAGAGAAACTGAGAAGAGCTTTCCAATTTTTCATCCAGAATCCAAAAAATTTCCTCCTGCCTCTCAAGACAGTGAAGGGAACACTAGTTTCTTTCCCCAGCAGCTCCACGGTTCTCACGTGAGCCTTCAGGCGCAAGCAAGAAAGATGTTTCCAACCACAACACTAGCAACAAGATGGAGGCAGAAGCGACAAATACTCAAGTCTAGGTGTGATTCAGCCCACACCTTGCTGGTCTTTTGGAGAAGCACTCACCTACTACCTGAAGCATTGTCGAGGCATTCCTGAAGCCTGCTGAATTGTTAGCTATACAAGTGTATTTCCCACTATCTTCCATGGTCACTGCTGGAACAGACAGGATGTCGCTGATGAAGTAGTTCTCATTTTCAAAACTAGGCTTTTTAGTTCTCCTGACCTGTCAGGCAAAGAAGGAACATAAGGCATTTTCTTGGAAGGGCAGAAGATGGAACTGAGTATTTACGACAAGTGTACCCACCCCCTCCTGTTCTGGACTACTAAGCTTTGTTGTAGAGCCCCTGCCGCTGAAAGCCGTCTGTGTGGAGACCAAGAGGCATATTAAACCTGGGTGTTCAGGGCAGATATTCCGGAGCAATTAGGCTTACAGCTGTTGTTAGCCTTCTGACCATAAGCTGGCTTTACAAGATGTGTTTTAATCACACAAGGTGTATTATTTCAACTCCTTAACAAAGGCATCAGATATAATGAGGACTTCTAGCAACCCTTATCTAACCATCTAGCAGTTAAAAGTCAGCACAACAGATTTTTGAAATGCGTTCCCTTTCTTCACCCATCTTTTCTCCAGGGAACTGTGTGTCCTGGACTTGTTTGCTGCCTTATAAGCCCTGGCAGAGCTGGGTGGATAGATGTTGCCGTAGTAGGTATTGTGGCTCCTGCCCAATGAACTCAGCTGAAACAACATACTTCACTTCTCTCTTACAGCAAGGTCCTGACAGCGGGCAGGTGTTTCTTAACCCTGTCTCATCCTAAGGAAGGAATGGCCATATTCAGATTTCTACGGCTTTTTCGAATAGCTGCTTTGGTTGGGCAGTTCAAGGCTTTGCTGCAGGCGACTTGGGTCTGGACAGTTCTTACCACCCTGTGTCTCAGTTTCCAGAAAAGCCCTATAACCCCTTGAAGCTGCACAACTTACGTTTTTTGCTGCTGTCACCCATCTGATGTCATACTTATGGGATGGAGCAATTACTCTGCAAGTGACTTGGAAAGGTTCACCCACAATTCGCACATGGTCTATAGGGTCCATCATCACTGATACAGGCTTCTCCAGTGCTACATAAAGGCAAGCAGGGAAAGATTCAGTGTCAGCTGTCCAGTGACCCCACGTGCTTTGGAGACTCCCTAGGGCCTAGATACCTTCTCCTTTCCATCCTCTTCAGTCTCTCTACCCCCAGCCTTCTCCTTCCCTGGCAATCATCCCTCCTTTTTGTGCATGTGTCTATGGGAAGCAGTGCAGGCAGGGGAGAGCACAGCAGTCAGCACTATGGGTTGAAAGGGAAGGGGAACCTTCTGCCATGGTTACACCCCAAGCATCAGAGCCTGAGGACCTGCAGAACATCAGGGAGATAGGCTGGCTTTTTACTCTTTTCTGTGATAGCACCTGCAAAGATTTGGACACTGCTGAACCCATGGAGACCCACCTGAAGGAGCCAATTTGCCAGAGCATAATGGAATTCAAATACCCTTTAAAGAATGCAGGTTCATAAGGTCTTTCCTGCCACTGGTGAGGAGCTTTTCCTTATCTACCTACTAACTTAGCTATTGCTGTCTCCCCGAGGACAGCAGCAACCCCAACCCCTTACCTTCTTCCACAATCAGCCTTATTCTTGATGACTTCTTTATTTTTCCATTTATCACTGCTTGGCATCGGTAAAAGCCCTTCTGTTCACTTTGCACATTGAATAGTGTTATTCCTTTCTCATTACTGAAAGAATAGTTGGTCCCAGGTGAGAGATGAGATGTTTCATCCATTATCAGTGTCACACTGGATCCGTACTCAGGGGCCGTGATAAGACAGGGGAGCTCAGCATTACTGCCTCTGGTCACAAAGATCCGGAAAGTTGGGGTGTACCAGACATTACTAGGATCTAAAGAGGGGACAAGGTAGGCCAGAGAACGGGATTAGAAAAGGCATCAAAGCTGAGAAACACATTCCAGCAAAGGCAAGTCTCCAGCACCACTGCACAGTGGGAGTTCGACGCTGGGGCAGCCCTGCTCAATGCCTGCCTGACTCAGCCTCCAAAAACTCACACAAGCAGCCCAGCTCCGGCTAAGGCGTTAGAGGGGAGCACAGCAATCAACTCACAAACATACATAGGCAAGAGAGGCCGAGAAGTATGCTCACTTCTCAACTTTTCACCAAAGTGTTAGCTTTATTTATCAGACCTCCAGCTTCCCAGTCCAGGACAGTGTCTCCAGGACAAGCAAAGGAGTGAACTCAAGTGGTGGAGTTAACACAGTGTAACTTCTGGGGTAAAAGAATATTTGGGGTTCAGGTCCTGTTGTAAGGATGAGAGTCATGCGATTCCCTTGTCTAGGGTGCTGGCAATACAGTTCTCATTTCACTGCTCATTCCAACATTGAACAAATTTTCAACCCTGTTTTTTCAGGAAGGGAAGCCAAGGTAAACAGAGGGAGAGGTCCAGGCTATTCCCACATATGCGTGAGGTGCAGCTGCGTACTCTGCCCTAGTGCTTCAGCCATGGGCACAGTTTTACATGGGCTTACATGTTAGTGGGTGAGCCCCTGCCACACTAGGAGCCTACACTGCTCCCCAAGCACATGTACAACCACAGCCATAGAAAGGACCCAAGCGATGGCTGTGCTCCCTGAAAGGAGGCCATTGTGCCAGCAGAAGAGGAACGCACGTCTACCTCGCACAAACAGATGCACAGTTGCAATGCCCTTGTCACTGCTGTTGACATAAGCACACTTATAGGTGCCTGTATCCCTGTAAGTGGCCTTGAGAATACTGAGTGTGCTGCTGGTGTGGTTGCTGAATGCATCCTTTTGGCTTTTCCATTCAACTTCAGACTCTCCTGAGCAGCGCAAGATGACTGGATCACCCGTGTTGACAACCAGAGCAGGGAGGTCAGGGCTGATCAAGGGGGACGCTGAGCCTACAAAAGAAAAAGAGAGGATGCAAACATGATCCTTAAAGATGCTCTGCTGGATTTCAGTCTGGAGCATGGAGTAGCTCAACATCAGGAAGAGACTGAGCTTAGGATTCAGACAAGCTTTTCAGTTCATATCACTCCAGCCATTCCCAATACCACCAGACCAATATGGCCTGATACTCCAAGGAATGAATTTCCAGGAAGAGAGAAAACCCCACAAGTGAACATAGAGCACTGGGACAGGAAAAGCAATCATCTGGAGCCGATTAGGTCAGATGTTGGCCTGGAAAATTTTCCTGTCAGGTTTTGCCTCTTCTTGCAATGGTTTTCCTTTTGTGGCAGAGCTGGAGCTACTATATGAACTTGGTTAGCCCGTAACACCATTTGGTGAAGTTTAAATTTAATCTGTTAGTATGATGGCACTATGATGAGATACAGCAGACATGAAAAGCTTCTTTCAGGTCTGAAAGGATCAGAGCAGGAGGTCAGTGCATGCCCTTGGCTTTTTGGGTGCCAGGCACTGGATTTTGAAGGACACCTACTTATGCCTTACCACAGTCGCACAGTACATTCTCCTTGCAGATATCACCAAAATGTTACGAAGTGAATCAGCATTACTATTCCTATTTGGGGGTAGGAAACCGAGGCTCGTGAAAGCCCACAGCTGCAGTTGTACATACAGCACACCAGGCCATGCTGACACTGGCAGTTCAACACAGCTGGATTTCTGATGCCATCTTTACTTTGGAGATGGCTTCTCTGCTGGCTGAATAAAGGGGAACCAGGATCCCCAGTCCAGCCTTTTGTGTCAGAAGGAAATATTTTTTTTCCTGTTTTGCCGCATCAGCGAGTTCTTTGAGTCACTACCTATATTTAGGGTGGGGGGGGGAAGTGAGAAATGAATCAGTGCCGCGGGGTTGGGAAGAAGTGGTACTACCACCCCCACGCCAGGCCTTTGGGGAGGACAGGAAACACATTGCAAATGGCTATCTGTGCTCGGGGGGCTCTGCATCCCCCTCCGGCCCCTCTCCAGGGCTATTCTCCCACTTCTGCTTTCCCTCCCAGTTGCTAACCCATCCACACATCTTAAAGGGACACACACACAGGTTCAAATAAAACTAAATATAAAGGTAGCTGACCAATTTACCAATTTGTTGCTTTTTGCAGAGGAGGTCACCATAGGCAGTGCTCCTCCAGGGTGGCAGCAACAGAAACAAGGGCTGAGTTTGGTCTTGTGATGCCTCAAACTCTGCAGTAGACAGCTCTGGACTCCCAGGAGCTCTTTAGTTGAAAGATTTGTTGTCAAAATGAACATAAAAGCTCTAACTTTTCAGGAAGCAGGAGAGGGTAAAGCACCCTATAACGGCACCACTAGTCCAGCTGCACTTGCATATCCTTCAAAGGGAAGGGGAGCAGTGGCCAGATGATGCAGCCCTGGTCACAGGGAGAAGAGAAAGCTGCTACTTCTGGTCATGGGTAGCAAAGACTGTTTAAAGCAAATCTGTGCCTAGGTGCTGCCTTGGACACTGTCCCTGTAACACAGCCAGCAGAAGCAGAACACACCTATCCTCATGCACCCCTGCTCACAGCTCATTTAGTGAGGAAGACTATGTCTAAGACACCAACATATGTCCTGTGCTACCAGCTGTGCTCAGGGCTGTAACATCAGAGCCCATCCATCAGAACTCAAAGAGCATCTTTTAAGCGGTCCTGAGCTGATGCCTCCCTCCACTTAACAAAGAGTCAAGAATGAGACTCAAGACCCTGGAGAGCATTGCAGGTGCATGACAACAATATAGTTGCCCAGAGGAAACCCAAACAAGGCCTGGATCAACT
The DNA here is from genome assembly GCF_017639655.2 of Falco naumanni. NCBI lineage: Eukaryota > Metazoa > Chordata > Aves > Falconiformes > Falconidae > Falco > Falco naumanni. Next base: position 6,630,597 of record NC_054061.1, read on the forward strand.
CACAAACCCTGTTGGAAGAAACAGAGGACAGGGAGCTTCAGAGTATGGAATATTTGACATTTTATCTCCATGTTGTGGGGCGGGGTTTTTTTTGTGATGCTTCTATCTTTCTGTGGAAAGATTAAAAGCCTCATTTATTCCCATAGCAGAGAAAAACATATCCCAGAATCCTTTAAAACCACATTTTCCACACGTCTGAGGTACAATGTTCCTCCCTTTTTGCTAAGCTGCATCTTGTAGCAGGGCTTGACACATTTCTGTTGCTATAACTCTGTCACTGGACGCTTTTCCCTCACCTACTCTCCACTTCAGCTATCCCTCCACATCCAAGGTTTCAGCACCATTTGATGAGGTAGCCAAGCTCCGTGACTCAGAACTGTGTTCAGATTGGCTCAGGGAAAGACCATGTTATAACTGGTCCTTGGCTTGTCCACAACAGGACAAGAAAAACAAGAGTCATGTCACTCTGCATCCTTGTTGTCATCAACTCTGGTTACTACTGAGATGCTATGGTCAGAAAAGGCTCAGGGTAGGTACTCTCCATAACAGTGCAGAAGCCAGCAGCCTTCAGATTATCACTGGAGACTCCTGTCAATGGCACAACCACCACACAAGCAGAGTGAGGACAGACAGGGCAGAGACACTAAATGCAGGACAATGCCAGGTGAAGGTCACCCAAGCATCCACACCTTCATGTGCGCCATGTGTGCTGGGGGATGAGACAGACCAGCATGTCCCTTTCCAGAATGGGGAAGCAGGGCTGCTGGAGGAGGCTTTCTCCCTGCTGACCAGTGTGCAATCTTGCACGAAGCCCAAGGATGTCTCTTTGCTGCTCTCCAGCAGCTTCCGCAGCATTACCAGTAACTGCTGGCCAAAGGTTTTACCACACTTTGGTTGTGTAACCATGACCTCTAGTTACAGCTGCAGGCTCTGTCCCTGCCTCTTCCATGCCCGTCAAAACATACTTTCCTCTGCTGAGGGTTTGGAAATGGTGAGGAAGGAGACCTGAAGGCTGGTAAGACAGATGATCAAGAATCTTACCACAAAATCCAATCATCAGGACCTTGACATGATCCTGGGGGATAACCAGCCTAAGATCCGGCCCTGTGAGGGACCCATACCAGGCCTGAGCTCTCCTCTCAATGATGGCAAGGAAAAACTTCTTTTCTGAGGACACATACCTTCACCAGAGCCATCACCTACAGTATCAGGGGGGCAAGGAGTGGGGAAAAGGGTGCTCATCACATCTCTGCCTGGGGCTTCTACCTCAAAAGTTTAGATTAATCCACAATAAGAAAACAAAAGAAACCCCAGGAAGACCTCTCAAGATGGCCAAGAACACAGATGTGAGCTGATCAGGTTTCAACTCTTTGCTCTGCTTGACCTGAAGCTGAGATTTGAGCGCCCGACACTCCCCCAGCAAGAGCCCCCATCAGACTGGTCATACCACGTCACCCTGGGAACTCTCAGAAGATGCACTTGCAATCCAAGAGGTATGAGAAGGAAGTCAGGCTCTTGCTTGACTAGAGGCTGTTGCTTTGGGCAACCTTGACATGCTGCAGATGGCCAACAGCGTGGTACTCAGACAAATGTGTGTCTTAACACCCTGACATGGCAGACAATGCCTGATGAGCATGTCACAGCTAGTCACCTGCAGTGCTCAGTGCCTCGAGAAACCTTCTGAGAGATCCTATCAGCTATTGTTATGATCTCTTGCAGATTTGTCAGACCTGCCTAGCCTCTATTATCTTAAAAAAAACCCGTATGAAATTAAAAATCCTGCAGCCTTCACAATCCAGATCCTAGCACAGCAGACCTAGAAAAAAGCCTGCTCAGCACGTCAACGATGTGACTTGAAGCGAAACACCGTGCAGTGCAACAGCAAGAGGGATACAAATTTCCTGGGCTGAAAATACAAACACTGCAGTGGCTCAGGAGTGGCTCAGACACCGTCTCCCCGTTACATCTGTTACATACTGAATGCTTTCCCCCCAACGCTGCCCCCTTCCAGGGGGAACTTCACACCAGAGTCTCATTGTGTCCCCAAGCAAACACCAGAGGAAAATGAAAGAAAGTGCCACAAAAGACCCGAGAGGCTGCCAGCACTTGACGTAAGATTAGTAATACTGGTTTCTGTCTGTTTGGTTGAAAACCTCAAAACAGGTTTAGTGACTCTTTCTTGAGGTTGATGGGTTATTGCCTCTTGGCCATCCCTGCAGCCTCAAAAACCAGGCGTATTCACCTTTCCCTTGGTTCCTTTGGTTACCCTTGGCTGCCTGAGGTCGGCTTCCACCACATCCTGGCTCTATACCCTGTCACGTGTGCCAGCCGCACAAGAAAACAGCAGTTGTCAAACATCTCCAACTGGGCATGAGGCACATTGGAAGGACTGGTGCAGCAGACTTTCCCCACTCTCTCACCTGCAGGCCAAGCACCTCCAGCTCTTGCCCCATTTGGGCAAAGCGTTATTTCAGAGACTGCTTCCCTCAGGAGACCCCACTGAACCTCTCCTTCCTCCTAATCCCTGCCCAGACCCTAACAGTGGGAAGCTTCCCTTTCCCATCTCCCCACTGCTGAGGGTCTTCCTGTGCTACATGCACCTTCCCACAGCCCTCGGCCTTACCCTGGCAGCGCTGCAGGCAGCCAAGAGCAAGCCCTCAGCACCGCTGGGCTCCAGAGCCGGCTCGGACTAGCAACACAGCCTCTTTCAACCGCTGTCATCCCTCTATAGTGACAGCAACTCTGGATTGTCTTCAGAAATCTGCTACAGCCAAGTCCGCACTAAATGCCAAGCCGGTGTCCCTTCCCTGCTGTGCCATGGAGCAGACACGTTCTCTTGCCAAGTCCCTACCCACACCAAAGTTCCTTGAACCTGCCCACAGCAGCAGTAGCTACTTTATGCAGCAGCTTCCAGAAACAGGGACCATCCCAGCCTACGGCAGGCTTTTGGTAGACATGAGTGGGAGCCAGGCTTCACCCTCCACCACCAGGAGCTGAGTGTCCATTAACCCAACTTCAGCATTGCCCCATCCCCACCGAGGCTACCACGCATCCTCGCCCCAGGAGGGACCGAGCACTCGCACCGCACACCCAGAAGACCCCTTGCCATACCCCAAAACTGCCCCAGAGTGATGTGGAGACACCAGAGGGCTTTGAGGTGGGCCAATAGACCTACCATGCCAGATGCCAGCCGTGGTGAGCAGCAGGAGGAGAGCAGGGCCCATGTCCCCGGGGACCACCGTGCCCCCAGCGCGAAGCAGGGACGCGGCTGAAGGATCCTCTCAAGCAGCGAGCACCGTCCCCAGCACTCCCTCGGCGGGAGCTTCTCCTTTCTGAGATGACCACAAGTTAAGAAATTCCCTTTTTTTTTGTTGTTTGTTTTTGAAATGGGAGGGGGGGGTGGAAAGCAATGTTTTGAGACGTCACTGGTGACAGAGGGCCTTGGCAGAGGTGGGACCGGGCATGCACCCCGCTGCAGGGCCACCCTCCCACCTCAGAGGGGCTCAGCCCCAGGCACTGCCCAGCAGCCGGGGTCTGAACCCACCCTGTGGGCCCTGGCTGCTGCCACCCAAGCCCGCCAGGGACTTCTACACTCTCTCCTCTTGCCTGGGGACACAAAGAGCCTGACTGGGACCTGCCTTGATGGCGGGAGACTCCATTTTACCTCAGGGCTGGTGGACCTTGCTGGCTCCTCATCCTGAGGGCACACACAGGAACATGGCTGACTCCCTCACCACAGGTCCACAAGGATGATTCAGCCTGAGGTAGCACCCAGGTGAGAAGAATTGAAGACAATATGTTACCTTGTTTTAACCACCCTGGTGCAGAGAGGGGTCCTGTGGCCACACAGGGTCACCCCCAGCCCCACGCAGAGGCAGGGTTGAGCCCAGCCAGCTGCACACTTGCCTTCACCACCCTCCTCAGCAGGGAGACATGTTGGGGTGCAGCCTGCAGACCTTCCCCTGTCCCCAGCTGGGCTGGGGGACACAGGGGGATCCCAGGTCTCCTCCTCTCCCAGTACCTCCAAGCCTGGAGCTCACAGCAACCCAGTCACCACCAGGCAGGCACCAGGCTCAAGCAAAGACCCTTCCTCCCCAGGAGCCCCTCTGCGCAGTCATACTGCCTTGCTGGTGGGGAGGCTGTTTGAAGCTCTTTCCTAATTGACAACCTGGCAGGCACCTGGGAGCAGTAATTAGGCACTTTGTTAACCCTTCCCTGGACCATGCCTCTTCCAAAACAGGAGGTGAGGCTTGCAGCAGAACAGTTCTCCTAGGGATGCTCAAGTCAGCAAGATGCTAGCAGACCGAGTCAGACACAGGGTGCCCCTTGCTCTATCTCTGGGTAACCTCAGGCAGCAGCAGAAGTTCACAGCAGCAATGGAGTGGGAAGTTGTGGCCACCACCTGACAGCACTGGGAAGCACAGGGGGGGAAGGTTCTGCCTGGGGTGAGCCAGCCAGCTCTGCCTTAGCTGCACCCAGCTACAGCCACCTCGGTGAGGGGGTGACAGGGACACCGGCTGTGAAATGTGGGCAGAAAGAGATGACCTTTTCCAAAATGTCTGCACGGAGGTGGCTGTTGAGCCTGCACTTGCAATGGAAAGGTGCCAAGCAAAGAAGTGCCCCTTTTGCCTCTGCACACCGGAGGGGAATGAGCTTCTCCAGAGGGGGCAATCAAAGAGGTACCAGCAAGGCAAGGTCTTGGGCCAAGAGATGAGAGCATGGCTGACTGTGCTGGAGATGACTAAAAGTCATGGGAACATGGAGACAGCTCTTGGTTTTGGCCAGAAGGATGGCTGGAGAACATGAGGGAGTCCAAGAGAAGGAAAGGCAGCTTTTGGCCAGAGAAGATTTCCTCTCAGCAGTTTTTCCTGGCAGGATGTGGGGAAGAAGAACATGAAGTAAAGGCAGCATGGTGCACTTGGGGGCTCCTGCCCAGAGCTGGGGGGCTGTCAAGTGGCTGGGCCACAGGAGACGTCTGCCTGATTATTCTTTCCTCCTTTTGAGCCAAAGGGGCTTTTTAAAGGATGTTTGTTTCCCTCCTTCTTCTTTTTAAGTTTGGTTTTGTTGGGTTTTTTTTTTTCCAGGAACAAATGCCAGCTCAGAGAGAACTGACTCACCAGTGTTAACAAGTATCAAACCAGACAGGTTTAATACAAAGAAGGGAAACAATCTCTCAGCCTCCCTTCTCTGAGGGGGCCCCTTGCAGAGCATCTCTGATGGCAGTGGTCCACAGGTGACAAGTCACAGCCTGTACGCACAAGTCCCCAAGCTGGACTGGGCACAACTGGGGATGCTCAGTGGGACAAGCTGTCTGCTGAGGTTCCTCCCTCATTAGTGGCCATCTCTTCCTGCCTGCAGGCTGCACCCCACATTCTGTGGTTGCAAATAGCAGCTCAGCCACAGGAGTGCTGCTGGGGCTCGCATGCCCAAACAGCTCTGAGCAAGGGGCAGAGATGCTCTCAGAGGAGCTGCAGCCTTACTTTGAGTAACTTGAAGCCCAGGGATGTCTGTGGAGGCCCTGATGGCCAGGAAGGCGTGCTGAGAGATGGCATGAGACTTGCTCAGTGCCTGGCTAGCTGCAGGCTGGCTGTGGAGGGGAGAATGGAGGCTGCTGTGAGCGCTGGTTGGGAGCACTGGGAGTTCAGGCTTGTTTCCCAGGCTGGGAGCAGGGCTGGATCATTCCAGCCCTACAGGACCCCTGCACTGAGTACAGCTGGCCATGGTGTCATGCCTGTCTGAACTGCCCTGCAGCAGTCTGGGGACACATCAAACACCCATGTACCCAGTGACCTGGTAGTACCCAAACAGCTAAAAACCCTGGTTGCAGCAGGCCAGGGTTTTTATCTGCAGTCCAAGTTTTTCTGCTTCCCTGAGCTCTTCCATGAGGTGTCTGTCTCATCACTGGAGAGAATTGTTTCAGAGTAGGGAAAATGTCCTGCTGGGAGTTCCCATGTCTGGCTACTCATTCCCAGCCCCATGACCCCTCTTCGGTGCATCCTGACAAGCAAAAGGCCTGCCAGGCAGGGATCGGGCAGTGGGAGCCAGCTGGGTTCAGGGCTGAGGTCTACCAGTTCCCCCTCCCTGCTTCCTCCCGAGCCTTTGCTGCAGCCTCTCTGGAGACAAGGTGATTTTTTTTCCCTGGCTGATTCGGCTCCTGGACAAAAATGCCCTGTCTGCCTGTTGCGGCTGAACCGTGCCAGGTGACTCAGAACATATCTGGGAAGAATCAGCCTGAGCTCGTCAGGGGGTCTGCAAACCTCCTCTCCGGCAAACTGAGCAAAGTCAGGAGCCCAGAGCAGACCATGCTGGAAGGGGGAGCCTTGCTGGGACCTGTCTGCTGCTGCAGCCAGTGCCTTCAGCCTTTGGGTACACAAGGGGTTTGCTGAGGGAGGCACGTCTGCTGCCAGTGGTGACTTGCACCAGGGCTGCATCATGCAGCCTGAAAACAGGGTCAACATAAATATATTTGAACCTCAGTTCAAAATCCCCTCTTCACAGCAGCCCCAGGCTCTCCAAGCATGTGGCTTAGAGCTGGCTGCAAACAGCTCCACTCAGCAGCCGGGGGCATTTCCAGGAGGAGCAGTTTCACTGGAGCCAGAGAGGAGAAAACAGGGCTGGACTCAGAGGTGCCTGCCTCTCAAGGCACTGGGGGACCCCAGCACTTCTGCAGATGTGACTGGGGAAAGGTGAGGGGAGCAGGAGGAAAGCAAAGGGACATGAGGACCTGAGGGAGTGGCAGTGTGGGGAGCCAGTATTTTGGAGTTGCATCTTTAAGAGTATCAGCAACTTCCTCATCCCAGAGGGAGGGGAGGAGAACCCGGCTCAGAGGAGGGCTGGACACTGTGAGCCCTGTGCACTGTTCTGTGGCTCTTGCTGGTGTCCTCCCCATTGCTACCTCCAGTCTCTCCCACCACCCTGAGCTACTAAACTATGTGAAAAAATCAGCAGCTCTGTGGTGTATCCCATTTCCTTCAGCCCAACACTGTTCAGTCTGGCATCTCCCACATCCCTACCCTGATGTGAGGACAAACACAGCAATGCTCCCAAGGAGCGTGCAAGCCCTTGTCTGGGGCTACTGGCCCAAACCTCAAACACTGGGAATACACATAGGAACTGCTCCCGGTGTCCTTCCCTCCACCTGCCTCCTCCCAATGCAACACAACCCACAAGCTGGCCAGCTACCAGAGACACTGAGCAGACCCTGCCCTGTTTGCAGCCCCTTTTCCTTACCACGTCTTGGGCTCAGCTGTTGCCTTGCTGTGCTTCTCTCTGCCCGGCTCCCAGCTTAGCTTTTGCTAAGCGTTGGGGTCATGCACAGCGTATTAACATGCTTACCTTCCACCACGACATGGTTAAGCTGTATTCCCAGCCCCATCTGAGTGGGAGCAACCAAAACCAGGCAAACATAGGAAGAGATGGAACTTTGCAAAAAGAAAAACACCTTTATTTTTAGACTCTTTCTTTAAAAATGTATTTGTAAAAGTTTACAGCATAAAAATAATATCTCATGGCTATAGATGTGACATAGTACAAATCCTACAAATACATCTGTAAACCTAGGAAAATGTTAACTCTTTGGTACCTTAGTCTGAACTCTGTTTTTTCCTTTGCCCTCAGGATGACAAGACAGCATGGAGGCAGGGGCTGATTCTGTTCAGAGATGCTGCAGAGTAACAGTGCGATGCAGCAAGCCATCACAGCAGGAATGGGAGAGGGCAGAGGGCATGCTTTGGGCAAGCTTTGCAGTTCTGGTGCAATCCATGGAGGAGGAAAGGACAGGAACGATGGGACATTGCAGGCCTTCCAGCAGGAGTTGGCTTCCCTGCCTCCTCCCACCCCTGCAAAAGTAATTTCTCCAAAGTGCTGCTGGAGCTGAACTGGAGCAATTCCCCGGCCTTTGCCAAAGCCAACTGGATCCATCTTGGCATGTCCCAGAGACTTCAGCCCTTCGGGTGAAACATGGGAATTATGCCGGGACCCCAGCAACCCATGTGCTGCCCCATGAAATCTGACTTTTTAAGAATACCTGGCCTGCCCCAGGCAAGTCCTGTAGACATCATGGTGCTGCCACTGTTACAGTCACCGCTGACCACCCAGCATCCAGGCAGGGCTGGGATCTGCTGCGGGAAGGACCTGTGCATGGCCTGGGAGCTGCTGGGTACCCAGTGAGGACCTGCAGCTGCCCTGGCTGCTCTCTGCCTATGCAACAACCTAGGGCAAAGGCTGCCAAAAGACTGCCGAGGGCTGCCAAAGGGCAACCTTCACGTTTCCAAGTGGGAAAGCAACCAGGCTGCATCTGGGCTCCCTGGGTCTGGCTTGGCAGCCCACTGCTCTCCTGTTTGTATGGGAGATCCCGTGGTTTGCACTGGAAACTGGGAACACTGATCCTAGGACCTGAGCTAAGCACTGAGCCCAACCAGAGCCCTTCCTCGTGCCTGCGCGTTGGAGCATGGGGTTTGCTTCCTTAGCACATTAGCTGACATCTTGTTTTAGAAAAAGCCCCCAAAAGGAGACATCTGTGAAATCCCCTTCTCTAGATCTGCCCGGCTTTACACAGGCAGACCTTGGGCTTCCCCATTGCCCAAACCTAACCCACTGCCCAGCACCCTGTATCTGCGGTGCTGCCTCTCCCCCAGCTCAGAGCCCTGACTGGGAAGAAGGGGAAGAGCCATTTCTCACTTCTGGATGACTTCCTCCTGGCTGCACATCTGCACTGCACTTCTGCCTCCCGTCCCCATGGGACTCTACCACAATCCCCTTGGCAGGTGAACAGAGACAATTTAGTTACAAGTAAAGTCCGCTGTGCTCTAGATTTCTTAACACAACACAAACACTAAACGTGACATTCTCACTTAAAAAAATAATAACACGCTCAAACCGAGAAGGACAAAAGGATTAAAACCTGTGCACACATCAGTCTGAGAAGCATCTTAAATGTGGAAAGGAGACACCAGAGTGTCGCATTAGTTTCTGGGATACACTTAGGTATGTATGAAATAGTGACTGGCAGTAGGATTATGCATATACTGGTGCTGATAATGACATAACAGCTGTAGAATAAAATATAATCTACAAATAAAAGATATTGCACTAGAGATGGGCCCAAGCTGTGGCATGTGTCCCTTTTTGGAGGGCTCAGTTTGGGTCCACCTCTAAACACAAAACCACAACCAAACAAAAATACTGATCATTGAAATTAAAAACCCAGAGGGACCGGTTCCTTTCAGAGTCTCACCGGAGAATTTATGGCTACATAATTGATGGGCACAGAACAACTGACCATTTCTCCAGGCCCTTACCCACTGGGCCAGGCAGGGACTGGAATGTCGGCAGCAGAGAGAGAGGGAGCAGGGGGCTGGAGCTGGCTCCCCGAGCAGGGGGAGCTTGGCTGGGGGGCTGCTGCAAGCCCCAGCCCTGCCAAGCCCTCTCTTTGAGGATGCTTGGCACAACGTTGGCCTTGCCCAGCTGCCAGCCTGTTCCTGATTGAGAAGATCTGCTTGCTGCAGCGGGTGTGCATGACCTCACAGAATGGTGATGGCAATAATTGAGTAAGGACAGGAAAGTACCACAAAGTGCAAGACTAGGCCCTTGCAATCGCTGGGCCAAAGGCAAATATTTGGTCATATTTCTCTGGAGCGGTGAATGGTACCATTGTGCAGACAGTCCGGCGTACCTACTTTAAGAAGGAAGAGGGAGGTAGGGTTAGCACCCCACCCGCAGCCAGAACAGGTTTTGGTGCAAAAAATAATTGCAAGAAATCTACAAATGGGACAAAATGCAATAGGCATCCAAGTGTAGCTAATGCCTAAATAATAGGACAGAGTACCTGAGGTCCCCCAGCAGGGAGATGAAATAGATCTCTTCTTTCAGGACCGTGGAAACTATCTGATAGTGGGGAATTAGTAATTCGATTAGTAATTAATCTGTACAAGGTGAAGTTTAGTATGGGATTTGTGAAGTTAATAAGCAAATGGCCAAAAGGAGGGTGAGAAGGAGTTAATTGATGGGGAAACTTTTGGCCTGGACGGAGGTAGTAAAAGTAGCTCTCTAGGGTTGCTCCTGATGCTAGAAGTATTTAATATTTGTATTAGTCAGTCCAGCCCAAAAATAAAAGTTTGTTAACAAAATGTGCTGATGACCCAATGTCTGGAACAGCAGGGAGTATCTTGGTTAGAAATGCTGGAAGAGGAGAAAGACGTAGGTGCTTAGATCGGTCAGAGGATGACTCCAAACTACCACTCTGTTGTGCCTGGGAAAAGGCCAACATTACCCAAACCCACACCAGGCAAGTCAAATCCAGTACAAACCAGAACTATTAATGCCCTATGCGAGGTCTAGACTTGACCTCACCTGGAGTACTGGGTTCTTCTGGTCATCTTAGACAGAGGATGACAAATTAATGGAGCTGGTGCAGACAGGGGCTATTAGGATGATCTGATGTGCCATCCTACGGGCTCAAGTTGCAGCGACATGGATCCTACCAAGCACCTTACATGTTAGAATAATAAAGTGGTCTGACCCTACGGTCTCATAAGTTACTGCTTCTCCACAGTTAGGATCGTTTCTGAACTGCGGCCATAGAAAATGGCTCCTTCATTACAAGCCGGAGGAACAGAGCATGGAAAAATAGTTGTCATTCACAGTGTGTTTCCTATGGATGGTGCAGAATCTGACCACATGGGCTGAAAATATACTCCACCGGCTGCCAATAAAAGTGCTATTTCTTCTGTTCACATTTTACCAAGGGCATCAGCCCACAAAACACCTACTCCTCTTCTAGCTGCATAAATGGCAACGCTGCAACAGTAGACAACTTAAAACAGAAGCTGTTTTGCTGGGGATTTCTGGAAGACATTTAATATTTTTGAAAGAAAAGAAAAATTCTCAGTGGCTCTGAGATGGCAGAAGCCCAGAAAGATGCTGATTGAATTTCTGAATTTTTAAACCTGCCTTTGCAGTTTTCATAGGATGCACAGAGAGATGTGCCTAAAGTAGGGCAATGAAAGGGTTAATGGGAGCAGTGGGCACGCATCGAACAGAGCTCTGTGCAAACTCTGTGAAACTTCTCCTTTCAGAAAAAAACCTGCTAGTTTCTATGGTGTCAGACCTGTTGGTTTTTGGGGTCCAGCTTTCATCTCTGTGGAGGCTGGGTTCACTGATTTCAAAAGCCTGATGTTCCTCCTACTTTGAGTCTCCTCATTCAAATGCCAGCTGAGAGCACAAGAGGTCCCAGGCCTGCCTGTGAGAAGTAAGGAGGTGAGAAGCAGGAGGAAGGTTTCTGCCTTTTCATTCTTCCAAACTCTTTCCAAGAGAGAGGAATCCTCCCCGATTCCTCTCGCTCTGCTTGGTTCCCCATGATGCTTCATCCACAGCCCTGCCAGGCTGCAGGTGGCTATGCCTGGCCCTCAGAAAGTGGCAAGTGTGAGATACAGCTCAGCTGTGACCAAACAGCTTCCCAGCTTCTCTCCCTCTCTCTCTTTTGAGGTGTCCCTGGGTTAGTGTTCTGGCATCCTTATTGCTCCCCATAGCCTTGCTAAGACTCAGGAGGGACCGGTGGGACCTCCCATCCTGAGAAAGGGTCTTCAGGTGAACAGTCTATCAAAAGGGAGCACGTGCTTCCCAAAGATAAGACACAAAGGTTTTGCAGCTGGCAGGTTTATATGATTTCCCAGCAGATGAGCTGGGCTTAGTGGCAGTAGGTTAATGAATAGCCATATTGCTTCCTTATACTGGCCCTGGCTAGTGGATTAATAGTATATTTTTTTCCCTTTAAATCTTCAATTGAGAATAATTAGCTTACTGTCCACACAGACTACACAAACAACACTGGACTGCCCTCTTTGCTACTGCAACAGAGTCCTTGTGAGAGCATTTGGAGTTCCTGGCGTGCCCTCGGGGCTCCTGGTGCCTTTCTGGGCACAAAAGGGTTCAGGGCGTGACAGCCCCTCTAGGTGGGTGCAGAGCTGTGCCCCAGAGCCAGGGGCACCTGTAGTGCTTGTGACACTCTATCCACCATAGAAGAGCTGTCAAGAAAAGAGAACGGTGATTCAGGATCTCCGAGACGCTGGCTGGTCTCTCCAGGACTTGGCTGTGCTTGGAGAAGAATCTACCAATGTACTCTTGATCTGAAGCAGCTGCAGGTTGGTGTTGCAGGTTCTCTACACCACAGCAATAGGCTCCAAGCAAGTCCCAGTGGCATTTCACAGAACCACGGTGTGGCTGGTGCTGAAACCATCAGAGAAGTGCTGGTGCAGAGGAGATGAAACTCACTGCCATAGAGGGGGAAGAGGCTGGAGTATCATCTGTAGCAATGCAGAAAGTGTCATCTCTTGTGGAGATTCAACCCACATCTTCCACTTGAAAAGAAGATGTTGGTCTGTGAGATGTCTCCCTCCTGCAGTGGTTTGATCACTGAGGAGGATGTGGCAGTGATCTGGAAGGTTGCTGGCACTAAGCCACTTCTTTGTAAGGAAGAAGGGGATGGTAATGGGGAAAAGTCTTTCATTCCCCATCCAACACTGGGAAACGGGAAGGAAGGAGGAATGGTGGGACAGGTGGGGATGTCCCAATGTACAAGCCCAAAGCATGGCGCTCTGTGACATCTGGGTCAGCCCCTCAGCTGGCCTCTCCGTAGGGAGATGCAGAGTCAGCCCAGCTCTGACTACAGGAAACTCTCCTCCACCTCTTGGTGCCTGGTGGTCGGCTCCTGGCAGCCTGGGTATGGGTCAGAATCCTGGTCCTCATCCTGCCGGAGGCCCAGTGGGCTGTCACAGGATATTGTAGACGATGTGTTGGCCTCATTCAGCATAGAGCTGAAGGGAGACAAGAGGGAGAAAGAAATGAGTGCCTTGTCCCAGTTGTCCTGGTGGGAGAGGGTTCCCAACAGCTGAGAAGTGTGTCGAGCTCCCAGCAGCCCCACTCCGAGTAGCTTTCCACAGGAGAACAGACATTATCGGTTGGATCTATTCAGCCGTCAAACACAACACACAGCCAGCTGGGTTCTGCAGACCATGGGCCCCTGTGTGCCCTTCTCCTTAGGAGTGGGTTCGTTAGTCCCCAGCTGTGCTGGCTGATGTACAAGGTTGTGACACAACACCCTATCTTAGCTCATGTCCCAGCTCTTCTGGTTCCTGTCCATCCCTGCGGGCCCATGCAAGGCCACGGCACCTCAGATGGGGGTGACACTTCCCTCCTCTCCTGCTAAACCCACCCCTGGTCTATCCCTCAGCAGAGCATCCCCATTTCCTTGAGGCCCCTGTTTTCAGATTTGGGCAGTCAGGTAAAGGGATAACATTCAGAAGCAATGTTTTTACCTGGCCCGGCTGATGGAGGCCTCCTGAGGAAGATCACAGATTGTCTCAGGTTTCGGGTCGGGAAGAGGGATGATATAATCATTCTCACCCCCGTTCTGGTGCACGGCTGTGTAAAGGATGCTGCCAGTGGGGGAGCTGGCAGCAGCCCTGGTGTTGTTCAGCCCAGGGATTGTGGGTCTTGTGCGGACAACAGCAGGGTGGTCACTCTTCATGAACTCTTCATCCACCTGGTGGTACCTCTGCTCTCGCAGGGCAGGTTAACAAAGAAGCAGGAAGGTCTCGTGAGTGGAGGAAACACACTTGTGCTTTGTTTGCTTTCCCTGTCTGCTAGGCTTTTTCTGGAAGGGCTGGCATCTTCTAGCTGGGTTGAACTACCCTGACTCCACCAAAGACAGATCATGAACATTTCCTAAAGGAGAGATCTGGGGCACAACTCCACGGTTCCAAAATACTAAACAGTTGGAGGCAGGTTTTTGATCTCCTGCCAGTTCTGATTTCTGCAGTTGCTGAGTTGCCAGCTGTCTGTCTAGTGATGCCAGTCGTCTCAGCAACGTTCCCAGGATGCCCAAACCATCTCCATTGGCTGTTCAAACTAATGCAGCCTTAGTCACAGCAAAATCTGCTTGCACAGCAGCACTAAACACTGGTCTCAAACCCTGATCCATGGCCTTAACTAAGGGGGCATCCTCCACAGAGCACTAATCTTCTTCTGTACCTCCAGCACAGGGTTCCTTTGAACATACCTTTCTGTAGCAATCCACCAAGAGGTTTCCCATAAGCACCACCAGCTGTGAGAAGGATGGTCTGATCTCAAATTTCTCCTCCCAGCACTTCTGCATGATATCATAGCTAGCAAGAAGGAAGAGAGAGGGTACTCTGGTGACTTAGCAGTGGGGAAAACAGAGGCAGAAAAGCCTCTGCAGTTTGTGTAGGGCAGGCCCAGGGCAAATGTATATGAACAGCACTTACATTTCATCAGAGGCGTGGGTGGGTTTGGACATCCGATAGCCACGTTTGATGGCATTATAGAACTGTTCGTTCATAGGCAGTTCGGGGTACGGAGTCCCCCCTGGGTGTAAAGGGAGAGCATGAAATCAGGCTGGTGCATCATCTGCCACCCCCATGCCAACATGCATTTCACACCATGGTTTCCTTTTTTCTTTACCTTTTCTGTTTCATTTCACTTCCAAATGGCAATGTCAGCGTGGGAAAGAAGGAGACAGGGAATGAAGTGCTACTCTGACTGGTAAGGTTGGGACTGAGACTTGTGGATCAGAAGTTAAATTCTATTGTCTTTGGGAAGGGATCCTGCTAACACGTTACCAGACCTATAGACACCACCATGATCTCCAGGACACTTACCTAGAGTGAATATTTCCCAGAGGAGAATCCCAAAGGACCACACATCACTTAGGGTGGTATAGAGGTTGTTGAAGATGCTCTCTGGAGCCATCCACTTAAGAGGCAAGAAGGTCTAAGAGATAAAAAATGGAAAAAGAGAGTCAGTTGCATCTACAGCACTTGTTTTGACAGGTGAGACCTGACACCCAATTTACAAGACGAGAAGACCCTTCAGAGCTGCCCATCAGCTGAACACATGTGCTGACATCTGCTGTCAGCCACTTCTCAAAAGGATCAGTTTCCTCTTTCCTTGTGCAGGATGAACTCAGCAGGCAGGAGGAAAGAGTGTGTGTGCCACAACCATTTCCATCACTGTCTGCCATGATGAGCTGTCATGGTGTGCATTCTCTGTTCTCTAGTTCTTGGGGAGCCCATCACTGGCTGGCACAACATGATCACAGCACTCCTGAAGGGAGTCCAAGCCTATCTGGATTATGGAAACCTGAGACCAGGCTGGAGAGGGCTATGGGGTGACCAGAAAAGAGCTGAAGGACACATCCAGCTTTTCTGTGCTCTTACTCAGAGTGATACACAAAAAGGAGCCTCACTTGACCAGCTTGTATGCAACCCTGGCTGTGCTGTTCCTGGGATTTGCTTGCACAATGAATACCAAAATAATCTCCAGGAAGGATTGCAAAGGGGCCCAGTTTCATTTCCTGTTTTGGAAGGGAAAACAGCTACGCCAAGGCTGGACTGGGAACCCAGCCCCTCTGCAGGAAGGTCTCCCTGCCCAGGCACTAAGTACCTGTCTGCCATCCTGTGCAAAGGGAAGAAAGCATGAGTGAAATCAAGTAGTTCATAGTGTAGATAAATATCGGGATTTGAGGGGCCTGGCTCTGCTCTCAGCTCCCCCAGACTCGGTTTCTCTGGGAATCACATGGCCTGCTTGGCTGGGATGTATATTCCCAAATGCCCCAGGGCTGGAATGGACATGTGGTTGTTGAAGTCACAGGGGAGGTTCTGGGGAAGCTCAATTAAAGCCTCATCCTCTCCTGCCTCGAAAGATTGGAGCTGTCTTTCTGGAAAGTAGCTGCTCGCAGGAAAACACTTCCTCTTACCCTGTGGTCTAGTGGTTAGAGCAGAAGTCTGTGAACCTCTTCCCAGAGTGTCCAGTGACTCACTGGAGCACTGTCAAGCTGCCTAACCTTGCATTCCTCCTGCCCGAAGCTTAGTGCCGTGCAGGGAAGGGATGCAGCACTGCTGCCAGTGATGGGCTGTACAGGGGATGATCCTTAGTTTTGCTGCTGCTGCCCAAGTTCTTCTGTAAGAGCCTGGAGATATGGTCATGCAACTGCTATTCCACAGCATGCAGAGCTCATCAGGTGTGGGATGGATGGCTGTTGACACCATCTCCTGGGAGTTCTGCCCTGCGACCACCCTTGGGCACAATGATGAACAGACAACTCACAAGGAGAGCATGTAGGGGGTGCCAGGCCCAAAGCACCAGGAAGGAGGGGCTTGATTGCTCATGGTACTCACGCTGCCTTTGGAGATATAGTTGGAATCCCTCATGATGTCCCTTGCCAGGCCAAAGTCACAGATCTTCACCAGCTTTCCCTCACAGATGAGGACGTTCCTGGCAGCCAGGTCACGATGCACACACTGTAGGGGGGAGACAAGGCACTGTCACCGCAAGGGGCCCCATGCAGCCCAAGGAAGCAGCCCAGCTCCAGCATTAGCACATTCCTGGGGCTGCAGGAACAGGAGTCACCTCACATCATCTCCTCCATCTCTAGGGACAGCCATGGCTCAAAGCCACTAGCAATGCTACCACATTTTCACTGCTCATCTGGACTGCTACCCCTGTGACAGCAACAGGCATACAAATCTGGCAATGGTAATTTGAAAAACCCAGCAGAAGGGGGATTGCCAGGGCCTGACCAAGCAAGGGGGCTGGTGGGCTGGCAAAGAGGGGATGTCTCCATCTCTGGATGGCCCAATCCAGCAGTCTGAAGACATCAGAATTACACCAGCCTAGCTTGTGCCTCCTGGTTTGCCAGCATGTTGGGTGTTTTCCATATGAACAGCCCCGAGGTTTGCTCAAGACCCCGCCAGACACTACTAGCAAGCATGGTAATTTCGCCACTGTAAAGTGTGACTGTGGGAAGCTGGGACCTCCTCTTCTGTGCTCTATAGGGGAGCACTGACCATACGCTTTTGGGATCAGACTGGCTGGCTGGAGGCAGAGAGCCAGGAATTTCTCTCCACACATCATTGATGCTATCCCTATCTCTTCTCTTAGCCCCACCCTGTGTGATGTTTCACATGGTCCAACTACATTACTGCCTGCCCTGGGCTAAGCCAGACCTTAGGAAATCCCAGAGTCAAGTCCTCTGCAGTGGAGAGGACTAATTTCCACTAAACAAGCACTTCTGATGAGGCCTGGGGGGCTCAGAGCATGTGGTGCGATAGGGGTGTCCATGGAGAGTAGTAGCTCTGCTGCAGACTGCCCTGTGCTTTAGCACAGGGAAGCTATCACTGTTCGGTCATCCTGGTTAATAGGGATGATATAACACCACAGCTGCGCCGCACATGGCTTGGGAGGAGCCCAGAGTCACAAAATTTGAGGTCTGAAGCTAGATCTAAGCCAGGGTTTGCTATCACGTGCAAATATAGTCATGCTGATCCCCAGGGCTGTGTTTCCAGACAGAAGTGGTCAGCAGCTCTTCAACTGCACGACTACTTCTCCCGTGAGGATGTTGGCATGGACAGAGGGACAGCGAGTAGAAGCTGACCACAGGACATGGCAGAGCACTGTTGGCCTCCACCACTACAGGCACCATGGACCAGCCAGCATACGTACGTTTTTGGATGCCAGGAACTCCATCCCATTGGCCACCTGGAAGCTGAAGCCCACCAAGTCCATGTAGCTGAGGAGCGGAGACTCATTTATCAGTGTTACCCGGTCTGTTCTTTCAGGAGCTGGAGGGCAAACGGAGATGGATGTTGGTGTTACTCAGCACACTCATGGGCTGCCAGTCAGCAGAAGGACTCACTGGGGATTGCTCTGCCTCCAGCAGCCAAGGGAGAGAGCTGGGAGCTCCCGTATGAGGGCATCTGCCACCACTGCTGGATTCGTCCCAAAGGTGACCTTTGCAATATGGACCAGCTCCCTCTGCAAGCAAAGCCATCCAGCACCCCAAGTGCAAGCACCTCTTCCTCCTGCCGTGGCTGAGCTGTTACCTGATGGGGAATAACTGTCCAGCTCGTATGGGGTGCCGTAGTTAGAGGACTCGATGTCAGCATACTTGACTTCACCCTTCATGTCGGACATGGGCACATAATCCAGGGAGTCGTCCTTGCTCATGTCCATGTAGCCCCCATCGCTCTCAACAGACAAGGAGAGGTGACTGTGGAGGGTAGCAAAGAGGCTGTTCAGATACAGAGGAGAGGAGGAAACACAGGGGATGGGGGCAATGATTTGTGGGACTGCAGCTGCTGAACCCCGGCACTGAAATGTCCCACACAGCAGGGAAAGAAGCCATACATCACACATGGGAGAAGTGCAAATGGCACCAGAGACCTCCTTCTACCACCTTGTAACAGCTCAGGTGTCCTCAGCATTAGCTTAAACAGCCCTGCCATATTCCCTTGTGAGTCTCCAGGTGTCCTTGCCCACAGGCTGAAACTTCTTATGCTCACCTTGCCTGGCAGAGCATAAGCTTGGATCACAAGCTCGGCACTGGAAAGGGCAGGAAGAGGAACCAGAGCCACACAGCTCCCCAGGTGCCCAGAGGGCAGCAGAACATGAGACCCAAGGCAGAGTGAGCAGGCAAACCCCTCCACCTTGGCTGTGCATGTTTCCAGGTTAGTCAGGACTGGCCTGGAGAAGGCTGAATGGCTGAACTGAGCAGGCAGAACACAGCCCTCTGTCCACAGCTAAACCTCGCCTGTTTGGATCAGCAAACATCTGTACCCCTGAGCACCTCTCCCTTGAATTAGCAACAACTGCATCTGGGAAGGAGCACCTTGAGGCCTTCCATGTGCTGATGCTGGGCAAGGGAAACCTGCTGCAGGACCAGAGCTGTAGGGCATGTCCCCATGGGCTCGGAAGACTGCACTTAGTGCTTAGGATCTGAGTTGCCTTCAAGCAGAAAGTGGAGGGGGCAGCTGTGCTGATGTCCTAACACTGCTCTATTTTACTATTGTTTTGGCATGCTGAAAGGAAACGCTGCTTTCTAACTTCCCACGGGACTGTTTCTCTGTGCCGATGTGCCTGCATCCTTTACAGCTGGCAACTGGACGAAGGACCATTTCCCTTTCCTTGTAGCACCTCTTGTGCAATGGCAGTCCTTCTAGCACTTCTCCCTTAGGCCTGGCAGCCATGCAACCTGTCCTGAAAATGCAAAGCTGAGGTCTCCAAGGGTTAAGACATGCTGGGAAACCCTTTGCCTCTGTACTCAATGCATAGCTATGGTTATGCCAATAAAGTTAATGATGCCAGGGAATATTCCCAACTGGCATGGAGCAGCCAGCATGTGTGCTAGCAAACTCAGCCTCCAGGACACACAGATTGCCTCCACTAACTCCCCATCTGCCAGGAGCTGTTTGGAGGTGGCTGCTTGGCACACGGGCTGGTCTCACGAGGTAACAGAGCGGCCAGCTGTGTCCCAGTGCTGGGCCAGAGTTTATTTTACTGGTCTGGAGGAAATGTAGGTATTCTTCCTGGCAGTACCAGTCGCCCTTGTGGATGGGGGCTAGGATGGGGTAGGCACCAGAGGGGAGGGTGCTGCTTTCCAGGTACCTCTGCACATGGTCCTCCTTGATGGTGTTCCCGTACAACTCTGCCTCTCGCCGTGCCTTCTCCCCATAGGACTGCAGAAAGGTGTGCTTGTTGCGGTGCAGGTAGTCCACCAGGTCCCCATAGCGGCAGTACTCAGTGATGATGTAGATGGGCCCTGGTGGGAGAGAGCACCCACATCAGCCCTGCCTTGTCCCTGCTTGCTCCCCCCAGGGCAGAGAACTTCACCCCACATGGACATTACCAGATTGCAGATGTCTGGGCAGGGCCAGGGGGCAAAGCCACCTTTCTGGTATCAAGAGTTTTTGCAATTTGAAATTTGTGTTTGGGGAGGGAGGTGGGGGCTAACAGAAACATGCCTTCTCGGTTTCAAACAGGTTGAAAAGAAAGGCTTTCAGAGCCCCACAAGGCTTTCCTAGAGGAAAGGTAAATCATTCTGACCCAGAAAACAGCAATTATTCTGAGGACAGTCCTCTTCCTTAACACAGTCCTGGGAAGCCGGGAGAGAAGACAAGGCACCCAGCGCTCCCCTACCTCCTTTGGTGCAGGCCCCCAGCAAGTTGACGATGTTGAGGTGAGGTCCCAGGTGGCTCATGATCTTCAGCTCGGACATGAGGGCTTGCTTCTCACTGCTCCGGGCAGTGGCTGTTGGGGAAAGCCCAGTGTGAATGGGAGCACAAGGAGGGCTGTGCATGGGCACTGTTTGGCCTTGTGGGTTTTGGGTGGGGGAAAAAGGTGGTGTGGGGGCAACTCACACTTGAGCATTTTGACTGCAACTTTCATGGTGGACTGTGAATGGCTCAGGCCATGGGCTGTTGCCTCCACAACACGTCCAAAGGCACCGGAGCCGAGAGTGCGTCCTGCAAAGAAACACCAAAGAGACAAAGTTGGTCCTCGCAGAGAGGTGAGGAGGGGAGCTTGGAAAAGTCCCCTGTCTGGAACCCCACCAGCCTTGCTAAAGTCATTCTGGTGGGCATGGAGGCAGTCTTGAACTATGATGTTTGGGGCTAGGGCTGGCTTACATCTGACTAGGAAGGGAAGGATCCTTCAGCTGCAAGAAAAGATGGCCAGGAATAACCCAGTACTTCATGCAAAAGGGAGCAGCTGGCCTCCCACTATGGCCCCAGATGGTCCCCCGCTCCCAGGATCACATCGTATCTGCAGGGAACTCTGTGCCTTTTCTGGGTTGGTCTCTTTTAGAGATCCCAAGGCCAAACCTATCACTCCCAGACAGCCAGGACCCCAGGGGTCCATCAGAGGGACCTACAGAGCCTTTACCTAATACCAGCTTGTCCCTGGGCACCTCCCAGCTGGAGTCATAAGGGAGCTGCATGGGATCCACGTAGATGTACTCATGCCCATCAGAGCTGACTGACTCAATCACCTTCCAGCGGATTTCGTAACGAGGTTTCTGGAAAGGGGAGCAAAGGGAAAAAAGATATCTGAGAGGCTGACAGTCAGAGAGGGCATGGGGGATGTGGATGGGCTTTGTGAGGGAGTCTTTGGTCCCTGCAGCTGTTGCCTCATTCCACGCCTGGCCTACAGATGCCAGGGGCATGCAGAGACTGATGGAGTCCCATGGTTCCTGGCACAGGTGGGACATCAGCAAGCCCATGCCAGCAGGAGTTCACAGCTTTGCTCTTCCCAGCCACCCTGACACAAGGATACTACTGTGGCAGCCTGGGAGCACTCTCCTCTTTTACCTTCTGCCACAGGACGATCAGGATGATCAGGGAGATGACGGTGAGGACCAGCAGGGCCAGGATGACAGAGATGATGACCACCTTGAATGGCAAGGCTACAATGATAACAGGGACAGCAGTCAGACTCCTCCACCTCTGCATGGTCTGAGTACCCTGGGCAAAGGAGGGGACAGCAACGCGGAAGGGTCCCTGCACCCTTCCCCTTCTCCCCTCTAGCCACTGTCCCCCCTCCTGCTACACACCTTCCCCCAAAAAAACATTGGCCCTGAGCTCTCCTCTGGGTGGGGACAGCCCTTGTCCTCTCCTCCTGGGCAGACCTGCCCAGTACTGGCAGGGCCAGCACCCCAGAGATATTGGGGTGATGGGTTTTGACAGCCCATTTAGAGGGCTTGCTGCCTTGGGAGAGGTTTGGCCATGGTAGAGTGTAAGGAGCTAGAGGGGCTGGTTTGCTTGGGGGAGGGCTGGAAGCTCTGGGCCTGGGGTTAGAGCATCCTTCCTCCTATTTGGGATGTTCAGTGCATGGATGTTCGAGTCCGTGGCACCATCTAGTGACCGCAGGCTCATAACAAGGCACAGGGGACCTGTTCTGGCACTCTGATCTCACCTCCCTGGGGGAATGACCCTGCCAGTGGTGGCAAGAGGGTGTCCATGTCTAGTGGACATAAGGGCTCCAGACTCCTCCTGGAGCAGCCTTTCCTGCTCAACCCAAAAGAGGCTTCATTTTGGGCAGAAATACCCAGCTTTCCTGCCTCCAAGGACTGCTGTCATCAGAGGACAGACCTGGCTCCCAGCACCTCCGGCCTGGAGACACAGAGAGAAAAGTCTAGCTCCGCACCACTGACCCAGACCCTCCCCTCAGGCCTCACCATGTGGGACCAGAGTGATGTCCTGGGAGTTGGTGCCCAGGAAGTTTTGCACGGTGCATCTCAGGAGCAGGGGCTCATCCACCCTGTGCAGCTGCAGGGTGCTGTTCACGCGGTACACCTGCAGCTCCGCATGGTACGTGGCGTTGGTCTGCAGACCAATCTCTGTGGACTCGTTCCCTAGCAGCCGGGTGGGCTGCCCCTTGGTGCTGCACCTGGTTGGAGGGAGGATAAAGGCACCTGAGAGCTGGGACCATGTACCACCATGGGATGCCTGGGAGTGTAGGCCAGCAGAATACAATAAAATAATAGTTTATTATTCTAATAAATGCAAGAGTCCAGCCATTCCCATGGGCTCCATCACTCCACTTACCATTTGATGTCACTGCAAGTAGACCAGCTGATCTCTGGCAGGGGCATGCCTTCAGCAGAGCATGTTACAGTCTGCTCCCCACTGCTGGCACTGCTGTTCTCTTTGAGGTCCACCACTTTGGCTGGCACTGAAACCAAGAACGATGGGAGTGAATTCTCCTTTCTGACTGCAGGATGGAAGCAGAACTTGATTCCACTATACCCCTAACACGGCCTGGGGGTTAGGAGACGGTGAGGTATGACTCAGCTTATCAATTGTGTTTTATTTTTGAAAGCTAACAGCAAAAAGAGAAAGATTTGAGGGAACTATGGAGAAGACCTGCCCCCATCTAGCTTGCTTGGAGAACACAGGCAAGCACAGAGAAAAGTCCTGGACATCAGAGCTGCACAATCATCTCTGCATTTACTACCCTGTGCAAGGGCATGAAGGCCAAACCGCTGGTGTCTGCACTGCCTCCCTGTCCCCCTTGCTGTGAGACCAAGTGTGAGATATTGCAAACGAGCACGTGTCTTGCTCGAATGCTCTTCCTTTAAACAAAACCACTCTGGAGCTGTGTAGTTAGAGGAGTAAGGACTTCAGTCTGAGAGTCCTGCAGCAAAGGATGGAGCCACCTCCTGAAAATCCCCACACACTCCTCAGCCCCATGTCTGCATGCCCATCCTCACCATTTATCTGCAGATGGAAGGACAGCTCCTGCTCATCATCCTCATTGGAAGCCCGGATAGTGTAAAATCCTCCTTCTTCCTGCTTCACCCGCACAAGCACCAGAGCTGTCTGGTACCTGGAGGAGTGGAGGAGACAGTGATTTGTATGGGAAGGTACCTGGGGACTGACAATGCTCAGAGGCAACCAGCTCCTACCCATCTGAGGCATGCTTGAAATCCACTCATGGAAAGGCATTCAACCACCAACCGTGTCCAACCAACAATTTGAAGGTTGCTTTGCAAATTATACACACACACACACCCTGGCGAGGAACGATGGGCTCTCACCTGGTTTCTGACAGGTTCCTGCTGGTGATGGTGAACTCGCTGCTGCTCTCCATGGTCAAAGTCTTGTTGTTCTTCAGCCATACAATGCTGGGCTGTGGGTAGGCTTCCACCTCCACCTGAATGGTGTGGCTCTTGTGGACCTCGGCATACACCGTGTTGGGTAGGTGGGTGTGGAAGCGCACAAAGCCACGCTCTGAGAGGGGGTAGGAGGGATAAGGGGGTCAGAGAGAGAAGCAACCCCCTTTCCAGCCCTTTGGACAAACATGGGTCTGCAGAAAAATGCTGTGAACACCCAGAAATGGTGGGGCAGCTCCAGATCCATCTCTCAAGGCTTCAGGCTTGTGTCTGAGAGGAGTGCAGATGCAGAGCTGCAGAGGAGCTCACGGGGCAGGCAGCATGCAGGGGAAAGGCTGTTACTTTGTGGAGATGGGGCAAGTTCCCTCAAATTACACAAAAGTAGGACAGACTGGAGATAACAATATGGCCTCACATCACCTTGGCATTGCACTGTGCAGAAGAGCTCTTACCCGTACCCTCATGTGACTTAAAGGGTCACAAAAAGCCATGGTGGGAAATTTGGGATGTTTTGAAGCCAAGAAGTGGGCAACGGTGATGCGGGGTGAAGGAAGGCTTTTTGTCATGGTTATTTAGGGCAGAGGGGAGTAGGAGAGAGAGCTGGAGGCCATGCAGAGAGAAGAGGGTGTCACTCTGGGGCATCATGCCTGGACGCCATGTGGTTTGCTGGCTTTGGGCATGTGGGCAGCAACGCACCGATCACATGGATGGTGATGTCTTTCCGGTCTGTCTTCTCATGGTAGCCCTCAGAGACATTGCAGACATAGGTCCCACTGTCCTCTAGCTCTGCGTTCTGGATGATGAGGATGGAGCGGATCTCATGAGTGGATCCAGGTAGGAAGTCAGTCACTGGCTCCACAGCCTTCCCTGCCTGCACAATGTGGACAGAAGATATGGTCTAAGAAGTCAAGAGCATGTTCTGCCATTGAAGCTGCAAAGCCAGGCTCACAGGGAGGGAGGAGGAGGGGGTAGAGGACCCCAGTTTGGCTGCCAGAGGGACAGGGAACATGTGCTGATCAGAGGCCACCGAGACAAACAGCCTTAATCCAAGGATATCCCCATCAAGCCTCCCTGTATGGCAGCAGCAGTATCCCACAGTTTCTGCCATGGGGTGAAACTTCTTATGAAGCTTCACCTTGGATATTGATGAATGATTGTCATGGGACATCTGGGCAAAGGCTGGAGCTGCTGCCCGGAGCCTGTGGGGCTGGAGTACTCACTTGCTTGCGGGGATAATCCCAGTTGAAGTTGACTAGCTCATTGCCGCTCACAGTGCACATCAGGGTAACATTTTCTCCTTGACGCACTATGGTCTGCACTGCGCTGATGGAGACGTTCACAGATGACACTGTGGGAAAGGTGAAAGAAAGGAATGAATAATGAAGTGGGCATGCAGTCCATCTATCCTGGGTGGACTGATCCACTGGGAAGTCTTTTCCCTGGTGGATGGAGTTGGCACTTCGGCAGAACCCATTCTCTAATGGAGACAAAACTAAATTCAGCCTGCAAATTGATGAGGGGCATCACTAAGGAGGCAGGGGGAGAGCTTTGCTGTGCCCTGCCATTGGGCTAAAGGAACAGCCACAGCAGGTGTACAGGTATGCTATGACAATGGCAGCTCACCCTGGATCCTATAGACATAGAAGGTGTCCGAATCCACCTCCTGGTCATCCACAATTGTCCGGCAGAAATAGGTCTTATCCTCAAAGAAGCCTTTGAATCCCTGTTGTGGGTCATAAGCAGCTGGGATGGGGTTCTCCACCTTCTTCTCATAGAGCGTCACCTGCATCTGTGGGTTGGTCACACGACATGGGATGATGGCCTCTGTGTAGCCCGTGATGAAGATGAAGAGCTCTTCAGAGGTGATTGCAGGGAGGAAGACTAGGGAGGGATCTGTGGGAGAGAAGGAACATTGGTTACAGAAAGCTGCTTGAAGCTGAATCAGGGCTTCTCTGTGCTCCTCCAGGACTGCAACACAGGGCTCTGTCTCCAGACTAGTGGGATGCTTCTTCTCTTACTCCCCATGGAAAAGTAGAGCTGCCATGTTGTGGGTTTGCCAAACCTCTCCTGGGGAGGGTGAGAGAGACCCAGACACTGCCACCTAGCACCGTTGCCTCCCTCCCGACTTGTCCCAACACACTACCCATGGGCCTCTCTCATGAACTGGCATACCAAAGACATGCCACAGCCAGATGACCTGCCATGAGGGCTCTCCTACAACGGGAGGAAGGATTTTGGGGAGCCAGGTGCTTAGAGACAGCATGATAGTTCAAATCCTTCTTGCTCCTGTTGGCTAAACTCTGTGGAAATGCAGAGACAAGGACATGCTGTCCCCTACCTGGAACATAGATGTACAGGGCTTTCCTCTCTGCTGGCTCTGGAGCATGGTCAGGGCTGTAGGTGCACGTGTACTCCCCGGTGTGACGACCCGTCACATTCCTGAGGGTGAGATTGCTGAAGAAGACACCATCCCTTTGCTCCAGGGATGCAGCGAGGGGCTGCCCCTCCCGTTCCCAGACCAGCACATTGTCCCCATAGCACAAGAGGGAGAAGGTGCTGTGGAGGCCGAGGACAAGCTCAGTGTCTCTGGGTTCGATGTGCAGCCCACTGCCCCCGGACGTTACCTCCGGCAGACCTGGGAGAGGAGGGAGAGAGGATTTGTTTTTTGGAATTGGATTCCTCTGAAGTCCAAGGAGAAGTATGCTAGAGCACAACCTCATGCCAATGTATTTGGTTTGTTGTGTTAGCCTTTACACTGAAAAATAACCTTGCTGGATTTGTCCTCTTTGGCATAGCCACCACCCACAAAGACATACTCTCCTCAGAACTGTCCTGTCAACCTAGACCTTGCTGGGTCACCCTTCATTCCCTGTACCTCCTGAAACCCTTACTGGATAGGAAATAAGACATCACGGGGTTTAGCAACGTTCAAAGTTGCCCACGTTGTCCTTGGCAATTCTGGGTGGAGAACCCCCCATCTTAAGCTTTAACTCCATCTGTCCCTGTCCAACCTTTCTGCGAGGTAACTGCATCCTCAGTGCTGCCCAGTGTCATCACACGGTGAGGAGCAGAAGGCTGGCTCAGGAGGGATTTGGGGCAGCTGCTGAAACTGTGGGTGTAGACAGAGCTACGCTGGGACGCAGCCATGCTGTGGTGCTGCTGCAACAGCCCAAGGGACATCCTTGGTAAGGATGGGGCTGGAAAGGGGGGTGACCTGGGCCTTCCCCACATTTGCTTACATTCTTGGCTTTTATGCATCCTGTGAGTTGGTGTAGATGGCTCAGGGAGCTGACAGTGCAGTATAGATAGTACTGCTGACCTCTAAATGAGCCTGTCCCTGTAAAGGCAGAGGTAGGTCTCAGATGCACCTTCAAAGGCCATGCATTTAGCAAACAAGGGGGAGAGGAGATGATGCAACTCCCTGCTCTGCTGGCTGCCTCTCCACAGGGACACTGTCAGACGGGCACAGACTAGGCTGAAACAATGTCAGTTTACAAGAAAGTGAAAAGGGAATGAAAGCAAAACCTTGCAGGAAATCCTTTGGAAGCAATAGAGCAGGCAAGGTCTTCCTGAATGGCTCCCCATGTCTCTCCCAGCTTCCTTGCTTCACCCTTTGTCTGGATGTCCCAGTGGGGCTGGGACGCGTGCTCCTCCCTGGTGTCCCCACTGGCGGGCAGGGCAGCTGGGGACAGTCCCCAGGTACTCGAAGCACTGCTGTAAACAGCCCAGATGCAGCCAAACGTCCTGTTGCCTTGCTGCGGGGGTTTATAATATATATGGGGTCTGATCGAATCCTTCCTGCTGTGGGGGTGTCGGTAATGTCCACCTAATGCAGGTTGTCAGGTGTCTGCTGCCGGCTGAGCACACCTGGCAGTACTGCCTCTGCAAAGGTCTCCTCCTTCCACGCAGCTGCATGTCATCTTTACATCCACCCTGCCATGGGACTGGGGCGGCACGAGCCCATGGACCCAAGTCGTTAGGAGAGACAGATGTGCCTGGAGCATGCTGTGCACCCCAGTGCCTCCCCACGGCAGAGCCCTTTCCTCCCCCTCGCCCTAAAGTGAGCATCCCAGGACAGCATCCCCACGCAGGGGCCAATCCTGCACACGCCTCCCTGGCCACAGTACTCACCAGTGAGGATGAGGAGCCAGAGAGATGTCTTCAGAGAGGGGTGCAGCATGGCGGGCTCTGGGGCTGAATCCTGCCAAGAACAAAGCGGGATAAGCACAGCACTGCCAGCAGAGGAGGGATCCCTTGGCCACCCCGGGCAGGGGGGGCCGGAGCCCCTACCCAAGCCCCAGGTTTCTTTCTCCACCTCAGAAACCTCCCATCTCTTTCCAGTTTCCAGCCTTTCCCTCCCAGCGGGGTGGCTGGTTCCCCCTCACGCTGAATCTGCAGAAGGAGCTGTTTCTAAGGCATCTCCCGCTGGTAAACAGGGGTTTTGCTGGAGGCTCCAGCAGTTGTGTCAGCTCTTGCTCATCTCTGCTCGAACTGCCGCTCCCCGCGCTGCAGAGCCCTGCCTTCCTCCCTCCCTCTGCTATACTGCTCGCCTTTTTTTCCCCTTAGTTTTTGCTTCCCTCAGTCCCAGTGAGATAAAACTTGCTAGAAAACAGATTCCCCTCCAACCCTCCCACATTTTCTGCTCCCTCCAATGAAATAAAGCAAGGCCAAAGAAACTCCACAAAAACCTTAGTTTCTTGTATGTAACTTTTAAATATATATATATATATAAAGGGAATATTTAAGAGAGCTTTTTGGTTAAAAATCCCTTTCATCAACATTTCTCAAGAAATCTTCGTGAGAGCATTTTTAGCCCTCCCAGATGCAAACCAAGAGCCCAGAAAAGATGAAGCCAGAGGTCTCTAAGAACAGTGGGGTCTGTCCCCTATGTAATGGAGTGATAGGCAACCCTCCTCATCATGCCTCAGGAATGGGGATGAGTATTTCTGAAAAGCAAAATGAAGAAGCTAACAAGGGGAAAAGTAAGGGGAAAGGCTTCCTCTGTGCCTGGGCGAAGCTGGGGGGGAAAGGCAGTTCAGCTGTCCTGAACTTGGGGATGCTCCTGCATGGAGCTCAACTTCACAGCTCAGCCACGCTGCAATCTAGGGCTGAGCTCCTGCCCTGCCGCTGGACCACCTTCCCTCTCCCAGTGCAAGAGACATTTTGAACCTGCTCCCAAGGCAGACCCCGAGGAGAAGCCCCCATGACACTGGTACATTGCTCTGCGGAGCTGCTCTCCAGGCATGAGGGCAGCTAGTGGCAATCTGGACTTGCTGACCTGGCCCCAGGCACTGTCTCTTACTGAGCGGCTCTGCTGCCTCTTGGCCCTGGAGTGGCCTCTTGGTCTGCTTGATGTTAAGGAGGAAATGTTTTTTAAATGACGTGAGCTTGTCAGATGTTTTTATTATTCTCTTGCTTTGGCTCAACAAAAGGCTGATCTACCACCAAATCCTTCCAGGTCTCCAGCTTATTCAGCAGCTTCCCTGTCCCCCCTCCAGAAAAACCCTTCTGTGATTCCTTCTCTCTTCTGCATTTGCCAGAGGGGATAAGAGAACTTACAGGGAAGAGCTGGGGGTGCGTAGGATGAAAGGACCAAGGTGAAATTCAGGCTGTAAACGAACATGACTTCACTGCACCCACCCTCAGAGAGCACCAACCTGCAGGAGAGAGGAGGATGATGGACAACCTAATCTCAATGCCCTCCAAGGCACTGCCATGAGAACAGTTAGATTTTTTTCCCAATTCTCCCTTGCAGAGGTTTGTGATTCATCTATTATTCAATGTCCAAGGTTTTAAGGACCACTGGGATCCTCTTCTTTCACCCCTTCCTGCCTGCATGCATGCACAACCCAGGCTGCATTCGACCCCTCCCAAAGTATCTCCTGACAGCACCTAAGGTCTTCCCAAACTCATGCCCAGGTTTTAGCTGCCTGTCCACCATCTTCATGGCTG
This sequence comes from Falco naumanni, assembly GCF_017639655.2. Classification (NCBI taxonomy): domain Eukaryota; kingdom Metazoa; phylum Chordata; class Aves; order Falconiformes; family Falconidae; genus Falco; species Falco naumanni. The sequence goes on from NC_054061.1 coordinate 6,660,010, forward strand.
TCACTGTTGGTCCTATTCCAGGTGAGATCTTGGATTCCTCTTCCCACACAGACAGACCCTTCACTCCACCAGTGATCTCTGTAGGATAACTGATAGGGCAATCCATGGCTCTGCCAGAGCTGGCTGCAGGTGCATGTTGATGCTGGGCTAGCACGGCTGCTGGTTCAGCGAGCAGTGGGAGCCCTGCAGCCTCCATCTGCTGCCTCTGGCTGCTTCCCCTGTGTTCATAGTTGTTTTTAATAAAGCTGCTGGTTTTGCAGAAAAGCATTTCTCTTGGAGACACTTCCCAAGCAAAGTGGGAGGGTGGCAACATCTCACAAGAATTGGTGAGCTCTCCCTTGTTTGTCTGCTCTGGCCAGGGCAAGAGGTATGCCTGGAGGTGCTGAGCTCTGCCCATCCTGCAAGATGCACGCAGAACATGGCTAGCAGAAGGACAAACCTTTTTCTCCCTGTCATGTGCACACAGGCATTTCAGAAGGGATGCAAATACCCCCAGCTCACTGCCAGCCTTGAGAGCACTTGTTCTGCTCCTCAATCTCAGCTTTTGTTCTCAGCAAGAGCAATAAGATACACCCTATGAGTGCCAGACAAGGAAGAGCTGAGGTGGGTACAGCCCCATTCAGTGATCCGAAAGCAGGGTCCCAGATGTTTTCCCACCCAGAGACCCAAACACTATGGGTTAGCAGGGTGCCATGGACCCCTTAGACTCCTACAACCTTCCCATCAGCCAGGACCTGAGGATTTTCAAGCCATAGGACTACTTGCTTCCATCCATCCTGGTACATGCCTGGAAGCCAGGGAGGTCCTGCAGCAATGCCACCTCCAGCGCCCTTCCCTCAGCCCTGCGGCTCTGCAGCAGCCTCCCACCTTGCAGCTGCCAAGGTGAAGTCTGAGCTCTCCATCCCCACGTTATACCCATCACCATCCTCTCCTCCCTGCCAGCACAGGTACAGACCTTCCTCTGCCCCTCTCTGGCACCGTGATGTGAGGGCAAGCTGTCCCTGGCCCAGCAGGGCAGGGAGCTTTTCTGTTAAGCTGCAGTGTTTATTATTCTAAAAGAGGAATTTGGCTGGGAGAGGAGACAGGAGGTCAGCTGGCTCGCAGGGAGGCTGGGCTGGCTGGGCAATGCAGCTCTGTGCCCACATTCAGGCCCACATGCCTGTGGGGTGGCCTCGCTCTCCAAGGGTCTGGGGTCCCTGGGGCCATGCTGGGGCTCTGCCGAGTGCCGTGGGGGAGGATGGCTCCCTGCCAGCCCGCACACCACGTCCCTGCTCGCCTCCGCGCCGCTGCCCAGCGAGGCTGGCATCTGGGCACTTCAGGACAGCGAATATCTGGGAGGGTTTCGAGTCCAAATGAGACACAGATACAGGCGACTGTCCCTGCCCGGTGACAGGGCCACATTGTCTGTCCTTATCTGTCCTCTGTAATCACATCAGCCCAGCAGTGCTGCACGTGTGGCTTTAGGAATGCGGCCGCTCCTCCTCCGGACAGGGACAGGAGTGGCGAGCGGGTTTGCTGGCGAGACGGGAGAGCTGAGCCAGCTCGGGCTGCCGGCTTTCCCAGCCCGCTGCCGCACTGGCAAAAGGGCAGCATCCCAGAGCTGGCTGTGGCCAGGCACCGCTGAGAGCCTGTCTGAGCAGCTCTACCCTCATGCTTTTGCAGCATGTTGCATGGGGCAATGGGACAAATGGGGGCACCCCAACATCCCTGAGCAGCAGCAGCAGCGCCGTGCAGAAGTGCATGGGCTCTGATGGCCCATGGAGCCGTGCCCTCACAGACGGGACACAGGAGAGAGAGCCAGAGCAAAGAGGTCAGACGGGCCTCAAAGAGGGCCACGGCTGCGCCAGGACCAGTACTCAAGTCTCACAATTCCCCATATCATGACTTCACAGCTTCTCCAGAGCAGCCCGCTCTCATTTCTCCTGCATCCCAAATCTGAAGACAGCTGAGCTTTCTTCTCCACCTCCTCTCCCACTCCCCTGCTTGCTGCTGCGAGTGGTGGCCAGGGGCTGATGCCTCTGTGGCTAATGAACTTGGAGAGGAATTTCTGCAGCAGGAGCAGGGCTACGCCCAGGGTCTTGGATATGAGGAAATGCTGTATCCAGCCTCTTCTGGGGGTGGTAACATCTTTATTTAGTAAGTACCATCCCTTCAGCCATCTCTGCCACTCTTCCCACTTCACAGTGCCTTGCTCAGCAGACCAGGCATCACCAAACCTTATTGATTTATTACTGTTCCCCCACTTCAGACCTATCTCTTCTTTAATGATGCTAGTAAGCCAAAGATGCCTTTGCTAATGCCCAAAATATGTTGTGTGGGCTCAGTCTTGACTATTCCTGGGAAACGAGGCGAGAATTTCCTTTGACTTAGCTCAGCATGCCCTGCCACACCTCTGAGCTCCCTTCCCTCTGCTGTTGCTCCCAGCACGTGTACGGGGCAGTGCTCCTGGCAGAGCACCACAGCACGCATGGCAGTGCTGGCACGAGCATCGCATGACACCGCCCGTGCCCAAGTATGGATCATGTAGGATGGGGACATTTCCAGCACTGCAAATGTCTTAAACCATGAACATCCACACCAAAGGGGCCCTCCCAGGACACTGCCCTCCTCCCAAGCATGCCTAGCCTATGTGTCTTGCCTTTCCTCCACAACCACTAACGTCCTGTGGAGAACCAGTTTGGGGGTCCTGCGAGCACCTCCAGTGCCATGGGAGCCAGAACCAGCCTTAAAGCTAGTGCATGGGGAAGGAGATGGCTCGGCGTGCCAGGGAGGGGGAGAGCAGCCGCAGCTGTGCTGACAGCCACCTTGGGAGGAGCTCTGGTCCCTACACACCAGCAAGGGGATGTGCTATCTGCTGGAAATCAGGGTGCACAGACCCAGCTCAGCAAATTTACATTACCAGGGCAATTCCTGCACCCATTGCCCCACATTGCTTTTCTACACTCACTGTGCTCCCCTTGCCCAAGCCTCCCTCATCCTGCAATGCTGGGCAGAGGTGCTGGCTGCCAGCCCAGCTTGCCAGGGCATCTCGGCTGGCGACAGGATGACCGCGGTGAGAGAAGGAGTGGAGAAGCAAAGCCAGGCCTCTCACACAGCCTCTGGTCCTTTCTCTTCCTCTGGCTTTCTATTTCTAGCAACTTTTCTTGCTGGGGCTGTGCTTCCAGGCGCTCCCACAATGCTTGCCGGCCCTGCTGTCCTGCCAAGCAGGCGAGGGACATCTGGTGCAAATTAGCGGGAAATAAAATATACTTTATTTCTTCTTTGTCTAAGCGCATCTGAGTCATTAAGTGAGATCGTGGGTGCCCATATGCAATAAAAAAAAAAAGCCCCGTATGGATCCCATGATCAGTGCTACTCGCAGCCAGGGAGCGAGGGCTTTTCCTGGCTGGAGGGAGCACCGTCCCCCTCTTTTGACAGCAAAAAGCTCCCCGAGCAAAGGCTGGAGACTCCTGAAACCCAAGCTTTGCTTGTCTGGCAGTGAAACTCTTTGGCTTGTCCTGTGTTCCTCTGCCACCCTCCCTCTGGCCTCTGCAACTGCTTCTTTCCCACCCTTTAATCTAAATAAAACTGAGTGGTTGGTGGTGGTTTTTTTTTTTTCCATTTGGCTGGAACCATCCGGAGTTGCAACATCTCTCCTCTGGGGTCCCTTGGCTCTCATGACACTGTGTTTACTCACAGGCCAGATTATCATCACAGAGCCCTTTTTCTTTTTCCCAGCACATGGCTAGAATTAGGCAGGGCACACACATGGGGAGCCTGCTGTCCCAAGGCCCATAAACAGCTGCTGATAAAACACAGAGGTAGGAAATCTGAAACCAGGCTGAGGGGCAGAGGGGAGGGGAGTCCCTGGGGTCCCACAGGCCATCCCTGCCCAGGGGATGAACATCTGGGGGCAAAACCCGCCTCACCCAACCACCTGCCAGCACCAAGGGGTTCTGAGGCTTTACCCAGGCACCGGTGAGACCAAGGGATGCCGAGAGCCCTGGGTGCCCGTTTGCAGCGTGCCTGAGTTTGGGGGTTCCTTGCAGAGGTGAGGTTTTGCAAGCACTTAGAGGCAGCACTGCTAATGCCTGAACCCTCTGAGTGGTTTTGCCAGAGCTCTTTGGTCTGCGAAGATGTGATTAAACCCACAATTCTGGTGTGGACCACGCTCTTAGGAAATGGTCAAAGCAGGGGCATATGCCACCTCCAGGGCAGTATGAGCTCAGGGCCACCACATAGCCACAGGTGGGGACAGCTTTCCTGCCTGCCTCTGCTGCAGAAAGCAGGGATAGTGTGGGCAGAGACCCTGCCCAGGACCTCAAATCCTGGTCCCCAGCTTCAGTGGCACCTGGAGGAGGTGGTTGTGTGGTCATGAGGGCACTGGTCCTGCAGCCAGATGGCAGGACACAAGCTATCACAGGCAGCCTTCTCCGGGCCAGCCTGCCACGGGCTATTGCAGGCTTTGACAGCATCTGTCAGAAAGCTGAAAATGAGGACCATGACTCCAAAGCAGGGAGGGAAGCTGCCGGGGAGGATGATGAGTCCGCATTGAGCCCCGGCAGTATGATTCAGCAGCCCTGGGGTCAGCCATGTGAGGAATGGGGTGGGGTGGTGAGCCCCATGCAGCCCCGTTTCAGCTGTGGCCACCCTCCCCATCCGAGTGTGGGGTGACTGTAACGTGCACGCACGCGATCCAGAAAACCTCAAGCCACGGGCTTTCTCGCTGCGAGGAGCTGGGACAGGGGGACATGGGACCATGGTGAGCCCTGCACTCTCAGCTTTAATCCCCCCCCAGCTTTCCCACTCCATTTTAAGCCCATGGGAGATGGAGGAAAAAAGCGACCTATTTAGTGTAAGTTCAAAATAAAACAAAACATCTGTTTGGAGAGGTGCCAGCATTACAAATAATCCCCCAGCCTCGAGTGCTGGTATTTGTGGCCCTTTCAGCTGCATATGCTCCCCTGCTTCCACTTTCGGAGGAAAGGCCATGCCCCAGGGCTGACAGGGCTGCTCCCCAGAGCCTGCGAGCTTGGCCCAGGCTGTGGGAAAACCCTGGGTGAGGACCAGGGCTCACCTGGGGTCGGGGAAGGAGGAATGGGGGTGTTAGGAAGAACGGCTGCCACGTGCCAGGCAAAGCTGAGGCAGTGCCTGGCTGTCCCTTGCTGCATACCCTGCTCCTCACCCCAGACAAATCCTGTCTCCCTTACCCTCCCTAGGGCAGCCAATCAGTGCCAGGGCCATGGTGATGCCACGACGGGTCCATGGTGGTGCTGGGGACTGGCCAGCATTTCGGAGCACAGCCCCGAAGTCTGGCGTTGTGTGTGACAAGGGATGCTCACACTGGGCGTGGGGAGCAGGGCTTTGCTCAGCCTTGGGGCTGGCCCACTGCAGTGCAGCGATCCCCTGGGGAGGCACAAATGTGCCCCTTGGGAGCATTTCAGCCTTTCCCAGCACCCTTCTCCAGCAGGATGCTCTAAAGGATGCAACAGAGCCCAGCTGGCTGTCCGTTACCGTCCCCCAACTTCCCCATTGCCCCGACAGCAAAGACATTTCAGGAGAACACGTCACGCGAGTTATGAACGTAGCTGCAGGGCACCTAAACCACGGCTCGGTACCCACACAGCTCCCTGCGTTGCTTCACTGCTGGCCCCTCCAACCAAGCAGCAACACCTCAGGGCTGGCTGGCAGCAGTGACTCAAAGAGCTCTCTGGCCCCTCCACCCCTGAAGTGGCATATTGAGGGGTCCCAGCTCCCGAGCATGTGGGGCTGGATGGGGCTTGCCTCTCTGAGCAGAGCCCACCTGTTCACCTGCTGGTTTTCCCTACCACTGGTGGAGTGGAGGGGGGAAGCAGGGGATGTGGGACCAAGGGTTAGGCACCATCCTGGCTGCTGATCTCATGTCCTGGCACCCCCAGGGCTTTCCCCGCTCACATACCTTGGCTGCCAGAAAGCTGCGCCTGCTTTCCCACGGAGATGAGATGCAAGGGAAGCGCTCTGCTAAGGTATACATGAGGAGGAAAATAATCCCCAGCATGTCAGCACCGCTATCACCTGCTCAGAGCTGCTATTTGAGGGTGGCTGCTATGATGGGGCCAGGGCTAGAGCCAAAGGTCCCAGCTTGCTCTAATTAACCACTAATCATCAGCTGGGAGGGGAGGGTGATGGAGGCAGGAGAAAGAGAGCCATCCTGAGCCCTGGTAGGATGTAGGGGCTTTGCAAAGTCCCAGGAGCAGTCAGAATGTTGTGGTCTTATTAGTCCTACATAACAGTGAAGGATGAGCAACCTGATCCTTCTCTGACAATTTCCCTGAGACACAGATCTACCAGGGAGGAGGAGATAATCTGTAGATGTATCAGCTCTTCTCAGCTGCCTGTGAGGGACCCGAGCTTAATCGCTTTGTTCTGGAGTTTTAAACTCTCGTGTCTGGGATTAGGCACTCATCAGCTCTGTGGTCAGGGCACCCTTTGCCCATCTGTGGGACCCAGAGAGGAGCCTGGCACTGTAGCTGGGGTGGGAGAGTGCAGGGCCAGGTAGTGCTGGGGTGTGAAGGGCAGAGGCTGCTTCCAGAGGGGAGCTGTGTTTAATTTGGCCCTGCTGCTCCTAGGTTCCTGGGAGGAAGCAAAATGCAGCTGCTGGTGCAGCTCTTGGTGCTGGGGACTGATCCTGCCCCCTCCTCCATAAGCTCACCTGTGGGGCAGGAGGACCAGGGTGGTGGCACCCAGGACAGTAGAGGGCTGAACCATAGTGGTGGGGCAGCCACCCTCATCCCATCCCATCGCCCCTCTCCTGTCTGCTGGCAAGCTGGGGTCAGACCCCCAGGAGGCAATTGCATATGATGTAGGTCTGGCCCCCACCTCCTTATAACAGCAGGACCTGGGGGCAACGATGGAGCTTTCTGGAGCAGGGGGTGCAGAAATCCAACACGTTCCCTATGTATCTGCAGATTGCACAGGGGATGCCTCCCTCTTGGATAACCTTTTCCTATGTGCTCTGGCCGGGCTCTTGCCATCCTGCATGCAGTGTCCTCTATAACCTCCAGCAGTTCCTCTCCCCTCAGTCATGGAGCAAAAATCAGCTTCCCTGTGCACCCATGCTCGGCAAACAGCCCCTGCCCCCCAAACCTCACAGATCCTCTGGAGGAGAAGCTAAGACAGGACTCTGTGTCAGGGCTAGCAGCTGCCATCACCCCCTGCCCTCCCCTGAGCACAGCTTTAAAATGGGCGCTGAGTCCTGCTCCCTGCACAAGGAATTCCTGAATCAAACCATATTCTCCCAAACAGCTCCCAGGCTGGAGAGTGAAACTTGGCAGCTGCCTGCAGGAGAGCGGAGGGGACCCCTGTCACGATGCCGGCAGTGCTTGGCCCCGAGGAAAGCAGGGTTTCTGTTCTGCAACCATTTGCTCAGCAAAGGCTGAAACCGAGGTGACTTCCAGCTTGCGAGCAGAGAATGCGCTTGCAGAGAGTGGAGCTCGAAATGGTGTATTTTCTGCTGGCCCCAGTTCAGACAAACCCACAAGCAAACATATTTTTTTGTATAAATAAGACAGTGTGTCTCGCCAGTTAAAGCAATTCAAACATGAATGTAGCAATTTAATTGGTGCCAATTACTGTGTCTCTGTAGCATTAAGATTTCAGTCACAGACCCTTCCGCGTGGTAGATGGGCCCGCAGGGGGAAGGCAGAGGGACCAGCAGGATGGGGTCCCCTGCCTGCTTTGGGACCCTCATCCCTCCCCCTGGTGCTACCCGTGGGGACATGCTGAGAAGACCCTTTCCATAATGGGTAGGTGGTCCCTCCTACTCAGCCTGTCTCCTAGTCTGCAGCCCAGGGTTTGGCGGCCAGCACAGTGCCCTAGTTAAATCCCTGCACCCTCCAGCTCTTCCCTGCTCCTGCACCCCACAGCATCCTGCAAGCTCCATGACACACCAGCTCTCATTGAGCCTGGAGAAGAACATAGGGTGGCTGTTGGCAGGGACCTGGACAGATGAGCAGATGCCCCTGCAGGCATGCCCTGGAGAGGATGAGTCCAGCCATGGGCGCAAGACACATGGTATTTGCAAATGGTATTTGCACTACACCAGCCTGGCTTTCCTGGTAGCAGCCTTTCTGTGGGAGCTTTTGTGAGCTCCCTGCTCTCTGCACAGGCTCTCCCCACCGTGATCCTCTGGCTCTGCAGGTTGGTGGTTGCAAGAGAAGGGCACAAACACAGACCAGGGCATGCCACAGCCTGTGTGCCAGGTGTGCACCCAGGAACAATGAAAAAGCAGGGTGTGAGGGGCAGCGCATCACTGTACGGCTCCTGCTGCCAGGCTGGAGGGCCAATGGACCCTTGTAAGCACGTGATCGATCCCAGCACCCCTCTGTGCATCTCTGGTATGTGTTCCTGTCCCTGTCCCAGCTGGGTCTGCTCAGTGTCCCCCATGGTGTCAGGAAAGCACTGCACTTCCAGGAGGAGTTGTCCCAGTGGGAGCAGAGCAGGGCAGAGGTGCACTTGGCTCGGGGAGCCTAATTAGGCAACCAGGGAGAGGAGGAGGGGAAACAGCCACCCCTAAAACAAGCCTGGTTATGTCCAATTTGACTGGTGGAGCGGAAGGAGCCTCCTGGAGCTGCTCCAGCCTCTGAGGAAACAATACCCAGTCTATACCCTTCCCTTGCAACTCCTCTCCAGGGGATTTCTTTGCCTTGGTTGAAGTACAAACAAACAAACTCCATGAAGTGTTCAGCTCAGATCCTCCCTTGCAGGGATAGGATGCATCCCACCAGCCCCAAGCCTGCATGGTCCCCAGCTCCCCCCAGCTCTGGGCCAAAGGCAGCCCCCGCTGCCAGCACCAGAGCTGTGCTCCTGTGGGATTTGGCCACCACGTAGCTCCTCCACTCCCTGCCCTTTGCTGCTGCATCCTGGGAAGACACTTTGCTGGAGCCTGACCCTATGAACACCATTGCAATCCCATCCCACTCCAGTGCGGCATCAGGCACTGGGGCCAGTGGGACCTCAGGGCCTCCTGGCCCCAGGGTGGAGCAGGGCACAGGAGTCCCTGCCCGGACCCTCTGGCAGCGGCCCGCAACACCTGCCCGTCATTCGGGTGATGCTTCCGCCAGCCAACATGGTCTTTCTTTGTACAGCATCACTATCGCAGCTAGAGATAGGTTCTTAACCTCAGCTTTCCTCCAGTACTCACCAAGGCAATTTTGTCTTGCCCTAGTCCCGGAGAAGGGCTCAGCGCTCTCCTCTCTCTAACAGTGTTGTTCTGAACGCTTTGGAAATCCTGTCACAGACCCATCAAAAATGAGGCTGAAAGAGATCATGGGGTCATTGCCCTGCTTGCAGTGCCCACATCTCCCCAGCCAGAGGTTTGCCCAACATGTCTTTTGAAACCTGTAGGGCCGAAGGCACCCAGCCTCTCATCTTTAAACCTACAGACATTTCCCCTGAAAGCTAATTTGTTTCTTTGCAGTGACCTTTCCCTTGCATGAAGACTGTGCACTATATCCCCACAACATCCAGTGACCAACGAGCCCCATCAACCCCTCCCTGAGCCCTCTGCATCCTCTTCTGGGCTTCTGATCCCTCTCTGCTCTCCCCAGCCTTTCCACTCTGTGGACTGGAGCTTTTCTATCCCTGATGAAGTGCTTGGCATCATTTGCTGGGGGGACTAGCTCCCCCCACCCTGCCTGTTCATGACGCCCCCAGCCACGCGCCTTTTGGCACACCCCATGGGAAGAGCTGTGGGTTTCCCCACACCACGCTGCAATCCGGTTTGTGTCCACTATAGCCCCCAGATCCTTTCCCACTGCATGAGCTGCCTGGGCTGTTAGCCCCGAAGATGACACACAGACATCTAGTATTTCTTTCCTAATGGCAGCGTGCTGTCACAGCTTGCTGTTGCTGATCCCCGTGCCCTTGGGATCCTCCTGCGCTCTGATCTGCCCGCACACCAGCTGCCCACCCAGCTTGGTGCCAGCCCAGAGTTTAGCACGTGTGCTTGTCTGTTGCCCAGGCAGTTAATGTAGAGATTGCAGAAGACCAAGCCCAAGTCAGAGCCCTGTGGGACCCCACTAGAAATGACCAGGACTTTGGACAACAAGCCATGGCTAACTTCTCCTTGACTGCGGCATCACAGCTGGGCGTGCTTGTATTCAGATCATGCTGCCCGTTCGGTTCGGACTGTGGGCAGCCTGAACCTGCAGCCCTGTGCGGGGATGCAGGAGAGGAGCTGAGGGCAGGTGATGGGGTGGCCACAGTCCCTCCGCCTGCTCCTTCAGCGAGGACCCATCATGTTGTTGAGCTGGAGAAAGGGGCGGCTGGTTTTTAGGGAGAGAGAAAATCCCTTTGCATGCTGCAAAATGGGTGGCTGTGGCTTGATTCTTCTCCAAACCCCTGACCCCTCTTGATGCACCAACTGACTTAGAAGTGTTTCCTGGACCCAGGGACATTGTCAGGGGTTGGTGACTGCCACCGGGGCCACATCTCACCCAAGCCTGGGTGACATCAATGTCAAGGAGCAACTTCAAGCCTCATGTCAGACCATGCACAGAGTTAACTGTCAACCAAGGCGGCTACCTGGCGACTCCCTCTCCAAGCCAGCACATGGCCTCTGCCAGGCAGACCTATGGCTTTGCCACTGGCTCCGGTTGCCTGAACGAAACGTGCCCCTTTCCCAAGAGTATGGGATGCACAGTCACCTTGTCCTGCAGAGTGCTGAGGGGGAAATGACCCTTCAACCAACGCCCCAATGACCCCTGGGGAGCACTGGGGCTCAGCATTACCAGTCCTTGCCATTGATAGGAGACCTTCTGAAAAGATTTGGGACTGCCAAGCCCCTGCAAACAGGTGCTGTGGGGCAAGGATGGAGCAGCACAACATCCCTTTCCACCACAAGTCCTACTTTGAAAGTCTCCTTGTTGGCGGATGAGTGCAGGAACTGGATGCCCTGAGCCCGCAGTGGTCCCAGCATGAGCACCAAAACCCCACAGGTCATGCAGCCCCTGTCCCTGGACTGTCAGGGCTGCCTGAGTCAGCACAGCTTTATTCCACACCAGTTCCAGCCTGCTGGAGATCCTCAGCTCCTGGGCACTTGGGACAGCAGAGCGGTTGCCCATATCCATGCCTAGAAGGGTTTTACAAGGCTCTGCCCCTCCAGTACCCGCCACTCCAGGGTGCAGGCCCTGAGCAGGGCTTGCAGACATCCCTCTCCACTTTGGCCTGGTCCACGAGGACAGGAGTCCCACCAAGGGCACAGACCAAAGCAGCATGGTCCTAGGAGACCCTGCATTTAGGGATGACCACGGGTATGTTCAAACAGTCTAATGCTGCGGTGATGCTGCTCTGCAGTGGGGTACACTTACACTTCTAGAAGATGTCTTGCTAGGGGTGGCGAGCAGTCCCTTCTCCATGCACATCCCAGCCCTCCCACAGCCACCAGGCTGGGAGAGCCAGGGTAACCCTCTGACCCAGGGAAGGACCGAGAGCTCCCCAGGGAGAAGCAGAGATCCACTGGGCCCTGCTCCCGCTGCAGCACTATACCCCTCCAGTCCCTCGGCTCCCTGCAGTTTTCCCAGCCTAGGACCTGGAGAGCGGATGGGATGGCTTTTCCCCCGGGATGCCGCAGAGCTCAGCTGCTCTCCATCAACCACCACCTCCCCAGGGCCTGGCAGGGTGTTTTGTGGTGCCAGCCCCATGCAGGCGAGCAAAGCCCCTTCCAGAGCGACTAGGCTAGCTCGAGGAGAGGATCCCTGGGGTCTGTACCACCTCCAGCACGCGGCTCCCTGGCCAGAGAGCCGGAGCAGAGCAGGAGGGCCAGCCGACCCCCGGGTGGGTGACACGAGGGCTTACCTTGGGCAGGGTCTCACCGGGCAAATGCCTGTGCCGCAGGTCCCACGGGCGCTGGCCGCCCCGAAATTCCTTCCTCTCCTCCTCCGCACTCTTTATCTGCTGCCTGCCGAAGCTCTCCCTGCCCTCCCAGCTTTCCCCAGCTGGCAAGGCTTTTCCACTTAAAGGAGAAAGAGAGGGAAGGGAAGAAATGAAGTGGAGGGGAGGAGGGGAAAAAAAATAAAATAAAATCAAAAGGAGAGGCAAGGCTGTGCCAGGGCTGGGCTGCAGCCAAGCCCTTGCTCTGCTCCTCTAGTGCATCTTAGCAGCACCCTGGGCAGCCCCCAGCCCACCTGGGAGGGGGTCCAGCCACCTCGAACCCCAGCGTGGAGCAAAGCCCCGGGCTGAGGGGTGTGCACGCGTGTGTGTGTGCGTGTATAAATAAAAGAGACCTCGGGAGGAGGAGAAGGGGGGAGGCTGCCTCGCCAATGAGGAGCGGAGTCCCTCCGACTTCCTCCCTCCACCCTCTGCGGGGACCCTTTGCAGAGCAAAACTTGCGATTAAAGCCCAGCAGATGAGTGTGAGGGGAGGGAAAAAAAAAAATTAAGAAAGGAGGAGAAGCCAAAGGGGCTGCAAGAGAGGGGAGTTTTGCTGCAGGCTGCCGATGAGATGACGGGGAGAAGTGAGGGCCTGGCTAACGGGAAACAAAAGGAGCCCAGACCAGCCCGGCTCTCGCCTCCTTAAACCGGAGGAAAGGAGCTGCTCTCTCCCTGTGTCTGCTTTCAATTCTGGCCTTTTTCCCTGTTTTCTTTTTCTTTTCTTCCCCCCAACCCCCCCCACCCCCCCGCTTCAAGCCCCCCTCCCCTTTTTCTTTTTTTTTTTTTTTTCCTCCCTTTCTCAGGATATGAGGGGATGTTTAGAAAATCCGCTGCCCACGCCAGCAGCTGACTCATGTTTTTATTAAAGAAGGCCTGTACTGAACCGACTCCGCATATTCCCCCCGGACGCCTCCCCGTGCCGTGCCGGCACTGCGCCTCCCGCCCCGCTGACCCCCGGCTGGCCACGGCCGCTCAGGGACCGCCAACGCGCCCTCCCAGCCCTTTTGTTTTTTTGGAAAGGGGAATAAAAGGTCTTGTGCGACTGGGATGCTGCAGCAGACGGTGGTTTGGTTGTGGACTCAGGGCCGTTTGGGCTGCCGAGGGGCATGGAGCTGGGAGAGGCAGCAGGAGTTTCCACCTCAGCCATGCCATCATCTCAGATGTCCTGCACCCCTCCTGCTCTGGCAGGGTGGAAGCCAGCTGAGGAACCTGCTGAGTCATTTGATGAGTCCAAATAGTTTCTGAGAGTCTCTCAAGAGGCACAGCATTATTGTTTATCCAAAAGAGTATTATTTTTTTTCAATTTGTTTCAGGACTGTAATGAGGTGCAGAAGCTCTTTGGATCAAAATTGTTGTTTGACTCATCAGCTCTTGTCACCATTTCCATCTTGGGGATGTGCTTTTGTCTGATCCGGACAAGAAAAACTGCAAAAATACACTGGCTATCCTGAAAAAGGAGACTCCCCTGAAAAGATGCTTTTCTATCTTTCTTTCTTTTCCTTTCCAAGAATTAAAAAGCCCTTCCCGTAAGGACAACATCACTGAAATCTATGTTCCTGGCTTGTTTGCAAGGCAGACTCATCCCCTTCTGCCTCACTAACGAATGCCTGCACAATGGGCACAGCTAATGATTCCCCAGCTGGATGATACCAAGAGATTGCTACTTATCATCCTTTATCTCAGTGTTTTCTTTGCACTGCCAAAAATCAAAGGGGAAAGCCTTTGTTCTGTGCAACCGCGGAAGGTGAGGAGAGCCTGGCTGCGGCACCCCTGCAGCTGCACAGATACAGCTGTGGCACCCCTGCAGCTGCACAGATACAGCTGTGGCACCCCTGCCGCTGCACAGGTACAGCTGCAGGCAGGGCAGGGGACGTGCGGGTCTGGCTGAGCCTGGGCAGGAGTGGGAGGCTGGGGAAAGGAAGGATGCTGAGAGGCAGCCCCCTGGGAGATGGAGGGGCTCCTACACTGGGCTGGGGCAGAGAGGGTGTGAAGCAGTGGTGGCTGGGTGAGACCCCGCTGCTCCCCTGTGCTGGGCTGGCCAGATTCCCTTACTCCAGGTGTGGTGGTGGCCACGTGTTGGGGGTCCTTGCCAGCCCCCCCAGAGCTGAGATGGGCTGTAGTGCTGAAAAGGAGCCAGCAAGCGTGAGAGCAGTTCATATGGGGGGCAGACGTCAGAGGGGACGTGCTGCGCACATGGCTTTTCCCAACACTTTTCCCAAGGGATAAAGATGTGTCTGACGGGTCGCTGTGCAGGGACATGTGGGCTGCTGGGAACAGCCCAGCAGAGCTATTTCCTGGTAGTATCCTCGTGCCAAGGACAGCATCACTGCTCCCAACCCAGCGGGAGATGGAGAGACCCACTGGTACAATCCTGCCGGGCCCCTCGCACTGCAGACGGGCTATCTGGGGTGGGCAGAGGGTGGAAAACCTAGCATGGACCCCGCTTGAGGGCAGTGCATCCTGATCCCAAGGTGGGATATGTTCCCCCTGTCTCCCCCCTGCAAATGGGTCACCCCAATGCCTACTCCTGGGCTGGGAGCAGAGACAACCTGGGCAAACAAAACACTCTCCCAGAAGTTGTCTGCAAAGGCCAGGGTTCATTGTTTTGGGATGCTGGGGGAGCCCTGGAAAGCCGACAGCATCCCAGCAAGCACACGGCGGCCCGTGCTGTATGTCCCCAGGGAGCATCCAGGGCTGTGCACTTTATTTAAGAACAGCACATCGGGGTTACGGCAGCTCCTGGGAAAGGCCAGCTCAGAGGAAGCAGCGAAGCCAGAGGGACTCGTCTGTGTGAGTGCGTGGGTGGAGTGCAGCAGCTCAGCTACCTCTGCCTCATCCCCCCTTCATTGCTCACATCTATTTTTGGTGCCTGCACCCCTGTTTGTGGCGCTTGCAGGACTTAGTGATTCCCCCAAGGCTGGGACAGCTGCAGTGTGGGCTGCCAGAGCCACTCTCAGCTGAGATTTCCAGCCTCAATAAGCATCGTTAAGTGCTAGTGAGAAACTGGGGTCACGTAGTGCTACGTGTCTGGAGGGGACAGCAGCCACTGAGATAGGGACACTGCAGTATTTGGATTGTTCTGGCATCACCTGGATCAAAGCATCTCTCTGATCTCCTGCCCCATCCCAGGTGGAGCTGGGACCACGGGGAAAAGCCCATATCCTGCACTTGACATGGAGAAGAGACACCAGAGCCAGGTGACCCAACACAATGTTGGGAACCGCCACGCTGGAGCCAGCAATGGGTCCCATGTGCCAGCAGGGAGGCAGGTAGGAAAGAAGAAGCAGATGTTGGCTTTCCCCACATCTCCAAAGTTTTAACAAGGGCTAGACTTGCCCCTGGCTTCGGTTCCTCTGAGCCTCTACCAGCTCCAAGTCAGCTCAGGAATTTCAGCATCGCTCTGGTGTGGTGTCAAGCCACAGACCACAAGAGAGGAGCGGCGGGTGCCAGGGAGCACAGCACCACATCTGGGCAACCCACCCGGTGTGGCAGCTGCCAACACTTGCTCCTGGCTGGATCCAGCTCTTGGGCCCTGGGGAGAGCTTCATGGAGGCTTCATCCAGCCCTTTCCAGGGCTCCGACCTGGCCTCCAGAGGAACGGCTACCCTGTGCATGGTCCTGCTTCGCCAGGGTGGCAGTGGGGGGCCCAGGGATGAAGGGGAGGCAGAAGGTGCTGGGCTCCTTCCAAAGTGACCAATGTGCTGGGGAGCATCCTGCAGCACTGTGAATGCCAGCCACGGACACGGCAGGGTGACAGTGGTGTCAGGAGGTAGCACTCACCATATGCCATACAGTGCTGGGACCCTACAGATGCTGGCCCGTCCCCTACATCCCCTGGGTTCGGCCGTTCGGAGGAGGCACTAGCCAGTGGCAGAGGATGCTAGCCCGCTGCCTCTCCCTGCCTTGGGGCCTTTCCGCCCCCGTCCCACGCACTCTTCCTAACCCCCATGATGAGCCTCGGTATTAAATGTGCTCCGCAGAGCCCCGGGAGGCAGCGGCAGGCTCCTGGGTGAATACTAATAGCGATGCCGTCCGGTCGCCCCAGACTTTCCCACACATCTGCAGCCACTTAATGTGGGAATCGTTAACCCTCTGCTTACGCAGCTCCTGAAACACAGCAAAGGAGCGAAACATGGCCAGGATGCTCCCTGCCAGGCCCTGGCCACCTTTGGGACCCCATGCCTCCTGTCACAGGCTGGGTGGGTGAGCCATGCTCAGCACCCATCAGCTGCATAGTGAGCACCCAGCTCTGTGCTGGTGCAGGGGGAATTGCATCACCAACTCAGTGAGAGCAGAGGCCCTGCATGTGCTGGAAAGCAACATGCCAGCGTGTGTCCCTGTCCTTAATGCACTCTTGAGGATAGTCCCAAGATTTGTGGCATTTGCATTTTGCCAGAAAAGCTGATCCAGATCCTGAAGAGCAACACCAAGCCCAGGGGTGGGGAGACGGGGGCTGTACAGCAGTGCTGGCAGCACATCAGTCTTGGGCTATCCCAGCCCAGCACTCCTCTCTCTGGAGAGCAGCTCTGCAAAGCCCACCTCAGCACAGGGACACTAGTGCCAGCAGAGACACGGTTCAGGCAGCTGGGAAAAGTCAAAGGACATGCAGGAGTCTGCAGTGGGACTGATGGAGCTGGGACAGCAGGTTGTCCTCTGCAAGAGGGTTGCACTGATGTCTCTGTTGCCAGAGAGGAGGGGATGCTCTCGGGCCATTCAGTGGGGTGGCTGTGCTTGCCCCAACCCTCCCTTGTTCTCTGGGATGCTGCTCCAAAGATGTACGGCAGGAACGATGCATAGCAGATGTGCTGTGCTCTCCCTTTCCTCCTGCTGCAGGAGGGCAGCAGGAGAAGCTGGGGAATGGGAGGAAGGTGCTGGCTGGGCTGAGGTGTACATGGAGCCACTCTGGGAGCAGCTCTGGGATGTGCTGGTCTGAGGCCACAGGTTTGCCTTTGGGAGCAATAGGCACTGGGGGGAGGGGGGAGGTCATGGGTCCATGGGGCTGCCAGGGCAGTGGTGGGGCAGGAGGCTCTGGGGTGAAAGGGGAGCAAGGGGAGGCACCTGCTTGACCCTTTGCAGGCATCTCCCTGTCCTGCTGAAACCAGAGCAAGCCGGGGAAAAAGGCAGGGCTTAGTTTCCCAAGGCGAGAGCCTCCTCCCTGGGAGGAGGAGATGGTGGGGTTGTCTCCCCTGCAGACCTGCTCCATCTGTGATAGCTGTTTGCAGCCTGGCCCTGGGGACCTCCCAGCCCTCCCTTTCCCAGCCCTCTTGCTTCCAGGAGATGGCATCACTCGATCACGGATAGCAGCACCAAGGCCCAGGGAGTGTTGGGGGAACCCTGGCTGCTCTCCCCTGAGTCCACCTGGTTCCACCAGGCATCTCAGGTCTGGAGGAATAGCGGGAGCTCCCCAGGCTGGGTTTGGTCCTGGGAGTCTCTGGGGTGGATGGAGAGGTACTGTCACCTTCTCTCGCCCAGCTGGGGACTCCCGGGGTCTCTGGCAGCTCCTGATCTGCTCACCCATGGGACCCCAGTACGGGTGGTATCCTGGGGCACTGAGGGTCCCCAGCAGCACCTTCAGCCCCAGTCTAGCAGTTAGGATGCTCCTTGGGGAGCCCATGGGGGGTTTCTCACCTGGCTTCTCCCCAGCATAAACTCTGCCAGCCATAATCCCCACCAGCAATAAATAAGCCAAAGAAAAGGAAAAGAGGGAAGCCGTTGTCATATCTTTATGGCTCAGTTGTCTTCCCCTGCCCCCTTCGCCCTGCACCGAGGGAGTTGGTGGCATGGCTGTTAGCAGGCACCTGGCAATGCTGCGCCCTGCCGAGCCCTTCATCTGCCGCAGGGAGGATGCAGGTGTGGGATGCTGCCCCCAGACCCCTGAAGCCCCTGGTCCCCAGCAGCCGCCTGAGACCAGGCTGCCTGTCACTGCCCATGGGAAAGAGCCAGTGGCAGGAATAACCCCAGCATCCCCCGTCCCTGCAATGCAGCTGCCCCCAGGATGGGACCCAGCAGCCACCTGCATTCCACCGTCCCTCCCACCATCTGCTCAGGGAGGGGCAGGGGGGCATCTTCTTTTTTCCCCACTCCCTGAGCCAACGCCTCTTTGCTGGCAGGAGGAGGAGGAGGAAGAAGGCCTTAGCTCTCTTGTTTAAACAAAGCCATGGCTGTGCTGAGACCTTGGGAAAAATCCAGGATAGATGGGGTTATACGGCTCAACAACTGATCTGTGCTGCTGCGTGAGCTGAGATAGTCACTAGGTGGGATGGTTACGATGGTCACCTTTGTCACAAGGGAGGGAGCTGGGGCAAGGCTGGGCGATGGGCCAGAGACTCTGGGGAGCACAGGGAGGGTGCTCCAAATTGCTCACCTCTTGCAGTACCTCGAGCCATGCTAGGTCTTGGGAGGCAGAGCCTGGGTGATGCCAGCTCTGGGGGTGATTTCCCATTGTGGGGGTTTTAGTCTGCTCCCTTCTTGCAGGCCAGATCCCTTACCTCTTACCCCATCTCCCTTTGATCTCCTCCTGGCTCCCACCTCCTTGCAAGGAATAGATATGGTACGGGGGTGTCTGTGCAACGTTTTCACCCAGTTTCAGCTGGAATCAGCACCGGAGGAATGGGACAACGTGCCCAGGACTGATGCAGAACCACTGCGCGTCCACAGCTCTGGGCTTGAAGATGCTGCCCCATTACGTCTTCAGCACGGCGTGCTTGGTTGGAGGGTGGGAACGGCAGCAGCCTGGCCTGGCTGTGGCTGGGAGGGCTGGGAGGTGGGTATGGTGGGCTCTCGCAAAATCCACCTTGAGCAAACAGGTGACAGCAGTGCTGCAGGGTCTCGGGGACGTGCTATCCCTCCATGAACATGGGAGATCTCAGGGTGCTGTGCTGTGGGGATGAGTGGGGCCCCAGGGCGCGCTGATGGCCAGGTGCTGTCCCCAGCCCAGGGACATCTGCCACCAGCTGCAGAGGGGGAGAATCAAGAAATGTCCATGCATCAAATGTACTAAGCTCCTCAAGTCAGAGAGGCTTTGCTGGTTTTGTTACCATTTTCCTTTTAACCCCAAAAATCTGGCAGGCAATCTGACACTGGAAACACTTCACAGGTTCATATCTGCCATCAAGAAAAACTCTGAAAGTCTGTTGTTTTATCCCCTCCTCTCTGTTTAATCCTAAATCTCCTTTTTCCCTGCATTTTTTTTTCTCTGTTTCTTATTGTCAGGTTCCAGGCTGTTTCTGTCCTGGGAGGGTAAGGACCAACCAGTCCTCGCCCCACTCATGTTTGCAGAAGAGGAAGGGGCTGCTGCAGAGAAACAGGCAGAGGTGGCCTTGGGGAGGTGACAAAACACCCTTCTAGAGCCTTTGCAGGGCTGCGCTTTGGTTTGAGGAGAAAAAGCCAGCCTGCAAATGATGACTGTGACTACATGCTGGTGGCCGGGCACAGCCAGAGTGTGACGCTGACAGGGAAGGGGACACAGGCAGGGAGGAGGCTCCCAGCTGCAGGTGATGGGGGTTTCTGGGCAGCATGGCACAGCGCTTGTCCTCAGTTCCTCGTCCCCCTCCGGAGTGGAGGTGTGTCCGGCTTGGCGGGTGATGAGTGGGCAATCTCTGCTGGGAGCTGGTTTTGGCCAGTGTCCCCCTCCCACCTTGCAGGGAGACACAGCTTCATGAGGGTCCTGTTTCTGCTTGGTTTTCCTTATCAGAAAACATCTGGGGGATTTTTTCTTTTTTAAGGGAGAAAACAGGAGAGAAACTCCTCTTGCTGCAGGGCCATGATCCCCTTGGAAGCATGTTGGAGCCCACAGACTCCCTGTTGGGTGGGGGCATTCCCCCTGCACACAGCCTGTCCGTCTGTCCTGCTCTCTGAGCCTGGGCTGAGCTTTGCTGTTGTGGTTGGAGGTTGGGTTTGCCCCTGGATGGACTAAACGAAGGGGGACTCAGAGCCTTCCCTTCCCACCAGCCCCCCTTTTCTGAATCAGGCAGATGCTGCCTGGGAAAACACCACCCCAGGGCAAGGGTTTGGTGGATGGCAGGCACAGCCCAGCTTGTCCCCTGCCCACAGCCAGGCTTTAATACAAGGCTCAGCTCAAGGCACCTTGCTCCTGGGGTAGGGATGGCTGCAGGGACAGGGTGGGCTCCCTTGGGACATCCTTGTGGGTGACGCCCATGATGCTTTAGTGTCTCCAAAGCTGGCTGCTACAAAGGGACCACATCCAGTGGCTTGGGGACAGCTGTGGGGTGGTGACAGCAGCGCGGACATGGGGTCCTCAGTGGCTCCCAGGGTCACCCACAACCTCATCCCCCTGCAGCCAGGGTGGGAGGTTCGAATTCGCCCCTCTCACCCGCTGGGGTTCCTGCACTTTGAAATGCAAACCTGCCTTTCAATGCAAATGCTGCGAGAGGTTGGGCCCAATAAAAGCCCGTGGGCAGGGAGGTGCCTGGCCCCAGGACACAGCTCCCCAAGGCGCCCAGGTGAGTGGCGGCGAAGGAGGGGCGGCCGCCTCCCTGCCAAACCGAGCCCGGCCGCAGTCGGCGGCACGGCAGCGCAGCATGTGTGCGGAGCTGGACGGGGAAGATGTATGTAGGTTATCTTTTGGATAAGGACACCAACATGTATCCCAGCCCTGTCCGGCATCCCAGCCTCAACCTCAACCCCCAGAATTACATGCCGGGGCCGCCCCAGTACTCGGACTTCGCCAGCTACCACCATGTGCCTGGGATTAACAACGACCCGCACCACGGGCAGCCAGCAGCCGCCTGGGGCTCTCCCTACACCCCTGCCAAGGAGGACTGGCATTCCTACGGGACCACTGCTACACCTTCCACTGCCAG
Organism: Falco naumanni; assembly: GCF_017639655.2. Taxonomy (NCBI): domain Eukaryota; kingdom Metazoa; phylum Chordata; class Aves; order Falconiformes; family Falconidae; genus Falco; species Falco naumanni. Next base: position 6,680,720 of record NC_054061.1, read on the forward strand.
CCCAGGGCAGTTTGGATTCAGCCCCCCAGATTTTAACCCCATCCAGCCGCCAGGCTCTGGACTTTTGCCTCCACCCATCAGCAGCTCGGTCCCCCAGCTCTCCCCTAACGCCCAGAGACGCACCCCATATGAGTGGATGAGGCGCAGCATTCCCAGCACCAGCAACAGCGGTAAGGTAACCCCCCCCCAGCCCTGCACCCCTGCACCTTCCCCGCTGCAGAGGATCACTGGGCTTGAAGCTCTCCCTGCATGGGGACTGCTGGGAGGGACAACATGCTTGATCTGCCCTCCGCATGGCACTTGGTCCCCAAAGAGCAGGGGGACCCCACTGCTGAGGTAGCAGAAGATGAGGATGGGAAGGGAAGATACTGTCCTTCTGTGTTGCTGACAGCCAGGGTTATGTGGTTGGAAAGTCCTTTTCCTTCAGCTGGCCTCTGTCCCTGCACCCCTGCCCTTGTCTGCCACCACTGGGTAGGATGGGCAGAGCCAGAGACCCCCGGGACCTCAGGGCCCTGCCAGCCCTGAGGGGGTGCTGGGCAGGATGTCCCATGCGTGCAAGGTTGAACATGGGGGGCTGCAGCTGTGCATGAGAGTGTGAGTTAGCGAGCAGCTGAGTGTGCGAGCCTGCGTATGGGAGGTGCGCACATGTGTGTGTGCCAGCTGCCTTATGCTGCGTATGTGCAGTGTGTGTGTACGTGAGCAGGGAAGGTACCCTATGTATATACACAGAGGGAAGGTGCTGTGTGTGGGGTATATATATATATATATATAAGATGTTCAACGCTTGTGAGGTGCTGTAGGCTCTGTGTGGTGTGAGGTACCATAAGCAGTCTGTGTGCATGGGGCTTGCTGCGTCAATAGTCTCACCGAGTGTGTCGGGGGGATGCTACACACTCAATGTGTGCATGCAGGGTGCTGCTTGTCGAGGATGGTGCTGTGCGCGGTGTGTGTGCAAGGTGCAGTGCGTGTGTCTACATGTGGTGTGTGTGCAAAGTGTGGTGCGTTTGGGGACAGTGCCACATGGAGGGTGCATGTGGGTGCTCCGGGTGCAGCACGCTGTGCGTGCATTGGCGCAGCTTGTGGGTGCCTCTGCTCCTGTGCCCACTGCTGCTGGGGGCACCTGGTGCTCGTCATGTCCCCAGGGTCCTGTCCCCCTGTCCCCAAGTCCCCGGGGTCTTGTCCCCGCTGAACTCCTGACCTGGAGGCGGCGGGGGGAGGTGTCTGGGTGACCCCAGCTCCCTGCCCGCTGGGCTGGGGGCCCTGCTGCCCACTTCAAAGGCACTGGGCAGGTCCCCCTTGGGGCCAGCCCAAATTGACAAGGGATTTGCTTTGTCATGGAGATGGTGGCCGGCTCCTTTGGCAGCGAGGTGAGGTGCAGGGCCCTTTGTCCTGTCCTGCCCATGCCCTTTCATCTTCCCCTCCAGGCTACGATCTATCGCTGCTGCCAGCCCAGCCTGGACCCATCCTGCCCACAGGGGGACCCTCTGCCCACCAGGTTTGCCTGAACCTGCTATCCCAGTCCCTCTCCTGTGCTGGCCATGAGCTCTGCAGAGCACTGCTGGGGCCAAACTCACTACAGGAGTGGCTCTGGCCATCCCTCACAGGAGAGTTTGCTTTTTGCTTTTCCCTTTTACTGCTGCCCCTTATCCCTGGGATGAGGGCTGGGGCTCCCTGTTAGCAAAGTGTCTCCAAATTAAGGCTACTTTCTGGCTCCCTGCTGGCCAAGCCCCTTGTAAAGACCCTCACACAAGGGGCTCATGCAGAGAGGTGTCTGGGGTCTTCCAGCATGGAAAATAGCTCCTCATGTTCACCAGATCCGCGTGGCAGGGATGGGGATGGGGCTGTCCTAGCGGGATCAGTGGCTGCAGTGAAGCAGGCAGAACATCCCGATAAATGGAAAAAAACTGCCCCGGTCTGGAAAGAGGAAGGGAGAGGCAGGATTGGTATTTCCTGGCCCATTTTAAGCACTGAATATACCTATTTAGGAAAAATGTCTCCCCCCATACCCAGTGATGGAGACCCACAGGCATGCCAGGGCTGAGGGCTTCCCTCTGCCGGAGGCTGGAAGGGGGGTGTGATCCTGCAATCCCGCCATGCAGCTGCGAACCAGCCACTTCTGCAGGTTTTGTAGGTCTGAACATCTCCGTTTCTTCTGAGGAGAGAGGTGAGAGGGAAAATTAATGAGGGAAGAAAGACATCAGCACACATCTCCTCTGGATCAAGGGCATGGTTTTATACCCAGCAGTGGGGCCTGAGATAAAACAGGGGCTTGAAAGTGCTTCTGATTGAGTTAGATGACAATTGAGTTGATTGAATTCTGGAGAGATATCATTAGTTGCTTAGTTTGTATCTCTTAGATTAAATACATACAAAGGGACAAACAAATCAGCCTTGTTCCCTTTACATGCAGAGGAGGAGCTGCCCCAGCGTAGCCACAGCGATGCAGGGATGGGTGCTGGGGTGAAAGCCCCTTTCTTGTGGTGCTTGCTTAGGATGGATGACCAGCAAGGTCTCTTTTTAAGGCACTTGCAGATTAAGGACATGTCTTTGTGTCTCTGCTGGGTCCAAACCCAGCGCTACTGGTGCCAGGAGGCTGAAGGATTCAGCCATGGTGGGACCGTGTACTGGGAGACAGTGGGATGCAGCCTGTGTTCTCCAGGGCTGCCCTTTAAATAAAAAAAGAGCCTTTCTCCGTTAAGCTTGAAAGAGAGCAGGGAAGAGTTGGGTTTGACATAGACAGGGGTGGAATTCTTAGATGAATCATTTTATTGAAATCAATAAACTAGACTTTAATCAGTCTGGATTGATTAACTACCTGTCTCACCACAGTGGGAATAGGAAATGAATACATGGAGTTTTTTGCTATAAATATCAACAGTTTCTTTGTGAATGCTATAAATCATAATACTTCAGAGGGTTGTAAATTAAGGTTCCCTCTCTATCTTGCCTTGTATAAACAGCTCTTGGCTGTAGTTTGAAAGCTTTTAGGAAAGAGCTGTGCGGTGGTAAGAGAAAATGTTACGCAGGGAATATGAGTGTGTTGGGGATTTCTGCAAATGCAATCTAGAGCCGAAGAAAAGCCAACGAGAAATCTCCCAGTGCCTCACTGCAGAGTTAGGCTTTACCAGGGGATGATTTTATATACCTGTTGCTAAATATGTGCATGCTTCACCCGGCTGAGCCAAGATAACCCTGCAGCAGGAGGGACTGCGATGCCAGAGGGCCAGTTGCTGGAAATTGGGAGTTAAAGGGAACCAAGCTGGAAAATGTCCCCAGGCCTCATTTCTCTCTCCGATGTCACCTCTTTTTCTGCTCATAAAATCTTCACGAACAGCGTGTCAGAGCCTCATGCTTCCTCCTTATTCACAATTATTTGCAAACTTCCCTGTGAATTGCACCCCAGCTCTATAAAAAGCTCAGGAAGGCGGCTGGAAAGGTGGCTGGCTGAACTTTGAAATTCACCCTCTGCTCTTTAGTTATGCAAATCCTCAGATACTGCCTCGGGTCTGGCTTTTAGGTCACTAATCGAGCCAGGGCCGCAGCAGTGCTAAATATTGCAAGTGAAAGTGCAATTGGGGCATCCCTTGGGGAGGTGTATGGGCTAGGGGCTCTGTGTGGTATCGGTGCCCGCGGTGCCTGGGCTGGTTTTGGGGTGATGGAGAGTTAACAGTGATGCTCCGAGCATGGGCGAGTGGTGATTTGCTGGATATGCAGTTTTCTGTCTCTGTTTTCACTATTCAGTTTTCCAGCTCTATTTGTTGCCTTAGTGAGGTCCATGAAAGCTGGAGGAAAAAGTAAAATTTGCAATAATGAGACAGAAACATTTCCCCTGGACAGGCAGCATTCCTGCCATGCACGGTACGTTTTGGAGTAATGGTAGTGGCTGGAGGGCAGTGCGTTTCCACGGTTCATCCCTGTGTGGGGGACCCCTCTTTAGCACACAGTTGCTCCCCATGATGAGACCCTTTGCTTCCCTGGGTCACTCGGTGTGTGCGTGCATTGGGCCCCATTGGTCTTCTCCCCTTGAATTATTAACCCACAACCTGCTCCTGGCCCCAGCTGGGATTTGTTGACTGCTTAGCCTGCTGGCCAAGGTACAGGCCTTTCAAACTTTCCTAGAATTGACTTTCCTTGAACAAAAAGGGCTTCCCTGGAGCACTGGCGGTACCTACGTGATGGGTTTGGCTGGCTAATTCCCCGGGATTAGCAGAGGGACACTTTAAACCTCTGGCCAATGACAGATGTTTCCTACAGGCAACCCTTCAAGGACGCCCACTCCAGTGCTGTTAGCTTTGTGATCGCCTGGATAAGGGGCTGGATCCTTCCCTTGCGCTGCCCCCTGGTAAGGATGGGCTGAGCCGTATGAGGCTGCAAAGGGGGAGAGGAGACCTGGTGCCCAGGCAGGACCACCGGTGCTTTGCTGTCCTCCTCCTCCTGTTGCAGCTGGGCCAAGCCCAGCCAGGTGGCAGATTTGGATGAGCTGGATTTGGGCTCAGTGTTGCAGGGCTGGCATGAAGGTGATGCTCTAAACCACGCTGTTTCCAGCCCGCATGCGCTGGCCAGCCCATGCGCTGCCCTGGCACCACTCCTTGCCTTCCCGTACTGGTGTGGTCTTTGACCTGGCCCAGAAGCCTGACTGATGGTGCTCAGCTCAGCACTCATAGAACCATAGAAGCAACTGGAAGAATCTTCCCGTTGCCAAAATAAAAGGTTGAATCATTGCAGGGCTGGGAAATGCTTGTCCCAATGCCCTGCCTTAGGCTGCTGCCCCCAGGTTGGTGTATCTCCTGCCGTGTTGCTCTGTGCTCCGTGTTCAGGGTTGCGATGGGGAACTACTGGCTCACTGCAACCGCCTTGGGTTGGGTGTGCAACTTGGGGTATGCAGCTCCTGGGAGGAAGATGAGGCGTGCAAGGGGGGTGCTTTCACCCACGTGTGTGGGTGCGGGTGCAGATCTGGCCCCATCCTGCTGTGCTGGCAGCGCAGAGCCCAGCTGGGGCCAGCCTGTGCTGCTGTGCACCGGGCTGCACTCCCTGCACCTGGCTCTTTGCCCAGGTGTTTCTGCCCCTTCCCAGCAGCCGGGCTGCCCGGTGCAGCTGTCCCATACACCAGACCCCGGTCTCTGCCTCCTGGCTCTGCCAGACCCATAACCTCCAGGCACATAATCCCCAGTCACACACTCAGCACAGCTTTTTTGGAAGCACCGAGCTTGATCCTCTCTGTGCAGGAAACGAAAAAGCCATCAAGCCAAGTGGCATGGTTTTGTAAGTGAAACATTTCCAGTGCATGATGTACCGAGCTGAGTCAGGTTTTATTGCTGGTGGATGCCCACAGGAGCACTGCCATTTGCTCTGAAGCCTTTGGCACCAGGAAGAGATTCCCAGGTTGGGTCAATGTCAGGCAAACAGCCATCCAAGGAGCTGCCCTGGGGGTAGGAGGGTCACTGGGCTCCTTGGAGAGACCTCTAGCACAACTGCCCACAGATGAGTCCTGCCTTCAGGCCGAAATGCCCATTTCCTCAACCTGGAACATAGCTGGGGGAGTCTTGGCAGGGTCCATCGGATAAGCATTCATCCAGCATCCTCTCCCTCTGCAGTATAAAGACATTAAATATGTATGTGGGTGTGGGGTGGTTTCTCTCACCCAGTTTTTGACACCTGGCAGTTGTCTGAATCCAGCCTGCTTTGGCAGGGGTATGCTCCCAGGCAGGGATCTCAGGAAGGATTGCCCTCTGGAGGGGTTCGGTTTTTGCTCGAGGTGATGAAGCAAGCCACATGGCTCCAGTCCTTTGCCCCGTTTCAGTCGCCCCATTCATCACCCCTCTGCTTCCAGCGGCAGGGGAAAAATAGCTGATGATATTGAAGCATGCACGGGAAGGGGGAGGCTTGTGAAAACCCTGACCTGCTGGTTCCCAGCACTCAGGGAGGGTGAGGGGCCCAGATTTATCCCCTCTCCCAGACCACAGAGCAGCGTGGGTGCTTTGGGGTTGCTGCTGGAGGGGAAAGGAAGGGAGCAAGCAAGTGTGGGCAGGGGAAGCAGAGGGAGGGCATCAGGCAGCTCAGCCCCTGCCACTGTCATTGCTGGCCTTAGGGTTCCCGTTTCCAGTAGGTTTAAGGGTTCCCGTTTCCAGTAGGTTTAGGGACAGCGCCATGAGCTGGGCTGTCCGTCCTGAGCACCAGCATCACCACTGCCCAGCACGGCTGCCATCGTCACTGCTCGGCAGAGGGAGCATTGACCCCTCCGCACAGACAGCTGGAGCACATCTGGCTGCCAGATGAGGGTGGCTCCAGCCAGCCTGGAGGCTCCTGAGCTTTAGATGCTGAGCCGCCTTCTGGGCCTGGGGTCTCTGTCATGGGGCATTGGTCTGCTGGCTGCCCCTGTCTTTGCGGGGAGGGGGGACAGGGGGACAGCTCCCCCCAGGGAGCTGCAGATCAACGCAAGGTTAAGCTGTTCAGGGAGTCCCACCAGCAATCAGAGCCCATGGCTCTGACCCTGGGGCTCCACTCCTGTTTGGAGTCACTTCTGTGCCTCAGTTTCTCCATCTGTAGCATGGCCTAAGATATGCTGGGGGAAGGGGGAAGTTTTTTTCGAGTTTTCCTTGATTTTCACAAATTACTTTTCCCTGGGAAGCAATGGAAAATCCTGATACAGCACTGATTCGTCTGGGATGTGAGGATTTTATCCTTTTTGCAAGTAGGTGCTGCTCATTCAGAATGAAGCAGCTTTGTCATGGGAAGAAAGCACCCACCCAGGGGGAACAGCATTGTACCCCATCTTGCTGCACTTTTAACTCCACTGTGTACAAGTTCTCTCCCTGGTGCTCACTGGTGATGGGACTTCCACTCCTGATGCTTTTCAGCATTAGGATATTGTAGTGCCATCAGACGGAACCAGCTACCCAGTACAGACAGACGGGCAGACTAGGCTGTACAGATGGAGCCAGTGTGTGGCCAGAGCATCGCCAGGAAGGTGTGACCACGCAGGGTGGGTCCAGGAGCACGTTGCCCAGACTTTTCATGTCAGTCATGCGAGGAGTCACCATGCAGTGGGGCGTGCAGAGCTGCTGAGCAGCCATGGGGCCGGCCAGCCTGGCAGCAACACCTCTGTCCCCCATGCCAGCACCTCCTGTGCAAAGCACCATGTGATGTGCCCATGTCCCCAGGCCTCGGGGACTTCTGCAGTGGGGCATGACAGCCAGCACCATGGTGGGCTCTCATCTCGGTGGCTCCAGCAAGCGGGTCGGGGCTGCTGTAACCCGGCTGCCCTGATCGGAGCCCTGATGGCTGCATAGCGGCTGCCCATGGAGCCAGACTTCGCAGGTGCTGCAATTTTGAGCTGCTTTGACCTGTGAAATAGAGACCTTTAGAAAAGCACAGGTTTATGTTCCTCACTGCTGGCAGCTGTGCTGCTCCTGCTGTGGCTGGGAGGTCTATGTCCTGCAAATCGGGATCCTCCATTTGGAGCTGGCCCCTCTTAGCTGTGCCAGGCACGCGGGGCTGGGTGCCTCATTCTGTGAGGCTCCAGAAAAGACAAGTTCCAATTAACACATGGCAGCTCTTAGTCCTTTGCTATTTCCCACCTCCTCCCAGGGTGACACTGCCACCTCACAGTCTCTTTCCTCCCTGGTTTGAACCAGCCCCTCTCCAGCTGTTCTTAGAGCGGCTCAACACCAGCATCAAAATACCCCTCTTCCTTATCTGTTAAGGTGTTTGGGGCAGTTTCTTATTGAAAGCCATCCTCTGGCAGGCCAGGGTGAATTACCACCTCTCTGGCAGCCTCTGCCATGGCCATGAGGGTGCAGAGCCTGAGATGGTGGCTGCAGGGACCTAGTGGGATTTCCCCTTCCCCTGCCAGGTTCCTGACCTGGTCCAGGGCAGGAGCTCCAGCACCCCCATCCCCAGGGCAGGGATGCCCTGGAGAGGAGATCCAGACTGAGGGTTGAGACCCCGTCCCCCAGCATGTGTGCGTGTGCCTGCACACTCAGGAGTGCGTCCCTTGGGATTTGCACAGCACATTAAAGCTATTCCCTTATCTAATCATGGCTCAGGTGAGTGCTATTAGGGTTATACATTAACAGTAGTAATGATACCCTCTCCCCACGCAGCCATTGGCCCTGCCTTGATCCCAAAGCTGAAACCATTCCCACTAGCCCAGCAAAATGGCTTCATTTGACTGCCTGAGCAGTTCCTTTGCCTGGTCTTTTGGGGGCAAGCAGGAAGGACTTTAAATGCTAGGAGGCATCACCGCCACCCTCTTTGCCCCCCATGCACTCCATCCATGCTCCCTCCCAGTGCAGGAGCAGCATCATCTCTGGGCTATCCTGATCCACTACCACAGGGCTTCACTTGAAATGTGGGAGCAGCTCCATCCCTCTGCTCGGCCATGCTCCCCGCTGCAGGGCTGGGGTTTCACAGAATCACAGAACAGTCAGGGTTGGAAGGGACCTCTGGAGACCATTTAGTCCAGCTCCCTGATAAAGCAGGTTCACCTAGAGCAGGTGGCATGGGATCACATCCACACAGGTTTTCAACATCTCCAGAGGAGACTCCCTGTAGGTATGAGGACTCCCCATAAGGAGCTCTGGCTTGTCCCAAATTTCCTCTTTCCTTTCACAGAGCCATAAAAACTCTCCAGGAGAGAATTAAGTGTAACCCAGCATTCATATTCAAGGTAGTTGAATTATTCATTGTCAATAGTATTTCTTGTGAATCCTTTTCTTTTCCTTGTGAATCACCCACAATACATTCCTGAATTCAGCAAACATCGCTGAAACCAGCAATTAGTTGAGATGAATAACTTTCAGTTTCTGGCTTGGTCGTGAGCCCTCTGCTTTGAGTCTTTGCTACCTCATACGGGGCAGTGAGAGAGTGGTACCCAGCTCACACAGAGGTGGCTCATCGGCAGGGCCGGGTATCCGCCAGGTCCCAGGCAAAGCAGAGTTTTCATCAGGGGTGAACGGTGAAGAGGGAATAACAAAGAACAAGCTGTGATGGATCTATTTACAGCTGCAGCAGGAAATGATAATTCCTGCTGAAATTCATGGCAGATGTTGTATTCACAAACTGCCTCATTTCTTTTTTTTTTTTTTTTTTTTTTTTACTTTATCTGTCAGTTTTTTTCTCCAAGCAGTGGTGTTCAAATAGCAATATTGCAAATCAGATCATTTTTAAGTCATTATCTTTTCAGCGAGATTTTTGCTTTCAAATTAAAAAAAAAAAAAAAAAGGATAACTATATAAGAAAAAAACTTGTCACAGTCCCTGAGCCGGCAGCAGACAGAGGGAGCTCCGTTTCTCAGGGAGCTGCTAAACCTTGCTTACATCTCTGCCGGCACATCTGGTTCACTCTGTAGCTCCCCAGGAATCACCGCGTTTGCAAATTCAGCACAGGTCCCCCCTGGGCTGGCATACAGAAGTCCTTCTCACGCTGATAAGCCCTTCATATGTGGGGCAGCAAGAGGTGGCACCGACCCCCTGGGAAGGACAGAGGCCCCGTGCAAGAGCGAGGGGAGAGCGAGGGGTCCTACGTGGGCCAGGTGCCCCTGGCATCACTCCAGCCTGGCACTGTCCCATGGCCAGTTTTGTTCAAGCCACCACAGCTGGTGTGTGCCAAGGAGGAGACAAACACCCAGCAATGCTGCCGCCGACCCCTCGCACACCGAATTGCTGCAGTTCAGCCGTGTGTCTGCAGGCATCTCCATACACACCTTGCTCAATCAAATTACATTTTTACCCTGTTTTTACCTGCAGAGTCACCCTGTGTGGCCTCAGGCAGGTTTGCCCTCGGTGGTGGTAAGAAGGGATTAGGTGTTCGCTTCCAAACAGCCCTGGGTTGAGCTGGGCTCCCCACCCTCTGAGGCGGTGGCTGGGTTCATCACACCCCTCAAACAGGAGTTAGTGGCTAAACCCCAGCCCTGGTGCTGGGAGGTCTGGTTTCTATTCCCAGTCATGTTGCAGCCTTTGTGTGCTCCTTTCCTCCTCCATAGATTGTTGGAGAGCTTCGGTGCATCTTGGGGACCACACTGGGACCCTCGGCCATCACCCTGCTCACATTGTGCTGAGCCCGTGCCAGCACCTCTGGGAGCAATGGCAGGAGGACACAGAGAGTGACATAGCCATGGCAATTGGGTGCTAACCACAGGGCTGCTGCTTTGTGCCTGGGAGCACCAGAGTCAAGTCCCAGCAGGGCAAGACACCTCCTGTGCCCACCCAGCTTCTGCTTGTGCCCAAGGGTGTGCACGCACTCGTGTGCTGCCACACGTGGTTTGCTCGGTGGCCAATGGCAAAAGCTGGACCTTTGCTGGCTCTTTCTTATTTAGTAGAAAATCAGCTGCCTTTTTGCATCCCGTGGGATGCTGTGAGGGAAATGACCTCGAGGGAGCCCCTCTCGCACTCACAGCATGCTGTTGCCATGGGTTGACCTGCCTCCTATACTCTTCTACATTTGTCTTTCAGCATAAGAAGTGCCTTAGGAAAGACCCTGTCTCCTTGTAATGGGGTAGCAAGGGAGAGACACCCTTAAAAATAAAACTGAGTTGGTTGAGAAACAGATTTGCAGCCTGCGGGTTGGAGTTTTGCTCTGTGGAGATTCTCTGATGTCTGATTAGAGCTGAGTCCATTCTGGAGTCTCTGAAGCACAGCTTTGCTCTGCGCCACCCAAACTTCTACATTCACTATGGTCAGAATTTAATACTGCTGAGGCTCCTTTGCCCAGTTTGGCCCAAACAAGGACTTGTTAGGAGGAATGGATTAACAGAATGGCAGGCACAAAAAAGTCCCCTTTCCTGGGGGCAGCAGGCTGCAGATGAAGTTGTACAGGTTGCTGGATCACCAGAAATCTCTCCCTGCACATCTGCAGCAGTGATAGGCAGTATCCTGTCCATGCTGGTACACCCAGGGCAGCCCCAGTGATATCCATGGAGCTGTTCTGGGCTTGACCCTGCCCCTTCCCGTGGCAGCACTGCTCTCAGCAGCAGAAATTCATAAGACGGGCAAACATGTTTGTCAGGCAAACAAATGGCTGGGTTCCCAGTCAGAAGGACAGTGGCTGCTTAGCTGAAGGCATGGCTCCATCCCTCTTGATGCCCTGGAACAGGATTTTGCTAATTTGGGTGGAGAAGCAAATATTCACAGCTGTGTTTATTCTCCACCCATGGGCTCTTCTGCAGAGGAAAGAACCAGGGACTTGTTCCTTCTGGTCATAGGTGTCCTTCCTTGAAGTGCTACCTGCACACCCCGTGACCCCCAGCCCCGGCAGAGTTCAAGCCATTGGCTCTTGCTCCACATCTTGCTCTCTGTGTGTATGTATTAATGAAGGAGCTAACAGAGAAGATGGCTGGGCTATTTTTGGCTGCATTTTTCTGCTAGAAAGCAGCCCTCCCAGGCTGTATTTTTGCAGGCGGCTTGTCCTCAGCCCATAGCAGGGCTTGCAGCTCTGCTCCTCTTGGGGACAGTGTGTCATGGTACATGGGATTTATGGTCCATCTTCTCAGGATGCCTCTGAATCTCTTCTGCTCTTTCCACTAAGCAATTTCCCCAAAGCCCAGGTACTTTCGAACACAGAGAAACAACCTGGTGCTGATCAGAATGGGCATTAAATTCCACAGGAGCCTCATGACTCTCTTTTCCGCTGGTCCAAGGGCATTGCCATATTTCCCCTGAGCTGTCCACAGGTGGTTGTGTATCAACTCAGTGCCCTTGGGGATGTTCCTACCCCTCCACTGCTCCCCTTAATCCCCTGTCAGCTCACCCCAACTCTGCTCTCTCTGCCAGGCAAGACCAGGACGAAAGACAAGTACCGGGTGGTGTACACGGACCATCAGCGCCTGGAGCTGGAGAAGGAGTTTCACTACAGCCGCTACATCACCATCCGCCGCAAGGCTGAGCTGGCTGCTGCCCTTGGGCTCACCGAACGGCAGGTCAGTGCTGCGGTGTCCCAGGAAAACCACATCCCGGCTGGAGATGGGACTGGGAGGGGGAGGGCTTCAGCCCAAGGTCCCACCTTGCTCCACCGCTCTCCCTTCTCTTCCACACTCTGGGCTGCACCCCCTGCCCCAGGGGGACCCTAAGAGTCATCATCCTTTGCTGCATCCATCCCCATCCCTTCATCACCATCTTTGCCCTTCTGCAGGTGAAAATCTGGTTTCAAAATCGGAGGGCGAAGGAGAGGAAGGTGAACAAAAAGAAGATGCAGCAGCAAAGCCAGCCCACCAGCACCACCACACCGACCCCACCAGCTGTTGGCACACTGGGACCCGTCGGAGGCCTCTGCAGCAGCAGTGCCCCGAACCTAGTCTCCTCGTCCCCACTGACCATCAAGGAAGAATTCATGCCATAAGCCCCTTCACCAGCTACAGACACCAAGAGATAAGCACTATGCAGCAGAGCCCAGCCGGTCCGTGTGCTCTGAGGAGTGACAGTCCCTTCCCAAAGACACAATGGTCCCCGGCTGAATCAACAGGGCAGCCAGCGCGGCAGGGCAAGATGGCACCGGGACCTTCCCGAGGGGTCGGTGGGCTCTCTCCTATGTGACAACCATACGTTAGGTAGTATTGCTCTCCTGTAGGAAACGTGCACCGGTCTGGTCTCTAGTATTTGCAGCCCAAAGCAAGGTCCTAATGTCAGCAGAAGGAAGGGGGGTGGTGGTGAAGGATGGCTTTCCTACGGTGCCTCAGGTGGAGCTGGTAGGATGCTTCCTTCAGTCCTCCTGCCAGTCCAGCTGCCTGGTGCTTTTGCGGCAGTTCAAATAAGACTGAACTAGAAAAAAGACCTGGCTGGACTCAAGGCAAAACAAATTTCTGCTGAGCTGGTCTCCTGGATCCACCATTCTGGGAAGGGGAGTGCCGAAGGCAGAGCAAGTTGGACTGCGGGAGCCAGGGAGGACCCTCAGTCGTAGGATCTGAGGGGGGATTCCTTAAGACCACCGTGATGGTAACAAGCTGGAGCACATCCTTGGAGAGAGACCCCATGCATCCTCACCCCCGTTCCCCAGCTACCCCCAGCAGCACCTGGCTCCTGTGCCCCCAGCTCTGTCCCTGCAGCCACAAAAAGCCCCATGGAGACTCTTCCAGCAGCTCCAGTGCCCCTGGCTGTGCCATGGCAAGGTGGCACCACAGCCACCCTCCACCTGGAGCACAGGGAGAGGAGAGAAGGGAGCCAGGCACAGACACACCGGAGGCAGACCACCCTGCTGAGACCTCAAACCACCTTCCTGTGTGGAAAGGAAGGAGGACAAGAAGGTCTGCCATTGGGACAGGGTGTAAGAACCAGCCCCAGGCTGTCCAGAAGGGCTGATACCGGGAGAACTTTGGGGGGCTGCTCCAAGGGAGTGCAGCTGCCACAGGCACCAGGAACTGCTGCCAGGGTGGGCAGGGGCTGTATCAAGGCAAAGGGCTGGCACGTACCCTGGTGTTAGGTGATGGAGAGGTGGTTTCCAGACAGAGAAGTGGTTTTTTCCTGTTTTCTTCAAAACCCAAAGAACTCCAGGTTTTGTTCTCCTTATCTCCCCTCTCCTCCATGCACTGTACCACCTGTCACCCACTGTGTGCCCGAGGCCAGTAACTAATGCCCCTCTTTTCCTGCTGGTGAACTGCAGCTGAAATGTCCCTTCATGCTGCTGAGTCCTGACTGCTGTATTGGCCCAGGTTAAATTACAGCCCAGTTTCAGACGTCCCAAAGGCCAGCTGGGCACAGCTGGGACACAGGAGGGTCTGCAGCACCTGCTCAGGGCTGCTCTGGGTGCTCCTGGGCTGCAGCTTCCCAAGACCAAGACAGGAATGAGGGAGCACAAACCTTGCATGGCAGCTTGCATGGCCTTTCCTAGCACCGTCTCTGCAAGCTCCAGAAAGGTGGAGCAGCAGACATGTCCCCTGCTCCCTGCAGAGCACCCAGCCAAGCCCGTGCGTCACACCCGACACTGGTGCATCGCATCATTCAGCCGCCCTGTCTGCCGCCAGCCTTGCACCACTCCCAGCCCATCCTGGCCCAGAAAACAAGGTGCCTCAGGCACACTGCAGCTTTTACAAGCAGGTCCCTGCCATCCCACTGTGCCTGCTGCCCCACTCCAGCCTTCACAGGATTTGGGTGTCCCTCCTGCAGGGGCCAGTGACACCTCCCTCGGCCATCATTGCCAGCTGCACCCAGGATGAAGGTTTGCATTGGCTCAGGACTTCGGCTCAGTTTTTGTGTATATAAGGCAGAACTGGTTTTCATTTTTATTTTTTAGGCATTGGTGAAAATAAAAGCCAGCAGGAATCCTGCATGCCACAGGCTTGTTGCTGTCTCCTCCTGGCCTGCAGTGCTGCAGCAGGGGAGGGACGCCAGCGCCAGGGGTCACACCAGTGCTGGTGCCCCCAGGTGCAGCTGGAGTCAGAAGTGAGGGGTTCTGCCCAGCCCCACTGAGAAGGGTGTAGATGCATGTCTCGTGGCATGGCATGGCTGCATCCCATCCTTTTGTCACCGGGAGGGCTGGCCATGCTGGGTGACCTGGAGGCTGCAAACTCCCAGCCCTGGGGACAGCTGGGGAAAGGGTGAGGCTGGGCTTGGGCTGGTGAAGGCCAAAGAACAAGGCCAGCTGCCCACGGACGTGGCCACCTCCCATTGGTGCCTCCTGGCCTCTAATCTCATTTTATGGCTGTTGATGGGCTGAATATCCTCCTTGTCCAAGAAAAGCAAACAGAGAATGAGGATGTGAGATAGTGCCTGGGACAGCTGGCATCAGTGCCTGACACTCTCCTCTCTCCATTCCAGCCACGTCCCGCTGGTCCTGCAGGGCACTGAGCGAGGGGCTGCCCTTGAATCCCTGCCCAAAGTGCTCCTTCAGCCCCAAAATGTGCCAAGTGTTGCCTGGGAAGAGGTGGGGATGTGTGTGCTGAGGTGCATGGGCAGGGCAGGTGGCTGTGGAGGGACACCTAATGCAGGATAAAGTCCTCATGGGTGGAGGAGATGGAGGAGCAGTGGCAGGATGAGGTGGCATTGCAGAGAGAGGGACAGAGCAAAGGGTTTTTTCCTGTCCTTGCAGCTGTACCCTGATGACCCCACACTCACTGGCACGGCATGTTGGGCTGCCCATGGCATGGGACCACCACCTCCCTGCACCCCTGCCAGGAGAAATGGGGTGTCAGGAGCTCAAACAGGGGGAGGCAAATGCAACAGGGCTGGTGCCATGTGGGAAAAGGGATGGGACTGGATGGACCACCTGCCCAAAGGGCTGGGCTGGACTGGGGAAACTGGGGCCACTTCTGTGCGAAGACTCCAGCGTGGTCCCCACACTGGGGGGCTGGCTCCTCCACACACACCCTCCTCCCTCACCAGGCTTTGCCTGCCTTGGACAGCCAGTTTTGTCATTGCCACGTGGGGCTGGTTGGTGGGATCCTGCCCTGGCAGGGGATGGGGTGGTGGCAGCCCAGCCTTGGGCAACACCGTCACCCGCAAGGGGGAAGCCTGAAGGGGAACGGAGTCCTGGGATGGTATGAGACGTGCGTCTCCCCAATTCCCCTACTGCGCTGGGGCACCTGTGGGTGGGGGAGGGGCTGGGCCAGAGGGAAGATGCTCCGCCACCCACCCAGAGAAGCTGCGGGTGCCGTTGACAGGATGAAATTCCAACTGATACCCTAATCTGGTGCCTGCCTGTTTGCACAGCAGGGTAAAAGTCCAGCGAGCCATGGGCTGTGCCCTTGGGTCCCTGCCGCCTGTGTGTGCACAGGGAGCCGGCGCTGGCGGGAAGAGGCAATAAACGGGCCCACACACCCAGCCACCCCTTCCCCCAACACACACACACCCCTTGGATGGGTGACGAAATGCATCTGCTGCATCCCTGCTCCCATGTCCTCCCTGCCTCCTTCCAGCCACCATTTGAACAGGGATGGGCAAGCCTGCCGGTCCCCCCCGTGCCAGGAAAGGGGCTGGTGGACCCCATGTCCCCACCAGCTTTGGGTTCTTTGGTCCAAACCTCCTGGACATGTGTCACCTTGATGGTTGCAACCCTGGCAGGTGACAGGCACTCAGTTTTAGCACCTGAAACAGCTGCCTCCCGAGTTGCATGGCCCCAGATGGAGCCTGGTCCTTATGGGCACAGTGTGGCCCCATGGCCAGGGGACCCTGGGGACTGTCCCCAGCAAGATGCCACAGTTTCTTCCTGTTCCTTCCTCTCCGCTTCCCACCAGCTCCTGCTGCCCTGCTGCACCCCTCCTCAGAGAAATCTTGAAATCATCATCAAAATAAGGCCGCACACGCACCAGGTGGCCAAAAGCGCCGCCGGCCCGCCAGCAGCCTCCGGCATGGCACACTTCCCAGCAGTGACTAACCAGAGCACCGCTGCTGTGTCGCCTTCCTCGTGTCTCACGGAGCGGATCTGGGCATGGTCCCATCTTGCTGCCAGCCACCTTCTCACCTCTTCCTGGGTGCCTACCGCCAGAATGCAGGTGGGATGCCTGAGCAGGGTGGGCAAGGGTGTTTCCCCAGCCTGTGTGCTACCCTCCCTTTTCCCACCGATGGCAGGCAGCATGGGCAATGCCAGTCCATGTCAGGCACTGCATCAGGATGGAGAGACGCGTGTTTGCTTTTCTGCAGCCCTACCACCAAGCTGTGCCCGTGCTTCAGCCCACGGAATGGAAAGGTTTACTTGATGTCCCGGGGGTGGCTTAGGCACGTGGTAGAAGAAGGTAAAGCTTGCTAGAAAGTGCTTGCAAGCCCCATGTGTGCTCCCTAGTGCCAGGCCCTTGGGGATCAGGGCATGGGCACACCTGTGCAACACCACTGTTCTCTGCCTGAGCTCTCCTGGGTCCCTGGACTGCACTGCTCCTCACGGAAACAACCTTCTGGCTCTTACTGCCTCTGGGGATGCTGTTCCATGAAGTGGGTCTTTTGCCGGCTCCAGGGCAGTGCAAGACTCAAGCCAGCTCTGCAGTGAAAATTGGAGCATCCCAGATAGCCAGGGTGGAATGTCTGCTCCCTGGTGGTCCCAGGCAATGACTGAAGAGCTGATGGTGCTAACCAGAGCAGCACCAGCTGAATCAGAAAAGAGAGCTCCAGATACAGAGCATCTCACCAGCAGTGGTGTCAACACAGACATTTCAGGGCAGCACCAGCCCTGGATGTCTCTGCTGGTAAATACTGCCCTGGAGGCAGGAAGGCAGGGGCTCAAAGTCTACCCAGGGAAGGGTGGGTGGTTTGTGCAGGGCTCAGACCATGCTGGCAACATGGGGCGGGGGCAGCTGTGGAAAGGTGGCACCAGCCTCTCCCCTCCCACGTTGCGGAGGTGTCTGTGGGAGACTTCTCTTTAGGTGGAACCCGAGGGAAAAAGCCAAAGGGCTGATACAGATCATACAGGCACAAAGCAAACAAAGCATCCCTGCCCCGAGCAGCAAGGGTGAAGCAGGGACAGTGCCCGATGTGGCCCCTGGTTGCCAGCCTGGCCAACTCCAGGCTGAGCGTTCCCTGCCAGCATCCTGGGAGAGGGAGAAGCGATGTATAAGTCCAAGGCAGGTAAAACCTGCGTGGGTAACTTCCCAAAGACCTTTTTTTTTTTTTTTTTTTTTGAGGAAGCTATGAGTGTGTGAAAAAATATGTTTGTTGGGTTACGTAGTTTGCTCCTTCCTCCTTTCCTGCTGGGAAATCTGGGTAAATGTTAGCTTTAAAAGACCCGCTGTGCAAACTCTAAGCCACTTCATTGTGTTGGACTCTGCAGAGATGTGTCTTTATGCTCAGGATCTGTTTCCTTTTGGGAAAAAATTTCAGAAGTGCTTGGAGAGCTGTAGAAGCACAACTGTCATTAGATGTCAGGGAGATTTGCTCTTACATTGGACAGACTGGGTCCTCTCAGTTCCCAGTTATCGTCCTCCACATCCCCAGTGCTGCCTGCTCAGTCTTAACCCTGAACAAAGCAGCTGGGGACAGGTCTGGGGCAGGCTGAGGCACCACAGAGCATTTGCAAGGAAAAGGGATGCACACACCCTGATGGACTGGGCACAGTCCAGGGAGAAAGTGAAGGACAAGAGAATATTATCAAGGGAAAGAGGTCTTCCTGTGGGTCCTCACACAGACAACAGCTCTGCTGGTACCACACTGGCCCTAGGGCATATGGGGTTGTCCCCTTCTGCAGCCTGGCACGAGACATTTCCAACCATGAAAGTGAGAGAAGCCACAGATCATCTCTCCGCCATCTCAATGGGGATTTGACTGAGCATGATGGGGAAAAGCTCACATCTCCCTGGGCTTTAGGGCTGTAGGATCCCACTGCTGACCCAACAGGGATGTCTGAACCCTGGAGATGTGACCTGTGCTCCAGCATTGGGCCCACGATATGCTGGACTCAGCTGCTTACCCTGGAGCCTGCCCGAGGATTGCTCTTGCCCCCAGAATGGTGGGATATGCTGGTCCTACCCAAAGGGACCGATGGCTGTTGAGCATCACACTCCCCTGGGCTAAGGACTGGGCTCAGATAGCTTGAGGAAAAGCCAGTTCTGACCTGCTGAGGCTCCAGCCGTGTCCTGCCATAGGAAAATCAGCTCAGAGCTGCTCAGAAAGATGCTGGGAGTTTTTGGGGTCTGCACTTGTGCTGCTGCCACCAGGCACGTAGGACCCCCAAGGTGCCCTGTGCAGGGTGCCTGCAAGGCCAGGCCCATCCCTAGGGAGACCTGACACATTCATGGCATGAGTAAAGTAGCAGACTTTCCTGGCAGGGGGCTGAAGTCCGGGACCCCTCCTCAGCAGGGGCGCATTTATCAGACAGCCCTTCTCCAGCCTGCCTAGAGCTGTCCCCTCCTCCCTCCCTGCTCAGCACGCAGCCATCCTCAACTCCAGGCAAACCTTTCCTCCAGCCTCGCTCCTCCCGTCCCCCCTGCCTCCCTCCGCCCCGCCAGCCCAGCCGGCAGGAAAGTGGCACCCCTCCTTGCCTGTTATCGCTTCGCCCGCTCCCCCTTCTCCCTCCCTCACGCCAGAGAAAGCGAGAGGAAAAAAGTGTCGGAGCAGAGAGCGCATAGCAACAGGATTCTGGGATGAAGAAGATTCGGCAGCAGCATCTCCGGGAGGTGAGAGCCGGGGAGTGGGGGTGACCCCGGGGCTGGGAGCCAGGGAGCAGGGGCAAGGGATGCCCATCACCTTGCCATCCTCTGCCCAGGGAGCCTCCGTGTGCAGCAGACAGACTTTTCCGTGGCAGGGATTGTAAACGGGGATAGCGTGAGCATGTGGGGCCAAAGCAGGATCATGGGGAGAGGTATGGGGGGCATTTTGTGAGCACTGCTCCTGCCTCGCTGCTATCAGTGGACCAGGGAGG
This sequence comes from Falco naumanni, assembly GCF_017639655.2. Taxonomy (NCBI): domain Eukaryota; kingdom Metazoa; phylum Chordata; class Aves; order Falconiformes; family Falconidae; genus Falco; species Falco naumanni. Next base: position 6,699,989 of record NC_054061.1, read on the forward strand.
CCCTGTGCTGCGGGCAGAGCTGCCTGCTGCCTGCTCCAGCTGGCTGGGTGCTCTCTCCCAGCCCTCCCCTGCCAGGAGCAGGTGCTGCCGCTGATGATTCATGTTGTGTCTGGCTGGGCAGCTGTGGGTGGGAACCCGGGGGTAGAGCCGGCTCCCTACAGCGTGGCACCCCGGGGATGCTGCTCCCTACAGCGTGGCACCCCGGGGATGCTGCTCCCACCAGCCCAGGGGGCTGGCTGCCTGCTCTCGGAGTGCGGGTGGTGATGAGGGGTTCCCCCCCAGCAGGATGAGCACAGGGAACTGGACAGTGCCTTTCCCACCTGCAGCTCACATCGCTGCCTCCTCCTTCTCCTCCACAGGATTTAAAAGGGTCTCGGTGGTGCTGGACCCTGAACCCTGGCTTCAGGGCAGAGCTACTAACACTTTTTATATCCTGCTGGAAACCCTTTTTACACCCATCCCTCAGGCTTTCCTGTCCTAGGCTCCCCTCCACTGCCACTTTGCTCTTACCAGGCTCTCTGAGTCCCTGTCTGCCCCCACGTTGGGGACCAAACTCCTTCTTGTGCCCACCCCATGTGGGGACATGACAGAGTAGGGTGGCAGAGGCTGGCATCCACAGCTCCCTCCTGGGGATTTGTAGCTGCTGCTGGTGTGTCAGCCCTTCCCTGAGCATCCCAGGTGGTGACCCAGGGCCGCGAGCCCCTCCGGCTCTGCCCTCTGCCAGATCGTGCCAGGGTGACTCCAGCCTGTGCCAGCTTCAGATGAACAAAAACCCAGGGAAGTTTCATCCCTGCCAGGAAATTCAGGAAATTCCTAGGATATTGGGACACGATGTGAAAAAGCCAGCAGTGGCTTGGTGAAAGCCAGCAGCTATCTGACAGCCCTGGCAACCTCAGGGCTGCCTACCTTTCTCCACTGTTGTTTGGAGGCATCGTCTGGCTCTTCCCTCTCCTCCTCTTTCCTAAAAATTGCTTTTTCAGATTACTTTGTGACTGCGAGATCCATTAAAAGTTGTCTTTGTCCCTTCCAAAGGCTTTCTGAGATACTTGAATTTCTCTGCTGCTGGTGATCCTGTTTAACATTTACTCAGGAATTCATTTAGTCCCACAGCGATCAGCTGGAATGGAAAGCAGATGTCTCTGGAGTTATTTTCCCCATTCCCAGTGCTGCTCAGGGCCCTGCTGCCCTTCATTACCCAGAAATACTCTTGCTGAGCTCCAGACAGAGAACCTGGTGCTCGCAGCCACCCTGCACCTCGGGACCACCATGTCCAATGCTGGCATTGGGCTTGCCTGGAGCTGGCTGTGGCCGATGGAGGAGTGTGCGCATCCCCAGTTGCAGCGCATGCCCTGGGACCCCGACAGCCTCCTCTCCCTCTCATTGTGATCCGCTTCCCACTGGTGAGCTGGGAGTTTTAAGCCTTCTCACCAGACATGTTTTAGACATATGGAAATTCCTCTTTAACAGAGGAGATCTTTCTCAGGCTTCTAAGGATTTCAGGTTGGCTTTTGCAAAATAGTATTTCCAGAAGAGCTGAGCGGATGTTTTATATTTGTTTGATTATTTGCTTTGGGGGTTATTTGGTAGGAATGGACTGAAGCCATGTGGTGGGAACCTGGATCTGGGCTGCCCCCCCCCCTGTAACCTGGCCAGGCTGCCAAGCAGCATCCTCCTGCCTGAGCCACTGCACCCCCCTGCCTGCCACAAACTGCCTCGAGCCGTCCCCGCTCCTTCCCCAGGGTTTTGGGATGGAAGACCATAAGCATCTGCCGCTGTGCATATTCCCTGTGCTTTGGACATTGCTGTAATGAGTTTGCTTCAGCCTCAGCAATCTCTAGCCCCCCACACCCCCTCTGCTGGCTCCAGCATCTTGCTCCCTCTCCTGGCATGTGCTGTGACCCCGGGCTGGGGGAAACCAGTTAGCACAGCCCTTTAATGGGCAATTCCGCACCACAGAGATGCTCCATTTACTTCACTTTCTAAGCGATATTACATTGGAATTATTTTTTATGCTGGTTTTTTTTTTTCTCGAAGAGATTAACAAGCAATTCAGACTAATCTGAAGTGATTCACACTTTACAGACGCACTGTGCTCGCACACAGCTGGGATCTGCAGGGGACAAATCTGGCGTCGGGTGGCATTTCTCCCAATGAAAGGCTGTGGTCCATGCACAAAACACTGACAAAATAAACCCACAGTGCCAGTTTGAATGGAGACAAAATATGAAAAACTAACTTTAATCAGGCTGGTTTTTTCATGGGTACAGCTGAGTTTTGCACTGGTTTACATAAATTGTTTTTTACAGAAAATAATTAGCATAGGGCAATTTCCTTATGGAAGCCAGCTCTTATCTTGGCAGAGACTAAAGTGCTTTTTCTTCTCGGTGACCTTTGCTTTGCTGACTTATTTGGGAGCATCTTCTGGTGAATAATGGAAAGTGATGCTGTGTTCAAAGAGGACGTGGTTGCCAAGGGAGCTGTTAGACCCCGTCTGTTTATAACTGCGAGATGGGAACCCGGTTTGAAAGGCGGCAGTTAACAGTGGAAAGCACTAGAGCAATATTGTAGCACTAGAGCACTTCAGCTGCTGCTGAAAAAGAAAATTCCTGTTATAACAAAGGCTGAAAGGGAGCATTAATCCTAAAAAAACCCAGCTGAAATCAAGGTGGTGTGTGAGATTTACAGCAGCCTGAAGTAGAGAGGTGTGGATGTCTCAGCTATTTGGGGCAAAGATGGGCTGGAATCCTTAAATAGTGCATTTTCCAATTCCTTTTAAGTCAGGCAAACAGGCCGGGTTTTCTTTGATTTCTATGAAAAGGCTTTGTTGGGGGCAATTTTGGCCATCACAGTCAGGGAGCAGCCTCCATGTGTGTTTTCCAGCAGCATCCCTGGCCCGTGCCTCCCCAAGCCACCCAACAGAGACCACAATGTCACCAACTGCGGGGTCTACCCAACTCCTGAGCAGTCTCTGCTTTCAGCTCTGGGGTCCCAGATTTAAACTGCAGAGCTCCAGCTGAAGATATTAATAAGGGGAGCAGTCATCACTGAGACGTAGATGACAAACTACATCCCGTGGCCTTTGAAAAGGGTGACTGAGATGGGGATGGGGCCATGTACAGTTTGGAAAAGGTCAGATTAGTTCCTTTCTTTTCTTTTTCTGGTTTCTTTGTTGATTTCCATGCTACATCTGATGGGTGGGCACCTGCATTTGATCAGGTCATGTGGCTCCACTGCTGCCCTCTTGCAGCTGTTTAGAATTAGGCAGAGGTGCAGGAATTAGGCGAGAGGATTTAATGATCTCCCAGCATCCCTGCCTGCTGTTTTTCTGCGGTGCAAACCTGGAAAGCAAGAGCGCTCCAGGCAGCGTGATGGACCAGAAAGCATATTTTGGGGGGAAGGCTGAACTGTGATGGCTCCAGAGCTTCTGTCCCCACCTGGCAGGGACCTTTGTGAATACAGCTTTTAGCCACTGGAGCTTTCAGGAGGGATGTTGCAGAGCAGTCTGTCCATCACCTGCAAGCACAGGCTGCTGTGGGTCGTGCCCGCTGTGTGTGCTGGGTTAGCAGGCATGGCCATGGTTTGGAGAAGTTGCTGAGCCAGAGAGCTGTGTTAAACAGCTGTAGGAGAGCTGCCAGTTAGCAACAGTATTATATTTGGGTCACATTTTGACTTTTCAGCCTGTGTTTCTGAAGCTTTTTCTTCTGGCCCTTGCCTTGTGATGGTGGCATCCAGCAGCGATAGGCTTTAATGGTGAGTTTTAGTTAAAGCCTTTGCTTGGGCTGTGCATTTCAGGTTGGCTTTGGGAAGTTTTCCCCGGCTCATCCTGTCCCTCGAGGGTTTTGCACGACGGCTCATCCTGTCCCTCGAGGGTTTTGCACGACGGGTGGGGACAGGTTCGCTTCCATATACAGTGCCTTCAGGCTGTGAGCAGCACGCATGTGGTGCCAGGGGCTGGAGGAGTGGGGTGCACCCTGTGAAAGGTGGGAGCCTATAGCCATCGCCAGCATGGCTCCTCGTCTCCATGGGAACCAGTAGCAAGAGCATCCCACAGTCCAGCAGTTGAGGAAGAGGAGGAGGAGAGGAGATAGCTGCTGCTTTCCCTGGGGGCTGCAGCAGGGCAGCGCTGGGCTCTGCTCACCAGCTCTCACCTCCTGGGGGATGGAGGTCTGCTGCAGGCTCTGAGCGCTTGTACGCACTCATGCAGGGGGACCCACAACTCCTGGATGATCCCTCCAAATCCAGGCCCCTCGCCCTCAGCCACATCCCATGGGCATGTTCCCTGTGACCCATGAACTCGGGAATATGGAGGTGGCTGCTTTTTTTTTTCCTCTTGAGTTCCCAAAAAGAAAGGAAGGTTCCCAAATGGGTCCCTGGTGCCTTGTTGGCAGGGAGCTCAGCACCCTTCTGCCTCTGTGCCTCAGTGCCAGCCAAACCCGATATAGTCCCAGGCAATGTGCAGTGGCACAGGGGCAGGATCCTCATCCCACCCCTTTTTTGCTGCCTGGCCTTGCGGAAGGGATATCTGCAATGGGTTCTAAGCTGAGCTGAGGCTTTCAGCTTTGGTGACTGCTGATGGGATGGAAGCCAGCAGGGATGCCTTCCCCACTCTCCCAAGGTCAGGAAACTGGGCAATTTCAGACAAACTAAAGATCTCACTGCAGACCTGATGTAAGCTGACACAGAAACACCAAGGAGCTTCCCCCTGGTGCATGACACCAACCTAAATGCATTGCAGGGACTGTGCCTCCCTCTTGCAGCGCTGAGGCAGGCAGGAAGGGAAGGGGTTAATTCCCTGCCTGCTGAGTAGCTGCCTGAGCCTCACTGATCCAGGGCAGATTAGGAAAGCTGGAAGGAGCTCTCTCAGCAGGGACAACCGGGAGTGCGTCACTAAATCCCCACAGCGTAGGCTTTTGGCAGTTGGAAAAGTGCAGGAAACCTACAGAGTGTTTAATGGCAGCCGAGTGCCCAGCATGGCAGGGGCGCGTGGGGCTGGGGTGCTGTGCTCCGGGACGGGATGAGGGTGGTTCTTCCCCTGCTGTCCTCACAGCCATACTCTGTGGGAGAGGAGGGAAGTTTATCATGACCCCTTGAAAGGATTTCTTAGGAAACTGGGGTTGCAAGATGACAGGTCCTGGCCTCTCAAGATGAACCAGGACCATCCTGCCTTTCCCAGGGGAGCTCTGGCCATGTGGGATTGCATTTATCCCTTTTCCTTGCTCAGCGGCAGAGCAAGATGTCCTCTGATCTGGTCACAGAGAGCTGCTGGGACAGGGTGTCCCCAAGGGACAAGTGTCAATGCTGTGACTTGGGGTCACAAATTCACACCCAAGCTTTCAGTTCTCCTTTCCTCTCTCCCACTCTTCATCCTTTGTTTTCATTCTTCCCCTGATCCCCGCCTGCCCTCTCCCATCCCCTGCTCTTACTCAGCCGGTGACACCAGAGCTCCTGGTGAGCCCCAGCAGCCAGGACAGGGACCTGGGCTCCGAGTGCCCAGAAGACAGAGGGAACTGGACGGGACGACTGGATTTCCTCCTTTCCTGCATTGGATACTGCGTGGGCCTTGGAAATGTCTGGAGGTTCCCCTACAGGGCTTACACCAATGGAGGAGGTACCTGAGCATCCTTTGGAGTGGCCACATCTGCCCCTCACTGAGCTGGGCTGGTGGGACATGTCTCTGAAGAGATGTGTCTTCCCCTCTCGGGGCTGGGAAGTAGTGTTCATTGTTACGGGGTGAAGCCTCCTGTTGCCCCCGATGCTTGCTATAGGGTTTTAACCACCTGTACCCATGTGTGGAAGGGACTCACCAGATCACCTCTGCACTCATGGCCTTGGAGGCATCCCCAGCTCCATGCTGGACTGGATACTGCCTGAGCATCCATCTCTCTTGGTTTCCAATAGCTTCTTGGGCTGGTGTCCTCCAGGACTCAGTGGGGTCACCAAATGCTTCCCAGGTATCAAAGGAGCAGAGCAAGCTTTTTGCAATGCAAGACCCCAGTGTAGTTGTGCAAATTGCCCAGCTTGTTCAACTACTCCCAGAGTAATTGCTTGCCAAATGCAATAATAACTGGAGAATTTCACAACATTTGTGAAAGATTCAAGGACAAAAGAGAGTTGGGGGCAGGGGGGAAGCAGGGCACTGGGTGGATCACAGACCCTTTCCTCCTGCGTTAGCAGTGAACTGCCACCCCTTGCTGTCTTCCAGACTGTGGCTTAGATCCTTCAGGGCCACAGAAAGCTGAATGAACATTATTCTCTGTCATAGATGGTCTTTAGGTGTTTGCTCTGTGTTATTTTTAGGTTTTTTTCTTGTTTCTTGCAGGAGCTTTCTTGGTTCCTTACTTCATCATGCTGGCCATCTGTGGGATCCCCATCTTCTTCATGGAGCTGTCACTTGGTCAGTTCTCCAGCCTGGGGCCACTCGCTGTCTGGAAGATAAGCCCTCTCTTTAAAGGTGCGTGAGTGAAGTCCAGAGCTTTTGCAAGACCTCTGGAAGAGCTGCTGAATGAGGACATGGACCAGCATCAGCATCCTATGATGCTCAAAGCTCTTGTTAGAATCAAAGGTTAAATCGTGGAGGAAGGTGGAGCAGGCTGGACTTCTGGGTTAGCTGTTTTAGTAGCTGCATGATATGTATGAGATGGATAGGTCTTTGAAGCTCTAGAAATTGTATGAAAATCGTTAAGCCAGTTAGTATACAAAATACTGCAACAAAGCTAAGCAATAACTGTTAAAGACAAAGGTAAGAATAAAGTTTTTAAAAAGTCAAATAAAATACTTTCATTCTCAACATTACGTTGGAGTAAAATCATCTGTACAATGCAATAGATCATCAATTCAGAGAAGGCATGTCTGGAGGGTGTAATGGCAATAAGAGGGTCCCCCCAGCAGGTGAACCTCTGACTGGTTAAATATTTGGCTGCTGAGATCCAGTGTCTGACCCTGGTTTTGGATTTGCTCTGCTCCAGAGAGATAGCTCACTCCTCCTTTACCCTCTCCCTCCTCCAGGCATTGGCATGGGCACCATCCTCATCGTCTCCCTGGTGGCCATTTACTACAATATGATCATTGCTTACGTTCTCTTCTACCTCTTTGCATCCCTCACAAGCGACTTGCCCTGGCAGCACTGCGGCAACTGGTGGAACACCGACCTGTGCCTGGACCACCACATCATCAAGACAGGGAACACCACCTTCCCTGTCAACATCAGCAATACCGTCAGCCCCAGTGAGGAGTACTGGAGGTAAAGAGGTCAGCCTGACCCGGCTGGCATCCAACTGGGAAGAGCATGAGGATAGGATGAGGGGTGGAGGGTCTGTGATGCACATCTCATGGCATGGTGGGCACTCATGGTTGGCATTGTGGGTGCAGTGATGGGCTTTCATGGGCAGCTGTGGGCGATATCTCAGTTTATCCGTTGGGATCATGTCCCTGGGATGTGGGAAGTGTCCACGATCTAGTGCTGCTTTGCTGGCCTGGAGACGTATTAGACTGAAATGCATCCCATGCCTGGACCAGCTGGGAATTTTCTCTCAAGCTGCCAGGCCATCCCCTCTGGGGTCTTTAATGCATGGTGGTGAAATCACACCAGTTGCTCCGCTTTCCCCAGCAAATAGCTGCCAGTGCCTTGTTGCTCTTTCATTGCTGGGACTTTCGACGAGGTTGTTTTTTGCAGCAGAAGCATTGCTACGTTCAGAGAGGGCCTCTGGAAGGAGGCGGGAGGTGTCCATGGCCTCTCACTAGTGACTCTCCTTTCTCCCTAGCCGGTACGTCCTGCACATCCAAGGGAGCTCTGGGATCGGGGATCCCGGGAGAATCCGCTGGAACTTGTGTCTGTGCCTGCTCCTTTCTTGGACTATCGTCTATCTGTGCATCCTAAAGGGAGTCAAATCCTCTGGCAAGGTGAGGGCTGCACAGTCTCTTCTGGGGGGGGTGATGCTCACCAGTGCCTGCAATTTTCTGCATATCTGGGAAAGTGAGACCCATAAACAGCTTTAGCTGGACACAGGCCACTTTGGGGATGGTTTGTGCACCCAGACACAGCAGGGCTGATGGCTCTCCTGCGTCCCGAGGACCCCAGCACTGCAGCATGATGCCAGGCAGTGCAGGGTCCCACTGTGGGGACAGGGCTGGGAGGGAATGCTGGTGCTGTGCTCTCGCTCCCGGCTCTCCCAGCTGGCTCTGCTCTCCCACAGGTCGTGTACTTCACTGCCACCTTCCCGTACCTCATCCTGGTGATGCTGCTTATTCGTGGCGTGACCCTGGAGGGGGCCTGGAAGGGGATCCAGTTTTACCTCACACCCCAGTTTGATCACTTGCTGTCTTCCAAGGTGAGCAGGACCTTGTGTAGTTTGTTCAAGACACAAAAATGAACCTTCTCCTGCCACCTCCAGCATGCAACAGAGGCAGTTCACTTACCCAGGTGCCTTTTCCAGCCACCCTCAACCTAAAGCCCTCTCTCTTGGTTGTTTCTAAACCCAAAGTGTTTGCCTTCCAGCAATCTGTCTTTGCTCCACACCTTGCCTATGCCACTCCTCCCACCTGGTACAGCCCTGTGCCTGCATTTCAGGCTCTCCAGGCAGGGAACAGTGTGCTTACCACCTCCCCTGGGTACCAGGACCGTGGGCAGGATTATCCCAGCCCCTGTGATGGGCTGGGGGGTGCTGGTGGGTGCCCATGATGGTTTTGGCTGTTCTGTTTTTCTCAAGCAATCTGTGGAGCAGGGAGTTTTCTTGGGACGTCAGTGTTGTAGCAGAGAGCACCCAGTTTGACAAAGGCGTTCAGTGCCATGCTGGGCTCTAAAATGCTCTTGTTACCCTTCTGCTAGCCAGCTGACCCACTATGAGCGGTGAGCATGTTAACAGGGAGAAAGGCAAAGACCCTGTAGGCTTTTGCGTGCTTGGATGGCTAGGGAAGCATATTTTCAACTCCCTTTTCCTTGGAGGAGGTTTCCAGCCCCCTGCTCTCCTCAGACCTGTTTCTTTCCCCCAGGTGTGGATTGAGGCAGCCCTGCAGATTTTCTACTCCCTTGGGGTAGGCTTTGGGGGCCTCCTCACCTTCGCCTCGTACAACACCTTCCATCAGAATATCTACAGGTGGGAGCCGGCTGCTGTCTTCTAAAAAGTGTGGGTTGGGGGGAGCCATGAAACCCTCAGCTGGTGGGTTTAAAGCCAGAAGAAGCACATGGTGCAGCACAGGGTCATCCAGCACTTGCTCGAGCATCTTACAGATACCTGGCAGCTTACACAGGCTCGAGAAGGACAGCAGGATCTGTGGTAGAAAACTCTGCTAAGCATCGAGGCACAGCACCTGGATCAGAAGGTTTGGGCTGTAGGTGCTCAAGGCTGGGGATATTTGAGGCTAGAGCTATGCATGTCACCAGCATCCATTGTGGGTCACCAGCAGAGTCTGGCTGTTGGACATCTGGGCTGATCCCCTCCACAGGGGAAAGAAAGCTTGGGAGGAACCCCCACAAAATGACCATGTCATTAGATAAATGTTCCTTTTGACCCTGGAAAGCACATGCCGAGAGAAGCCCTGGAGGAGAATCGCACTGGGTCATGTTACTGTGGCACCTGGGGCTGGCAATGCCACCGTGCACTGGTGCGGGGTGGGAAGGAGCAGGCACGTTCACAGCATGCTCTTTCTCCTCTGTAGGGACACCTTCATAGTGACCTTGGGCAATGCCATCACCAGCATCCTGGCAGGGTTTGCCATCTTCTCTGTTTTGGGATACATGTCCCAGGAGCTTGGGGTCCCTGTTAACCAGGTGGCAAAAGCAGGTGAGGTCAAACAGACACCCTTTCTCCTTCACCCTCTGCCTGGGTGCACTGTGCATCCCCTCCAGGATGGAAGGCATCTGAGGGTGTCAGTGTGAGGATGAAGCTGTGCACTCGGCTGACCAGGGGGAGGGAAGCGGGGAGACCGGTTCCTGTCGTGCAAGTGTTGAGTGTGCCAAGTGATGTCTAATAAAGGTCTGAGCAAGGAGCAGGCTGGTTCTCCTGTACCTCTCCACCCTCTGCTGCAGGACCCCTCCTGCCCATCTTGCAGGAGCCCTGTGGCAGGCCCCTGCCATGATGCCAGTCTGCTGGGTTCTCCTCCCCTCCATCCGTCCATGCCCCACACTGTCACCCCTTTTTCACCCTGCTGTCCTTTACCTCCCCTAGGTCCTGGCCTGGCTTTTGTGGTGTACCCCCAGGCCATGACAATGCTCCCCCTTTCTCCATTCTGGTCTTTCCTGTTCTTCTTCATGCTGTTAACCTTGGGCCTGGACAGCCAGGTAAGGACAGAGCCCACTGAGCCAGCCGCTGTGCCAGGCAGCCCGGGGGCTCAGGGGACCCTCTTCTCTTCTGCATGCAGTTTGCCTTCATGGAGACCATCGTTACGGCAGTGACAGATGAATTTCCCTACTACCTTCGGCCAAAGAAAGCTTCATTCTCAGCTGTCATCTGCATCGCCCTCTTCCTGATGGGGCTCATCCTCACAACAGAGGTAAGGCTGTGGGGCTGGATTCGTTGTGGGGACTGACTAGGACCTCACTTTAGGGAGAGCTTAGGGCAGGGGCCAAGTCTGCAGACACATGTATTCACGTCAGCTAACAAGGTGGAAGAGAGATGATCCATGAGCCTGGGCTTCCTGGGGATGTGAGGTCCAGGGGGAGCGACACTGCGTTATTCCTGTCCCTGCAACCAACCCCAGAAGGAAAGTGATGTCTCCTGAGGTGCCTGACTGTTGTCTTCCCCAGCGCCCACAAAGGGCCTCAGGGGATGTGTCCCCAAAAGCAGGAGGACGTGGGGGTGGGGAGTTTATCAGGACAATGGCCATGGAGATGCTGGCCGCTGCACTTTGCCTCCACAGGGTGGGATGTACTGGCTGGTCCTACTGGATGACTACAGTGCTGGCTTTGGTCTCATGGTGGTGGTGATCACTACCTGCCTCGTGGTGACACGTGTCTATGGTAAGGGTGTCTGTCACCACAGGGGCACGGGGAAGGGTGGGTTCTCTGTATCAAGAGACAGATTTAGAGGGAAAGGTAAGGGAGCCAGCAGCCTTAGAATGACCATGAAACACCTCTGCTCCCACCACTTGTTTCTTCTTGGCCATCACTGTATTCACCTCTCCTGAGATACTTGGGGTTCTAAACCTGGTCCCTCAGACAGCACCGGCTGGGGCCCCCCTTCCTGCATCTCCCAGCTGGGAGGGGACACCTCTTTGCTGTAGAGGATGCAAACCACCACTTTTGATCAGGGAAGAGCAGCCTGGTACAGGCATCTGGCCCGGGTGGGGGATCACAGTTTTGAGTCCCTTTCCCTCTCCCTCCTTCAGGCATGAAGAGGTTCTGCCGAGATATCCACATGATGCTGGGCTTCAAACCAGGGCCCTACTTCAGAGCCTGCTGGATGGTCCTGTCCCCAGCAACAATGATGGTAACTGCTCAGCTTGAGGTGCTGGATGGTGCTGGAAAGCCAAAGTGGTGCCAGCATCCCTGGTGACTTCCCATTGCAACAAGTCACTCTGCTGGCATCTCCTGCCCCAAGGACCATTCTGGTTCTGCTGGGAGGTCTCCATCTTCTCCAGGTCTTTTTTGAGCATGAGACCTTCAGAGGGCTCTCTGCTGACTTCAGTTTCTTGCCATCCCACAGGCTCTGCTGGTGTACAACATCATCAAGTACCAGCCCTCTGAGTACGGCAGCTACCGCTTCCCTGGCTGGGCTGAGGTCTTGGGCATCCTCATGGGAGTCTTCTCCTGCCTGATGATTCCCGTGGGCATGGTGGTGGCTGTGCTCCGAGAAGAAGGGACGCTGTGGGAGGTAGGAGGTGCTGGGGCCCAGCATTGCTGGGGAGCACCCCAGAAATGTGCAGGGGTGACGACGAGACCCTGTAAAACCTGTATTATCTGGAAATTTCTGCATCCTCCCTCCTGGAGGTGTGTGCCTCCCCCCCTCCTTGCTGCCCATGGGGTATGAGAGATGGCATGTCCCAGGGCATTTCCAGCAGTGCCCCTTCCCACGATGCCAGGCAGGCACCGAGTCTCGCTGCTTCCCATGCCCCTTCCAAACCAAGCTTGCTATGCCTGGCCCTGTGGGGAAGGACGTTGTCCCTAGCGTGGGGCAGGTGCAGGCACATGGGACTTTGCACCCATTTTGCAGGAGCAGCGATAGAGCAAGGCAGGCAGCTGCCAGAACATGCAGGCGGCCACAGGCAGCACAGGTGGGATCCCTCTGCTGAAAGACTTTGCCCAGGAGCAGGTTATGAAGCCGCTGGCTGGTCACAGCCTTCCCAGCCCGGCTGGGCTTTGCTGCTCTCCCCAGGCTGCAAAAAGCAGAGGCAGCAGGGCTTGCTGCCCTCCCCAGGCAACAACTTGCCTGCTGGGGCACTCACTGGCTGCAGCCCGGCTTGGTGCAGCCGTGGGCACAGTGGCGTGGCCAGGAACTGCCTTGGCTGAGGCTGACCCCTTGTCTGGGTGGCTCTAACCCCACACCGCAGGGCTGCAGCCCTGCCATAGCTCCTAGCTCCTGCAAGCCCTTGTGACCAGCACCCACAGACCACAACACCTGCCCAGCACACAGCAGGGCACTTACCCAGAGCCACTTTCCCAAAAAGCTTCAGGACAAGCTTTTGGCCCCATCCCATCCTTATCGGAGGCTCTTCCAGTCCCTCAGGGCTGACAGAGGACACCATCCCCTGGGAGGGGTGGGTGAGCTGCTGGATGGGGGTGCTGGTGCAGGGTGCCTGTGCTCGCTCTGCCTGTCTCCTTGCAGCGAGTCCAGCAAGCCAGCCGGCCCGCCATGGACTGGGGCCCGTCGCTGGAGGAGAACCGAACGGGCATGTACGTGGCAAGCCTGGCCGGCAGCCAGTCCCCCAAGCCGCTGATGGTCCACATGCGGAAATATGGGGGAATCACCAGCTACGAGAACACGGCCATCGAGGTGGACCGGGAGATGGAGGAGGAGGAGGAGGAGTCCATGATGTGAGGGGACCGAGCACCCCGTAGGCTGATGGGGGGCTCACACACACTACCACCCCCCCACACCCCCCCAGTTTGCACAGGTTGCACTGCGGCACTTCAGGACAGCTTGGGGGGTCTTTTGGGGAGCAGTTGGGAGCTGCCGACCCTGCCAGCCTCCTCACCACCACCCTGGCCCCACCAGGACGGAGCTGGTGCCTGTCCCACTGCCCCCAAGGTGTTTCTGTTCAGTATGGCAAGTTGTGTGGTGAGTCTGTGCGGCTGTGTGATGGCGTCTGGGCTGCCTCACTCCCACCCTCCTCCCCAGCCCTGCCCTCCCTGCGCAGGGATGCTCGGACAGCAGGGATGTTCAGGCTGCAGGAGGTGGGGAGAGGAGGAGGTCCTCTGCATTGGTCTTCTCTGCTCGTGTGTATTTAACTCCAGTAACCCACAAACACGTGTGGGAAAGGACTGTGATATTCTCCATGCCCTAAGGATGGTGTGTGCAGGCCCTCCACTCACACAGAGGTGCTCCAGCAAAACCAGCACAAACCAGTGCCCCATTAAAGAAATCTGACCAATTAAAATGAGCAGCTAAAAACGATTAGAAGGGGATGAAAACCAAAAAAGCTTTATGAACAAACCAGCTTGGGCCTTTCCAAGCTTGTAGATTCCTGAGGGACATCAGTGGGTCAGGGCAGCTCTTCTCCACTGGTGCCTGTCAGGGCTGGGGTGAGCTGAAGGGAGGGAAGAGGCTGGGTGACCTGTCCCCTACGTGTGCAGGAGGTCAGGGACAGGTCTCAGCTGGACTCAGAGCCAAAGGAGGACCTGTGTCCATCTCCGAGGGAGAGCCAAGGGCTGTCCCTAGCACCGAGTGCTGCTTTTCCCAGGGAAAGGCGAAGGGCTGGGTTTCAGCACCTGCGTGTGATTTTGGGGTAGTTCAGCCCAGGGAGAATCCACCTCCTGCCCATGCTGCTGGCCTGGGGGGTGCCGGTGAGCTTCTGGATGGGGCTGTCTGGACCTGACGCTGCCAGTTCCCATCACCCTGATGTCATGTGTGCCTTCTCCCGTGTGCTGTCAGCTTGCCATTAAAAAGTGGTGTGTGACACAGCCTCTCCGGGGTTATTCAGGGGGTTCCTCAGCATGCAATAAGGGCACATCTAGAGGGGCTTCCAGGGTTGGAGGGGCACAGACCCCCTGGGCTTTGCCCTGCAAACCTCAGTCCTGGTCAGGTAAAAGCCACAAACCCAGGACAAACAGAAAAATTATGGTTTGTGTGTGGTTTGTGCATGCGGCCCTGGTGCACCGGGCTGTTAACCCTATGGGCCATGCTGCCCTGGGCCCAGCACCATGGGCTGAGCCTCCAGGATGAATCCTGGTGTGAGGCTGCAAATTTCTTTAAGAACCCTTTCCTATGGTGGAGGAGATTTAATTTTTGCCTTTGCCACTCCTAGGGTGTAGGCCTTCTGCCCGCCTGCCTCCCCATGCCCGGGGATGCTGAGCTCCCTCCCCAGCCAGCCCTGTCCTTCCTTGCCCTGCAGGACCACTGGTGGCTTTCCATGTCCTTCTCACCATAACCCACCACAGCTGCAGCCTGCGGGGAAGATGGGGGTCCCCCAGCCCCAACTTCCCTAGGCATGTGGGGCTGACAGCACGACAGCACTGCAAAGCACCTTCAGCTGCTAGCCCCTGGGTTAATCATTAGAGGCCATCATAAAAGCATCGCTGATGGAAAGTTCAGGCTGTGGTGGCTGGGGAGTGGGGAGGGCCTGCCATAAACATTTATGGCCCCAATGAATCCCTCGCTCTAACCTTGACACTATTTACTGAGCAGGAGGCCTCGGGAGGTCACGGTGTTGCTCAGCCATAGCTGTTGGTGCTGGCCGGGGAGCCCAGGCTGGGATGGCCCCAGCAGGGGCACGCACAGGGGTCTGCGTGGTGTGATGGAGCCGGTGATGGACTTGGGCGTTTCGTGATGTTGCTGCTGGCCACAATGTGCTAGAGCCACCAGGAGAGCCTGGTGCCTTCCCACGCCGTGGAGAGGGAGGTGCTTTGGGCTGACCAGGCTGGTCCGGTCCTGGTGTGGCTCTGACCTTTTCCTACCCACATGGGGTCCCGCCACGTTCCCTAAATCCTCGTGTAAACCCGGCATCCTCTGGGGTCTCCCTTGGCAGCTGCCGTCAATCAGCGCGGTGCTGCGCAGGGACACGGTGGGAGTGAAGCCCCTGGTGCAAAAGGTGCCGGGGTGATGGCACAGCCGCAGGACATGTCCCTGGGCCGGGGCGATGCCATAGCCGGAGAACACGTCCCCTGGGCCACGTGTGGCTGTGCACGCCGAGGCTGGTGGCAGCACGCCTTGCTCCCGGCCGCCGGGGCAGCCGTACCCTGCGCGGCAACGTGGCCGGGGATGCCGCACCGCCCCCACCCCCCGTCCCCGCGGCAGGGACACCCCCACCCGCCGCTTTGGGCTGCGGCGTGTCCCGCTGCTCCCCCGCGGAGCCCAGGGCGAGACCCTTGGGCTGGCGGGGGGCGGCCGGGGCGCGGGGGGGTGCCCGGCTCCCTGCCCCCCGCCCTGCGGCGCCGGCTGGGGAAGGGGCGGCCGGGCGGGCCGGTGCTGACACCTGCTGGGGCCGCCGCGCATGGCAGGCGGCGGGGGGGCTCCCGTGCGCCGGCCGGGCCCCGCGGCGGGACCGGCGTGTGCGGGGCAGGGACAGCCCGGCCCCCGCAGGGTACCAGCCCGTCTGCATGGGCAAAGCCGGGCAGCTGCCCCGGGGGGACCCCCCAGACCCCGTCCTGGGCTGGGCTGGGGGTGCTGCGCCCCGCACCCTGCAGCACCAGCTCCCCCAAAACTCTCCTGGCTGCCCAGTGGGCAAGGGTGACAGCTCGGTCCGCACCTCCCAGCCAGCCCCGGGCAGCTTGTGGGGTCTCCCAGGCACCTGTAGCCCCCGGAGCCCCATCGCCGGGAAAAGGGCCGGGTTGGGGTGACCCAGGTCTGCGGGTGGCAACAAGCTCTGCCAAAGCCCCAGGGGTGCGGGCGGCCAGGGGTGCCCAGGGTACCAGCACCCCGCGGGCAGGGGCACAGCGCCTGCTGCCTGCAGCTGCTGCCCAAGGCTTGGTCCCAGCCTCGATGCTTTCGAGGAGAGGAGTGCGGTGACGGAGGGACAAGGCGGTGGCAGACGGTCTGAGTCACTGCAGTGACAGAGAATCATCCGTTTCCATGCTCAGAAGTTGGTAGCTATTTATTGCACTTGAACACCAAGAATAAAACTGACACTCGCCCTCCCTCCCGCACCCACCCCACGCCCGGTCCCCCCGCCGCCCTCCCCAAATAGAGCATCCGATTTGAGCAGTGATCATTCTGTTCACAGCCACAGGTTCCAAAAAAACAAAGGAAAAGGAAACAAAACCAAGCCCTCCCCCCCGCCCCCCATCAAGCTCCCACTGAATCCAACACGGTCACACTGCTCAACAGTTTGAGTGCACTTACAAAAAGATAAGAGAAAGGCTTCAGCTGCAACCATACAGACTGACAGACACGAGGGGACAGGCAGCTTCCCCTCCCCGGGGCCTCATTTTCTGTTATGTGACAAAGCTTGGTATGCTCTTAATTATAATATATTTTTTGCAATCGACTTAAATAAATATTTCCATAGAGATTTCTTGTAAGTATATATCATTTTTTATATATATAATATACGAGAGAGTTATCTCGTTTTTTTCTTAAACCACTGTTAACGTATTATCCCTGCTTGTCCAAAAAATGTTACAAAAGCCCTAAAATTGTGCAACGGTTAGAAAAAAGGGACAACAACCCAAAGAAGGAAGAAGCCGCTCACTACAGCCCCCACCACGGCCTCCTCTCCCACTCCCTAGTGACCTGCAGGCGGGAAGGACATTCAGCCAAGGGATGGGGAGCCGGTGGGTGGCCTTCAAGGACAGGTGGTGGAGGGGCCACCAGCCCCTCCTCTGGTGTTTCCACAGCCTGTTCACATCTGGGTTTTCCTGTCTGGTATGGGTGGGCTTGGACCTGCACCTTTCGAAATGGATAATGGTAAGGTCTCTATCCTGCTGGCAGGAGGATGGTTGTTACATCAAGAGAGTGGTGCACACCATGAGGTGTGTCCTGCGGTGGGGAAGAATGGTCAGCCCGGCTCCTGGGATGATCAGAGGAGTTGGTTATGGGATCTTCTGCTGACAGACACCTCTTGGTCCACGGGGCTGTGATGTGGCTGCCCTCTCAAACACGGCACGGTTGTTTGCTGGTCCTCCTCAGTGATCGCACCATGGGCTGCCGAGCAGAACGTGAGCTCAAAGTGGGACCAGATGGCTGCTGGTACCTGCTGCAACCTCTGGGGCTCCATGAGGGCATCAGCTTATGGAGGGGAGGCAGGTTTGGGATCAGACAAGGGTCCAGTGCCTGGCAGAGGGGGCATTTACTTGGGGTGGGTGGGAAAGATAGCTCTCCTGGCTGTGCCTGGCCAGGGTAAGGAGCAGAGTGCCCACTCCTGCAGCAAAGAGCAGATGCCCAGGTGTGGCCTCTTCTTCCAGAGCGGACACCCCAGCAAGACCTGAGAAATGACGATGTTGCAGCTGGACCCTGGCAGCCAGGAAAGGAAAACAGGTGACTTCCAAGCCCACCTGTGGAGCTGGGACCCTTAGACCACCACAGCAAGTGCTTCCACTCAGATATCCCCTGTGGTCTGTGAGAGGTGGAAGAGATGATCAGTTTGGAGGATTTCTGAGTGTGGTTTGACCCAGACGGCCAGGCGACCACGTGACTTGGGCTCTGCCTGCATTAGGGAATGAAATGTGCCACAGCCTGATCTCCAGTCTCGAGGCCGATGGGGACAGGAGGTCCGAGGTGGTAAACTCCATCTCAACAAGGTGGCCTTGTCCATATTGCTTATTGGGAACATGCCCTGGACCTTGTCATCCACAGAACCATGGTGGGATTGTTGGGGTGATGACAGTTAGCATGTGCCAGGGATGGTGCCAACAACTTAAAAGTACAGATGTAACTGCAGCATCCCTGGCTCTGTGAGCCAAAGAAGGATGGAGGCAGTTGATGACTGGGTGCTTTTAGTTTTCCTGCAAGCTTAGGAGAAATCAGAAAATGTGAAGGAAGACAGAGACAGAAGCTGTTCGCCATGGCTACTGAAAGAAAGGGTGGTGGTATATCAGTGCTTGCTCAGAGATGCTCTGGGGATACAGGAACCTGCTCTGGAGAAGCAGGGCAAGGTGGGGAAGAGAAACCGGGCAGGACAGACCCCTAAAGTGCAGGTGCTTAATGCTGCCAGCGTGGGCAGGTTGGGAAGTTGGGTCTTCCTTGGTCAGCCTTCAGCTTGACTGGAAGACTAGGAGGAGTTGAAACCCCAGACTCTGCTTCCCTTGGAAAGGATTGGGAGCATTTTAGGTGTTGCAAGGACATCCAGCTGCCTCCAGAGGAACCTGTCCCTGGAGAGATGATCGTAGGAAAAACTCGAGGAGGATAAACTACCTCCAAGAAGACACCTCAAAGCCTTCCTGGAAACCAAGACATTCCTCCTTAGCAGCAACTGCCCAAAGTGGGCTCTCAGTGAAAGGAGATGGTATCTACACCAGTATCTCATCCATCATCCCTGGCAAACCTCACCACACCCCCTGTCCTAGTTCCTTTCTCTAGTAGCAGCTGCTGGAGCAGCTTCACCCTCACAGCCCACCTGAGGTCCACAGATATCAGGAGCTCCAAAACCAGGCTGAAAAGGCATCTGCCCTACAGCTCCCACGCAGAGCCCTGCCATGACCTCCTCTATCCTCATCCATTTCATACTGATTGCCAAAAATACTCCTGGCGCCCGGAGAGCCTGGGCATCAGGAGGTGGGTGAGACACTCACTGTGGCTGGCTTCACGGCCAGCTCTGGAGAGGGAGAGAGAGAACTGTGAAAGAGCTGAGTCCTTCCTTTAAAAATGAAAAAAAAAACAAACAAACCAACCCAGCACTAAAAGATTACAGGAAGAAAAACAGATCTGTAAAAACACCCAAACTCTACCTTAAAAGCTAATCCTCTCCCTGCATGGATTACCCTGCTTTGGGGGCATCTCTTGCAAGCCAACACAGCTCCACAGTCAAACAGCACAGGTCCACCAAGGGCACGGGGACACACCACTACACCCATGGAGCACCTGAGTGATTTGCCTAAAAAAAGGCGTCTCCTACACACATTGCAGCAACCATTGCACCGTCGGCGCAGCAGGACACACCAAAACACCTCTTAGGGCCTGTTCATGCCCCAGCAGTTTGGATTTCTTCCCCTCCATCCAGTGGGAAAATATTTTTGCAGTCTTGCAAGGATGCAGCTGCGTTTCATACAGCAGCTGTCCCTGCCTCAACAGAGAGCAAAGCATTCAAAACCACAGAAAAGGCAAAATACACACTCAGAATTTACATGGAGAAAACATTTCCTTTTTTTTTCCTTTTTTTTTTTTCTTTTTTTTTCTTATGTCCAAAACAAGCAGTTTTTTGTTAATTTCTTTGTTTTTCAACACACGCACCGTCTAGGAAGTTAAACGCCATGCAGATGAAGAGAGTGGAGCTAGGAAGTCCCCTGGGGCAGCAGCACTGCAGGAGTCTCACGTCAATGAGCAAAGAGGTTCCAGTCAGAAAAAAGAGAACAAGAAACAGAATGGCCGGAAAAAACCCCGCCCTTGGACCTCTACCTGACGACAAAGAGGTGAGACCAAAATTCCCCTTCCCGGCCATGTCTTCTGTCCTGAAAGCCACGTCCTGGTGGCTCCCCAAGAGCCACCACCTGGGTTTGCCCTGCAGGAAGACCCATGGGGTGTGGGAAGGTGCCCCGGGGAGGTGGGTGCTGCTGGAGGTGGGTGCCTTTGCCCACCCGGTGCTGTGGGATGGGATGGGATGAGCCGCTGCAGCGTGGGGTGGGGGCTGGCAGCCATGGGACTCCTGGTAGGGGCATCGTGGCGGCACAACCCCTCTCCAAATGTAAACGCAACAAAAAACAGCAACCCCCAAAAATCCCCTGACCCTTCCCGCCCTAAACAGTTGAATGTTTCTAGTTATTACATAAAGATCCATTTCAGCAAATACTCAAAATCAAGTTACGAAATACACAGTAGGTTGTTTTCTTTTCCTATAAAAAGGCATGCGCTCAAAGTAGAAGACAGCTAAAGGCTTGTTTGTTTTCTTTGAAGCACGATCAGATTCTGCAGTTTTGTTACTAAAGTTGCATTCCTCGTCGTCGCTGGAAGGAGCCGTGTGGGCGATGGAGGTTTGCGCCCCGACCCGGCAGCCAGCTCGGCTGTCCCCGTCCCAGCCCGGGAGTCAGGCGCAGGGGAGTGCCAGGGGGCACATGCGAGGGGCAGGGGTGAGTGCTCAGTGGGGCTGGGGGCTGGGGTAAAGGATCCAGGCTGGGTGGTGGGTGGGGAGGAGGGTGTGGGAGTGATGCTACCGCCATGGCATGGCTGGGAGAGCCCCAGCTCCCGGCTGTGCCGATGCGGTGCTGGGAAGCAGTCGTCTTTCTCCTCCTCTCTTCTCCCAGCTTCACCAGTCCCTGCTCCGAAGGGAGAAGGGAAGAAGGAGGGAGAGCATCCCTCTCAGCATGGCAGCTGCCCGGAGCCAGGGCGCAAACCTACTTGCTCTCCTGGGAAGGAGCCAGCCTACGCTCCTGGGAAGGGAAAATAAACAGACAGCCTTTACTCACCCATCCAAACACTTCCCTCCTCACCCAGGGGCACACGGAAAACGGACTTTGCAAATGGTTTAAATCATGGTTCCCCAGCCGAGGTGCTGGGAAGCGGAAGCCCGGGTCGGGAGCAGGCGGGAGCCACGGCGTCACATGGGGACCTTGATAGCAGCAAAGCAAAATCCACTGGCACACAGGGAGGGTGCAGCACAGAGCGGCTCAAAACTGGCCCCTGCCCTCCTCTTCCTCAGGGGGCTCCCAGCAGCGGTGGGGATGGAGGCAGATGACGAGTCCGAGCCCGAGCCCGATTCAGGAGGCGTGCTGGGTAGTGGGGGTTCCCATCAACTCCATGCAGCCGAGGAGGAAGGCCTTTACCCTGGCACATGTCATCTTACTGGCCAGATGCTCAGGTTTAGGTTCATGGTTTCTCTTTTCTTGGTTCATGCAGAGGAAGGGGGCCCAGCGCCATGGCCCCGGCATGGTGCAGGGGTTCGATGGGATGCTTGCGTGGCGCCAGCAGGGCTGTTGCGTGTGTGCGGTGAGAAGCGAGGGGTTATTCCAGCGGGAACCAAGCAGCAGAGCCAACAGCCAAAGTCCCGTAGGTGAAGATGTCAGAGGGGGTCTCCCCTTGGTAGTCAGTCAGTGACAAACCCGACACGGGCAGGACCGCGCTTCAGCTGCAAAACACAAACCGGGAAGACAGGGACTTTGCTTCAACCATCCCTTTGGCAGAGCATCCCCCTCCCCACTGCCATCCCACTGGGATGAGCCATCTCCTCCCTTCTGCGGATCCCTGGGGCAGGATCCCACCCGCTTTGCAGCCTCAATGCTGCAAGGAGCCCGCTCTGTCCCCTCCCTGCCCACCATGCCCCATCCCTGGAGCCTCACAGGCTTACTGCGGTAGGACGGAGGGCGCGCCAGATCTGTGGAAGTGGACGATTTGCCATTTGCCATCGCGGCGGTGCCAGATGCGGGTCTCTTCAGACTGGGCGGTGCGGGGGATCCCTCCCGCGTCCACGTACTGCGTGATGCGGATATAGGCAATGCAGGCAGACTCGTCTCCCATCAGGTGAATGTGGGGGTTCAGGATCGTTGTGTGCACAGGCTTGCTGTTCCGGGACCACACTGCAGAGAGGACAAGTACAAGTGGCTTTAGGCAGGGGAAAGAGTTTGGGTGGTTCTTGCCCAGGGCGGCAGCGGTGTGGGAAGGGGAGATGCTTGGGTTAGGCTTTCTGCTTGGAGGAGCCGAGTAAATGCTTGCATGGGTGGATTCAGGATGAACCCACCGAGAAAGCAGCTAACCAAGCAACTCCTCTGTTTACAGCCCAGCCACAGTTGACCTAACAGGCTTGATTCACCTCCTGCTGGGATCTTCCAGATCAGCCAGAGATGCTCCCAAAGCCACCCTTACCCTCCTCTCTCCAGCAAGCTGATGGAGGTCAAGACACAGCTGGGCCCATGGAAGGTGGGAAGGGTCCCTCGGGAGGCAAGGGGGCTGCTTACGGTTTTCAAAGTAGAATCGGTGGAAATCCAGGCCTTCCACGAGGTTGCCTAGAGCCTCAGGCTCGAAGGCAGTCATCCCAGGGTCACACATCTTCCTGGGAGGTGGGAAGGGGACAGAAAAGGGAGAAGTTATCTCACTGCTTCTAGCATGAGAGCCTGCAAAACCCAAACAGCTCATGCTCGGCATGACTCCCTGAGCCTGAGACTGAGGAGCCTCTGCACCAGCAAGTAATTCAAACACAAATCTGACCTTGACCCTGCACTCTGCATGAAGCCCACCCCACCTCACCTCCATCCCACTGCCTGCAGCCAGGACCCCAGAGACGCAGGGTGAATTCTCCATCAGTCACCATCTCCCATTAAACCTCCCAAAACACTGCTGTCTCCTTTGTAAGAAAGAAAAATGTCAGGGAAAAACTCCTATTTTCTGCTCTGTATCAAAATATCCCCACTGCAGTTCTCTGAGGCAGGGATGAAGACCTGCACTCGCTCGGATATTGCTAATTAAATAGGCCTTGGACACAGAAGCAGTGTATTCTGAAGAGCATCAGCTCAGCAAGTAGAAAGCAGTTACGCTTCCAAGCAGATTGCGGCAATCTGGATATAATAGATACCATGGATGCAATGCTCCTTCTTCCACCATAAATCACATTTGCAGTTATACATCTTTCTGCAAACCAGAAAATGGGCTCATCCATGATACTGAGACCAGAGAGCTGTGGCCAGCTTAGTGTGAGAGAAGCATCAGGTTTGGAAACCGATGTCCCCTGCTTCTCTTGGATGGTCCCTGTGCCCCACCACCATGTCAACCCAGTCACCCTGCCCTGGGCAGCAGTAAAAGCTGCCGGGCTGCTCTGTTACAGTGAGAACACCCGCTCCGGGAGGCTGAGCCCCCACCCCAACCCAAAATCACACGGGGCACACTCACGTGTAGGACTCAAAGTCGCCATTGCTTATTGCTTCGATCAGCTGCTCTGTGACTTTAATGATTTCTTGCTTCCGTACTGTTGGTTTAAAGAGACAAAGAAAATAAAAGAAGAAAACGAACCAGAAATGCTGGTGTTGCAATATCGCTGAGATATCTTTTTCTCATTAGAAACAGACGACAGGACACTGGGGGACATTGGAAACTGTCCAGGGAAAAAGCAGGATGGCAACTTGAGAGAGAGATGTGGGGAAGGGCTCTTCACCCCCAGAGAGGAAAGACCTCCAAAGTCAGGGCAAAACTGAAACTCCCTGTATTTTCCTAAAGAGCAAAAGAGTTAATCACCAAGTGGTGACCTGCCCTCGGCCCAAAAGCTGGCCCAGGCTGGTCTTGGTTGCAAAGCCTTGCCAAGCTGGGACCTTCTACCCCATGAACTCACAGCAGGGCCCAGCCAGGGCAAGCTGGACCAAGGATGCTCTCACCTCCCTCTGAGATGGGAGGAGAGGGTCTCAGCTGGAAGAGGACAGGTAGGTGACATGGGCAGCCACCGCAGGAGACAGAAGGAGGGACCCTGCGAAGGGCATGGCACAGTGTGGCTGCTGCCAGGGACTCCAGGCACTGCCAGCTCATCTGGGAAGGGACTGGGCTGCAAGAGCAGGTTTGGCTCCCCGGGATGCAGGAGGAGCTGTCAGAGGTAACCCTGGGCTTATGAACGAGGTTCTGCTTCAAATGCAAATCAGCGTCATGCTTGACTTAATATTTTTTATTTATTTATTGCGGGTAATGAAAGGCGAGGGAGCATGTTCCTGAGAGTCATTCAGAAAGGAGGAGAGGGACCCCCATCACTTTCTTTGCACTGCTTGCCTCCACATCCACTCTTGGGGAGCCCTTCCCCCAGAGGACAGGTGTCCCATTAAGTGTCACATCAGGCCAAAGTCCATCTTGCTTTGTGCTGAGATCGCTTCATCGAGAGACTTTACAAATTAGCACTGATAAATCATTCCCTGGGTTATTCTTAGAAAGCTGGCTCTGGCAGGGGGGCAGGCGGAAGGCAGGGATTCCCCTTGGAGGATTTTCCCAAAGGGCCATTTCTTTTGGAGAAGCAGGCAGCCGGGCTGCTATCCCTGGAGATGTCTGCCATTTCCACGCCTGCTTTCAGGGAACATCCCCATTTTTGGGAGCCCCCTCCTTGCCCGCAGTGCCCCAGCAGTGAAACCACCTAAGGAGTTACAGCCACTTCCGAAGGGACCTGAGGAGCTCGATGGTGGCAGGTTTTGCCGTAGCCAATATCTCACTAGGGTTGGCCCCACGGCACCTCCAAAACAGCCTGCCCACCTCCCCGGGTGCCCCCAACGGTACCTTTGGTGTCTTCATCCTCGATGGTGGTGTTGGTGCTCTCCGACGATTCCTGAGCAAAGAACAGAAAGGAGAGACGGGGCGGTGAGAGGGGTCTTCTCCCCACGCCAGACGGAGCTCGTGTGTTCGACAGCCCCCCGAGTCCGACCCCACAGCGCTCGACTGTGCCAACGGACAGAAACCAAGGAAAACGCCAGCAGGTCCAACCCGTCCTCAACCACAGCTCTAGGGCAGCGCTGGCAGAGCCCTCCCTGACCTCCACTCCTTGTAGCCAAGGGCACAAGAGCTGGGCTGTGGAGGGTCTGGTAGGAACGGCGCTGCCTTTCCTACCAGCACCTGTGGGGACAGAGATGGGGGCAGGTCCGGGGGGGTTTGGTGGGTTCCTAGGATCGTTGCCGGAGGGGCAGGGAGAGGGGCTGTGCAGGGGTGGAAGACACCATGTTGACTGTACGATAAAGAGAGAGATGTACAAATTAACAGCGAGGAGGAGCTGGGATGAGAAAGAGGGGACTGTGCAGGAGTGAGAGAGACCACACTGACCGCAGAGTAGGGAGAGAAATGTACAATAAAACAGAGTGCTTCCAAGACCCACATGGACCACTGAAGGCTGAGACACAGCTCTTTCAAGAAACAGCTGAGCACTACACAGATTTTGGGGGGAGGGGGGTACTGACCCCCCGTCTCTCTTCAGGAGCCCCATCAAGGCAACTCTGCTAGCGGAGCTAGAGCAATGGCTCTGCTAGCTCTTCCCAGCAGAGCCTTGCTTATGTATTACCCATAATACCCCGATGTAGGTTGGCAAGGTGTCCCATGACCATACAGTCCCCGCAGAGGCATGGAAGGTGTTTCTCCAAGGCTCCTTGGACCGATGCAGCCTGCAGACCTGAGTCAGGAGAACTGGGAGAAACGGCATGAGAACCCATCAGCAAGAACCAGGGCCGGCTTCCCACCAGCTGGTGGCCAGCAAGTGCCTGCACCAACCCTGTTAATGGGGTTTGTGGGTGATACGGCTTTGAGGATGTTCCCTCCAACCCCGGTGTCCCTTCTTCCCTACCCCGAGGTAACTTCCAAAAACGGGGGAAGCTGGAACATGTGGAGAGGCCCAGCAATATCGGCATTGAGGAAGACGAAGGACACTCACCATTAACTGAACGCTGGAACTGGACTTTCTTTTCTGGAAAAACAAGGAGAAGAGATGGAACAGGAAGAGACACAGAGTGAGAAAGGCTGAGAGCGGCACGTGAGAGGCAGCAGCTCCTGAGCCACCCTTTGTGGTCCTCATGGAGGGGCAAACGAAAGGTGGGGGACAACCTGGTGCTCCTGTAGGGACATGCCACTGGCTGTGGTGCTGGTGGTGCCGTGCCAGCTCCCTCCCCGCATTCCTGCTAGCACCTTTTTCTCTCGATCTGCCACAATCTCTGGGGTTGCTCATCCCAAGGACCTAGCTAGCCCAAAAGGAAGTCCCCTAGGAGTCGATGACTACTCTCGTGGCTTTGTGACCAGGCCAGTGAGCTCACAGGAACAGGAGTAGGACGCTGAACAGCTCAGGCAGCTCCACCAGCTGTACAGCCCTGCAGTATGAATGCCATACTGATGTTTTCAGACTCTGGAGCTGTTCTGGGCACATCTGCCCATGCTGCTGACTAGTGTGGAGATGCTCAATTAGCTTTGGACCTAGACCAGTACTAAGCTGGCTGGTTTAAAGCCAGCATGGCTATTGCTACTCAACCCCACAAGGCAGACACACTATGTGGGAAGCTGTCCTGGGTGCAGCCCCAGTGCTTTAAATCAGGACATGTTTCCTCCAGAGAGAAGACCTTATGCATGCACATATATATCTCCATCCTTGCCCACTACCACTAGGTTTTAAGGCTTTTGGGTTGGATGACCCCATAGTCACATTTCTGCTTGCAATCCCAAACCACTTCTGGACTCTCCTTCCTTGCTGTGCTTTTCTCCCTGTCTCCATCTTTAATCTAGCTAGGAGACAGGGGGACGTGCACGCTGGCCTCGTGCCCTTTCTCTGCCTCCAGCTCCCAGGGGATGAATCAGCGGCCGACAGGGAACACCAGCGTGCAGGAAGCCGCAGTGCCAAGTAAAAAAGTGTTTTACCAGCGTATTTAACAAGGCACCAGCTCTGCCTGCCCTGCAGAGGGAAAAGTAGCATACACAGTGTGAATCTCTTGGAAAACTCCATGGAGTGACCTGTTAAGGTGCATGGGTGCGCTGCAGTGTAAAAACTGCTGATATCCATTCCCCCTCATTGCTCCTTTCACATCCTAACTGGCTCCCACCAGCATCGTCACTGAGTTTCCCCCTCTGCCAGTGCAGCTCTTCCCTCCCTTGCTAGGTCCTATGTTAACACTCGCCCCTCCTTCACCGAAACAACAGATGTCCTAAAGGGCAGAGTGAGCTGCAGTATTTTGGAAGGAACCCCATGGGAAATGGAGCCGCCAGAGGTGGGCTGTCTGCAGGAAGGGCTGACAGCTTCTGCTACCCAAGGACATGAGACGGGGCAGTAAACTGCAGAAATTTCAGACGCAACAGAATGCAACACAAAGCAGTGACTGCGTCAAGTCTGGACATACAGTAACAGGATGCAACACGGGGCAGTGAGCTCATTAATTTAGGACGGGACAGGATGTGACATGGGGCAGTGATTTCATTAGTTTACAATGTGACGAGATGTGACACTACACAGGGCAGTGAAGGTATCACAGCTGCTGGGACCAGAAGACCTCCCACCAACCCCAGAGCAGGGCTCGAGGGGGATTTTTGGTCCCATGAATGCTTTTAGTGAGGGAGAAACCTCCTCAAGAGGGTGAATTTTGAGCCCTCTGAGCCCAGGCTAGAACCATCATGGTGCCGGAGGGCTGTGCGGGTAGGCTGGAGGGCAGCACCAGCTACTTTCTGCCCACCTTTGTGGCTTTGGGCAGGAATGGCAGGGGTGGCTGCCTGGGACCTGCCTGCTCTCATGGGGACAGTCAGTCCAGCAAGTTTCTCCAAACGGGTACACAACTCTTCTAACAATGAACCACACCACTTGGCCTAACTTACAGCCCTGCTCTGAGCAGGCAGGACCGTTCTCTTCCCACCTGCCCAAGGCAGGTTTCCAGGTTCCTGCCTCACTTTTCCAGCAAGATGGAAAAAAATGAACACCAGCCAGCAATGCCCTGACATCTGCCAGCTGCCCACAGTGGGCCATTAAAGCTTCACCTGGAGCACCCAGCCTCCCTGTGCTCCCGTGAGTGGGTTACGCTGTGAGTGCCCCCAGGCTGGGCATGGGAATGAGAGGTGGGAATGGTAACACTGAAGGTGACCAACACAATCAACCTGTTGGCAAAGAGGTTGCCTCTACTTTGTCTTCTCCTCTTCTACCTTCGTGGCCATCCAGCCAGGCATTCTCACCTCCACTTGTTGGAAAGAGGGCAATAAAAAATCAAACTCATTCTCCAGAGCTTGTGCACTCTCTTGAGCTGAGTGTTGGCTGGTAGGCTGCGCTCAGGATGAAGCCTCACTTGCTGCTCCCCACTCACCAGGGAGGAGCTGAGCACTGGGGATACAAGCCAGCCTCTCTGGCCCTCCTCCGAAACCAGACCCTCCTTGCTGAGTTTCAGTGATGGGCCAAGAAGGGCTGTTTACCCAAACTAGCTATTTTGCTAAGACAGCAAGTGCCCTGCTTCGCAGGATAACATCTGCCCTCAAAGCTACTTTGAAGTCCAAGAGGGAGCACCATTAGCAAGCTGGGCTGGCAGATGGTCTTCTAAAGCCACACCATCCCGACAATGCTAGAGGTGAAATTCAAGGCTGCCCCTTTCTGCTGGAAAACTAGATTCAGGGCAGTTCCTGATGAAGCCTCTCCATCCACCAATCTCCTTTTACAGATTAAAAATGCATCTTCTGATTGCTCCCACCTCTGCTCCAGCAACTCGTACCAAGTCAGCCCTACCATTGATGTCACTTCTCAGGTGACTCCCAGAAGCAGCCAGGACTTCAGAATAGCAGAGCCCTGGCCAGCAGTGGCTGGCAGATGGGTTGCCGGGACTCCCAAGGGACCCAGCCCCTCTGTGCCAGCACTGTTGTACAAACCTAGCAATCCTGTCAGAGAAGTCACAAGATATCCTGACGCCACGGCCCAAAGCAATGTCCTTTCATAGCAATGCAGGCCATCAGCTTCACGCTGCAGAATAATATTGCATGGCCAGAATGGTCTGTTGTGGAGCTGAGCCCAGGTTTGGAGAGTTGTGCACGGTCTCAAGTTTTGCAGGCTTGTCCTGTCCCAGCCACTGGGTCTGGAAGCAGTGGGAGAAAGACAAGCCATCCCTAGACCTCTGGCTCCACGGACCATTTGGACTGAGGAGTGAAGAAGCCAGCTGAGGGCTCTGCTTTTCCAGAACCCTGCACAGCTCACAGCCCAACAGCTGGGTCCCTGCAAAAGGGTTGGAGGAAGGAGAACAACTGTGCTGCAGTCGAGCTTCCAAAGCTCTGCCTGACACCTTGCACTCCTGCCCTGCAATGGGGAATGTGATCACACCAGATCTCCTCTGCTGAGTGATCACTTGTATTCATGAAGGGAAAGGGTAAGGAGAGAAAGACCCTCACATGGACAATTCCTTCCTGCCGGAGGAGCGTGACAGAGTTCACTAACCACCTCTAACTACCACATCTCCGTATCATCAGAAGCAGCTGCTCAACAGCAGGATTTTGCTGCCTCCAGGAGCCACCTTGTCCTGGAGAAGAGCTGTGGCCCCACCTCAGAGGGGCAGGCGAACTTGAGAGCTCTGCAGCCCAGAAAACAAGGTCCATCAGAGAGCACTGGCTTGTTTTTAGAGCATCACCAAGCCAATTGCTCTATCAATTATCAGCCAGTGCCTTTGCTCTGTCTGCACTGGGCACAGGGGGCCGGCAGTGCTGCCCAGAGGGTTAAGGGCACCCATGTGCCACCCAGCAGCACACCAGCCCTTGGGGACGGGACAGGACAGGAGCTGGCGAGTGAGCCCAGCCCCACCAGCTGCAGCAGGATGCATGCTAGGGTGAGCAGGAGATGCAGTCACCCATCTCACCAGACGGCTGCTGCCAGGCTGAAGCCATGGCTCTGGGCTGCAAAGCTGCCTCCCCCTGTCTCCTGTCCCCACTCCTGACCCAGCCTCTGCCTCTCCCCCTCCCTGGGGGCAGCAAGGGGTGAGCGCATTTTTCAGGCAATGAAACAGCAGCAGTTTCCCCCGTGCACCCCTCTAGCACCAGCCTGCTCCCCTCGCTCGCCGTGCTGCAAAGCCTCCTGTGCGCTGCCTGTCCTGGCAGGAGCCGAGCCGGTGGCACAGGGACACACTGGGACAGCCAGGCCAACAGCCGCCCTTTAAAGCACAGGGTGTCGCAGGGACCTCTGGCACGGCATGGAGACCCCCACCACCGCCCCAGCAGCGGAGGGGCAGGCAGGAGAAGGTGGCAGGGAGGGGGCTTACCTTCACGCCGTCATTCTTCTTGTTGCCGCCGCTTTTGCCTCCTGGAGAGAGGAGGAAGGAGATTAGGAGACCCAGGCAGGGCACCAAGACCAGGAGGCCAAGGATCAGCAGCATGGTGCCAGGTGGCAGAGCGATGGGACC
Source organism: Falco naumanni (assembly GCF_017639655.2). Classification (NCBI taxonomy): domain Eukaryota; kingdom Metazoa; phylum Chordata; class Aves; order Falconiformes; family Falconidae; genus Falco; species Falco naumanni. The sequence continues at coordinate 6,730,002 of NC_054061.1, forward strand.
CCGCAGGACCAGCTGGTGGCTTTTGTCCTCTCTCCAGCAACCCCCGGTGCAACTCCCGGGAGCTCAGGGGCAACCTGGCTGGCACTGTCCTGTCCTACCCCCAGTGGCTCTCAGCCAGGGGCATGACCCGTCTCCTAACGTCACGCCGATTCCTCGGGGCAGCTTGGAGGGGGCTGGCGGGGCCGTTCAGCGGCAGGCAGGCTCCGGCCGGGGGTTGCTGGTGACCGAGCGCGGCGCAGCGCGGTGGAATGGGCTGCCCGCCTGCTGCCCTCTAATTTTAGCCCCATGCTGCCGGGATCATGTGCTGCCGGCCCGCCGGCCCGACAGCTGCAGCCCACATTTTGACAATGATGAAAAGCAGACGCCTTCCCCAGTGCCCACCTACCGCTGCCGGCTCTGCCCCAGCCCCCTGGGCTGCACAAGGCACCCCACTGCCCCTGCACCCTGGAGCAGGGTGGGACTGGGGAGCTCAGCCCCACGCGGGACCGCACCGGCCGCCAGCCCTGCCGCGCTCCCCGGCAGGGAGGACCGGTAAGGCCCCGGGCTGTGCGTGGGACGGGCAGTGCTAGGAGAGATGCTTTTGAATTTCCTGCCCTTTGATGCTTCGTGTCCGCCATGTCTCCTGGCGCGGGGCCTGACACTGGATCCCCCCAGCTGCTGGGACTCCTCCAGCCCTGCCGCACGCTGCCCACAAGTGCTAAATGTGTCAGCACGATCCCCCCGCGACAAATGCAGATACCAACCCCGGCCGCAGCCCTCTCTTCTGGCACCTGGCTGGACCAGCAGCCCCCATGTCCCCCCTGCTCACCGGCTACACCTGACTGCCGGGGCGCCTCGGTGAAGCACCCCGAAACACCCATCTATCACCAAACAGCTGCTGCCAGCCCACTCAGCCAGCATGCCAGGCTTGGCTGGCTTGTCCCACCGCTGCAGCACCTCTGCTGGGGCCATCCCTGCGGCTGGGGAGTGCTGGAGGTGACAGTGAGCGGATGAGCTCTGTAGTCACCCGGCACCTTTTTGGTTCTGTGCCTGGGAATCACCAGGACCTGCTGATCCCTGCCTGTGAAACCCCAGCTGCAGGGCTTGCTCCAAAGCAGCAGGGTGTCCCCAGAGGAGTTCCCAGAGGAGACAGCTCTTGGCAAGGGCACTGGGACAGTGGGGCTTGTGGCTGCACTGAGACCACTCCAGGCGCCCAAGCTGGGCTGCCGTGCTCTGTCCCTGCTCCTGTGTCTCCGTGCAGCCCTTGGGACATAGGGAGGCAGGAGGAGAGCAGAGGCCCTGCAGGATCAGTACCCGCCTGCCTGGGAGAGACCTCAGGGACCTGCTGCCACCTGGCTGCAGTGGCACCCAGGGACCTTTCCGGCACCTTCTTGGTGCAGAGGATGCTCTCCCTGAGCCACAGACATCTCCAGGAGGACACAAAACCAGGTGCCTTGAGCCCTGGCTGCCCCAAGGACCCGCATCCCCACCCCAGCACAAGCCAGGTGGTTGGGCACATACAAACCCCCACACCCTAAACCTCTGGGGGCTGCTGCGCCTCAGCCAGACACCTTTTCTCTTGCACCCCAAGCCAGAAAACAGCCTGGAGGTGCCAGGTGACCTGGCCTGGACCTGGTCACCCAATGCCGTGCGTCCCCAGAGGCACGAGGCAACCTCAGCCCCCCTGTGACATCCAAGGCAAAGCCAGCTCTCCAGGGACCCTACGGGTTTGCCCTGGGTGCCTTGTAAGACAAAGGAGACGAGCCCCAGAGACAGCACCTACCGGAGAAGTTCCTGGTGGCCAGCATGGTGGTGAGGATGGCTCCCTGAAAGACACAGAAGGTAGAAGGAAAGGGCATGCTGGGCCCCAGCCCCCCGCACCCCTGCTGCTCCCCCCAGCTCTGGGAAGGAAAGCCCTGCTTGTCACCTGTCCCCTGGCCACCTCACTGGAAGGAAACTGGCCCACGGGTTGATATTCTTCTCCTGCCATCAAAAGCAGCCCTACATACCTGACTCCATATCCCCAGCTCCAGGGCGTTGGGTTACATTCTCTGAAACTGCCTTCCTTCCAAGATTAAAGGGATATTAAATATCCTCGGGGTGCATTTTGGTCTAGTTCTGCCCTGCCCTAGATGCAGCACGACTCCACTGAGCTGACCAGGGCCAGCAGCTGGCAGCAAGGGGAGCCACCGGGAGCAGAACCAGATTTAATTGCAATTAAAGCCATGCCAGTTAAGAGCAGCAGGGCAGGGATTTTTCACGGGAGCCACACAAAGATCACCACTGCAAAATAACATTCATAAAAATGCTTTCCTTTTTCCAGCCGACTCCACTAACTAGTTGCTCAGCATTTAATGAGATTACTTTGGACTAATTGCTTACAGTAATGGATTACTATTTTGAAGTGTATGCCTGAACTAATTTGATTACTTGACTAGCTGAAAAGTAATAATAGTTTATAGCCAGTTTCTTTTCTTGATAATCTTGTTAGTAGCCTGCAGCTGTACTGCTCTGTGCCACATCGTGTTCAGGCCTGGAGCACTGATGGCTCTGACTGCCGTGCAGATCAGCGCTGCTCCTGTTCTGTGTCTCCGGCTCTGGAGAAGGCATTGCAATTTCCAGAGCCCATTCCCAGCACCGTGCTGCCGGCTGAGGCTGAGCAGCACCCAGGAGACGGATGCTTCAGGGAGGTGCTCCAGCTCGACAGTGAAGCCTGGGGAGATGGTGGTATCAGAGGGAGCCCAGGCTGCAGCACACAGCAGCATCCCAGAAGGGAAAGCCTGTGGGACTGCTGGTGTGGGTGATCCAGAGTTCTTTGCTAGTCTATGAATCCCTTTGTTCCTTGGCTAAGTGGCTTGGCCATCAGGCAAAGGGATCTGGCTGTGCCTCTCAGATCCACGTCCTGCCCCAAAAGCAGCTTTCTTGACACTGACTCCTTGTCAGGAAAGTCCTTGCCCCCGTGGCCAGGGCAGCTGTGTGACTCAGTGCTTTCCTTCACCATGGTTTTCCTCCAAGCACTTGGGAACCCCAGCCAGGTGCAGCCACCACCCCACTTGGTCTCTTCTCCCTTCTTCACAGTGAGGATCCTCAGATGTCTGTCACCCCCACACCGCTGACCCAGAGGCAGCACCCTGTGCTTTCCCACACAAGGAACAAACCTACTAATGACCTGATCATGCATTTTGCCATCAGCTTGGAGCGTATGAGAGTTACCTTCAGCTTCCTCCGGGCATTGAACTTCTTCAGACAGTCCACCGTCTCCTGCCTGTGCATGCATGACGCCACGGTGGCACGGTGCTGAGAGGAGAGAGACCCGGCTTAGAGGGGGAAGGGGTTCCCCTGGCCCCACTCTCACATGCACGCACACGTGTGCAGTCTCCCACGGCCGAGGCACAAGCCAGAGCCACCTGCAGCAGCAGCAGATCAAAGTTTAATAGGCAGCAGGAGATCGCAGCTCTGGAGTCAGCAGGATCTGCTCTGGGGAGGGGGGGGGGGGTTGCAGTAAGAGCTGGCTGCCCCCTCAGTTAACCCTTTGACTGACCAGCCACATTGAGCAGCATGCTCAGGGTTTGCACACGGTGTGGGGTCCCAGGGTTAAGCCTGATCCTCCTCCCTTTAGGAGCTGATTCAGAGCGTAAACCAGCAGCCAAAGGAGCGGGGTGCAGCAAGGGGCTGGGGGAAATTGCTGCTGGGTGTACGGATGGGTAGACATGAGCACACTCCCACCACCCTTAAGGAAAGGCCCCCGCCAGTGCAGCTTGACACCAAGAAACCAGCCTGTCCACACCAGGGCTGGGAACATGTGTGTCCCTCCCCTAGGACATGCTGTTTGCATTCACGCTCCAGGCTTTTCTCCGCCGTAAAGCCTCAGGGAAAAGGCTGCTTTGAGAGCACTGGGAGGAACCACGCCAGGAAACCATCCTCCCAGAACGGAGAAAAGAGCCAGACAGCATGTTTGATAACATGTGCTTCCCAGTGAGATGTTCCCTCCTTGTGAACCCCCACACCTCTATACCTTTGACCCCAACCGGCGAGTGCCACCAAACTCACCGATATCCAGGGGTGCTTCAGAGCCTCCGCTGCCGTGATGCGCTTGGACGGGTTTATGGTCAACATCTTGTTGATGAGATCTTTTGCTTCAGGAGTGACTGTGTCCCACTCAGGAGAGGGGAACTACCAAAGCAAAGGGACCAGGGTGAGAGATTGCAGGGAGCAATAGAAGGAGCAGAAGCCCCTTTGCACTTGGGTTGGTTCCCCTGCAACCCTTTGCTCCTGCCCATGGGACAGTTTGGAGAGTCAGTAGCAACAGGAAAGAGCTGCCAGATGGAAAAGTGGAGAGCAGGAGTGCAGGGAGGAGAAAGGTGGAAGGCCCAGGACAACACTTATCTGTCCTGCAAAGTGGACATGCCAGTGTGTGCACCTGGCCATGGCAGCTTGGTCAATGCTCTGTGACTGCAGCAGAGGAAAGAAACTTGCTCCCGCCTGTCTGAATTTGTCCTGTTTGCTCTTCTGGAGCAACAGACTGCAAGGCAGGGACAGCAGGAGAGAGGGGAGACCGTGAAAGTGGAGAGCAAAACAAATCCACTCACATCATAAGCCCCAGCCTTGATCTGCTGGTAGAGTCGGTGCTGGTCTTCATCCCAAAAGGGTGGGTAGCCGACTAGCAGGATGTAGAGGATGACACCTGCCCAGGACAGGAGACGTGGGATCAGTGGGAGAGCGCATTGGTGGAGGTATGAGCAGACCCAGCCTGGAGACTGGCCCAGCTCAAGCAGAGAAACAGAAATCATGGAAATGGGAGGATTTGCTCCCTGATTAAAAAGCAAAAGGCTTGTTGTTGGGTCCAGCTCCATGCTGATGTGCTCAGCAGCTGCAGAGATATATGGGTCTGGCAGCCACTGCGCACAGCCTCGAGCTGGGTGCCCAGCAGGACTGGGTGATGCCTCCTCCCCATCACGGGTGGAAGAAGGCTCCCCTATGGCTGCAGCTGCACAGAGGCACTGCCTGGCTCCATCAGCACCGCAGGGCAAAAGAGCTGCCATCTCCCTCGCTTGGGGGCTTTGGGTGCATAGCAAGGGAGCTGATCCTTCAGAGAAGGGTGCCCCTGGACTGGGGAAGAGGGTGCTGCTCTAGGGACAGCCCCGGGTAATGTGTCACCTCTTGGGTAAATCCTCCACCCTGACCTCCCTAAGACATATCTAGCCACTGCAACGTTGGACATGCTAGATGAACAGCCTGCCTCATCCCACACAGTCCAGTCCAGCCCGCTCCCGGCATTTCAGCCCCAGTCTGACTTACCACAAGCCCACAGGTCCACGGCTTTGCCATAGGGATCCTTCCGGAGCACCTCAGGAGAGAGGTATCCTGGGGTGCCAGCGAAACCTGGGACAGACAGCTTGTCACGCACCGATGGCAGGCAGTCCCCATCCCTGCACAGCTCACCAGCGGTGCCTGGTGCCTGGCCAGGCACCGCAAAAGCCAAGAGCCCTGGCACACGCCAACCAGGTGGGACAGGCACGCTCCCTTCAGACGCCTCCATGCCTCCCAAGAGCAGAGCAAACTGCAGCTTTCTTCCCGTGGCAGCAGCCAGACCCCAGGATGCGGCATAAGGCTGGAGTGCTCCAATGTGCACCTCCAGCACTTGGAAGAGGTTTTCCTCCCGCAGGGTCTGCCCCTGTTGCCAGCTCACCAGGACATCTTGGTGACTCACCAAGTCCCTGCGAAGCTGTTTGCCTGTGCCCTGTACCAATGCTGGGCTGTTTCCAGGGGCATAGCTGGAGCCATCAACCTCCTCATCCACTGTGCCTCCTAGGCTGGCGCTGCCAGGATGCTCCCGTAACCCAGGATTCAGGTCCTGGGGATGCGCATCCCTCCTGAGTCCTCCATGACCAAACACACAAACAAGGGCCAGAGGATACCCCACCTCAGGCCAGTCCTACTCACCAAACCATGCTTGCTGGTCCCCCTCCACCTCGATGGCAAGGCCGAAGTCAGCCAGCTTGACAGCAGCACCCTTCAACTTGGACGCCAGCAGCAGGTTCTCAGGCTGCAGGAGGAGATGAGGGTTGGAGACAAGCAAAGGCCCCCCCGGAGTTCTGCTGTCATGGAGGGGGGCTTCCCAGCACAGCACGGTGGAAGGTCAGGGCTCTGGATGTGCTCCCCAGCTGCTTTGTCCTGCTTTGTGTCCCAGTGTCCTTGGATCCTTAGAGGACCATGGACTCTGAGGACCTCCCTACCCCCTCTCCCTTCTTTTGTTTCGCCCCAGAGCTGGTCTTTGCCCTGTGGCTTTCCAGAAGCCCTACATGGCGTTCCTCCCCGCTGTTTCAGCTGCCCTGGAAGACGCTGGGCATTGCTCCACAGGGGTTTGCATCGCAGATGGGGTCCCCACATCCTCCCACAGCCACTTCCCCTGCAGCTCCTACCTTCAGATCCCGATGGACCACCCCCATCTGGTGGCAGTGCAGGACAGCCTCCAGGATCTGCTGGATGCAGTGACTGTGGGAGAGAGAGGAAAGCTCACAAAGTGGTTGGCAAGGCAGAGTTTCCTTAGACACTTTTACTTGGCTGCATTTCATACCCCCCCCGCCCCTCTCCTCACCATGCTTCTCAGCCGCAGCCCTGCAGCACAGCTCAGTGTCCCCCTCCACCCAAAGCCACGCACCCATGCAGAGCAGTTGTAACCCAGTAAGACCCCACCAGAGCTGCTGGACACAGTCACGGCGAACAGGAGCACAGGGGCTACAGCTGAGCCCATGGGGTCCCCGTAGGGGCAACACTGGGGGGGAGCTGGACACCAGCAGTGGAGTCACAGTGCCAACCACATTTGGTCTCCCAACCCAGGCAGAGCAGACGTGCTCCTCCAGCACAGAGCTAACCTTTGCTTCAGCCCCATTTCCCTGGCCTGCTCTAAGGCGGGTGGCTCCTGCTGCGTCTGTTCGCTTTATATCTAGTTCATCAAACCCCAGCTCTGCTGCATGCGTGAGAAAGGAAGGGAAAAAGACTGGGGCCATGATCACTTCTGCTCCAAAACAGCTGTGTGCAAGGCAGAAGGTCTTTATTTACATGTATTTTATTTTATTTCTATGACACTAACAAGTGGATAGGTTGTAAGTGGATTCCATGCAGGCGGTTCATTAAATGGGATTATTTTCTGCCCGGAAATAAGGGAATTTTCCATGCAGACAGAGGTAGCGTGGAGCTTATCGCGCCCTTGGACATTTGTGGGGGCTACACTTATCCTGGGGGCAAAGCCCAGAGGCACAGTGATATCTAGAGTCTGGAGAGGGCCAAACCATGTCGTCCCAAAAAAATGAGGCTAGTGCTGTCCCCTGGCCAAGCTGCAAGGGCCGAAAGTGTCGCTGAAACCGTACCCAGCCCCCTGCGTCTGCAGCAGGGTACCTGGAAAGTGCCAGTGGGAGCGGGGGAGGGAGCGGAGCTCCAGTACATCCTCCCACCCAGCCTGTCTTCACTGCTTCTCCTTAGTGCTTTCAAGTGGTAAATGCTAGAGAAACGCTTGCAAATGACTGTTAATGCAGCTGCAAGGGGAAAGGGCAAAGACTGTGGGGTGTCTGTGCTATCACGCTCCTGGCTGCGGCACCAGCCTGACGCTGGGCTTCCTCTTGCCAGCCCTGGGAGCCCTGACACCCCCAGCCCTGGGAGCCCCGATACCCCCAGCCCTGGGAGCCCCACTGTTCCCAGCCCTGGGAGCCCCATGCCTTGCTCCTTTACAGGGAGGTCAGATGTAGGATATGCCATCAGCCTGGGGAAGGAGGATGCTGCGAGCAACGGCTGGCAGCTGCCTGATTCGGGGGGGGGACACCAGCCCCGCGGTAACAGGCACTTCTTGGCACAGGAGCCCAGTGAGTTAAAAAGAGCTGCTTTTTTTTTTTTTTTTCTCACTACACATCTGGTTTATGAGTACACGCTGCGGAGCGGCTGTAAAACACCTCCCAGCATGGAAGGAGCTTATGCTGCAGCAAGCCAGACATGTAGGATCCTGGGAGAGAGCAGCTCGTGGGAGAAGGGGACAACTGCTGTCCCCTCCGCAATGTGGCGTGTGTCCGTGCTCACCTGGCATCTGCTTCGCTGTAGTACTCCCTGGCCACAATGTCCTCAAACAGCTCCCCACCGGTGACCCTGTGAGAAAACAGGGACAGTCACGCTCGGCCACCTCAGCACGGCACACAAGGGAGCTGGATTGATTTACAGCCCTGGCACACACACCCACACACCCCCCCAAAATGCCATTGCGCTGTGCATGGGGGGCAATGTTAGGGGTGCAGGGTGGGGACCTGCCCTCTGCCCAACTTGGGGGACCCAAGCTTGGCTCCAACCCAGCCTGTGGGAAGGGCTTGGGTGAGGTGGAGGATGAGGGAGGGTTTGGGAGCAGCTGTGGGGTGCAGGGTGTGTTGCCCCAGGGTGGAAGCATGCAGCTGCCTTGGATTAAGAGATGCATTTAACCATTACTCACAGGTCAAATATCAGGTAGTGGTGGCCCTCTTCAGAGATGCTGTCATGGAGCCTCACTGCAGCAGAGACAGAAGGGTTATGGGGTATGCCTGGCTCCCACCCTGCTCCCCGGGAACGCCTTTGCCCCCCTTTGGGGACAAGCAGGAGCTGGGAAAAGAAGAGAGGGGCTATTCCTCCTCCCTCCTCCTCTTGTTATTGTATCTGGCTCAGGGGGCGGGGGGCAGGTCCTGCTCAGCAGAGGACCCCGGCCATGTCCCCAGGCTGGGGCAGCAGTGCAAGGCTCAAAGGTCAAATCCAAATCCGGGACTGCCCGGGGCTGGTGCCTGGCTGATAGCCTGTGCAGCTGCTGGGCTATCTTGGGCACTGGGCAGGCTGCAGGCGTGAGTGCCCCCAGCCCAGCCCTCTGACCCATCGGGAGAGGTGCCTGGGCACAGGGAGAGCTCAGCCAGGGCGCTGGGCTGCCAGCCCTGGCACCAACGGGGCTTTTTTTATTTTCTGCTAGTGACCTTCCTTTTCTCCTTGGGAGATCTCAGGTCGGGGATATCCAGGAATCACTGCAGGATGAATTTCCTTTGGAGGAAGCGTTCTCCCCGTCTCCCATCTCCGCCCACGGGGCTGGCATCTTGCCTCGCTCATCAGGCTGAGTGGCACCCTCTCCTCTCGGGTACACCTCACCAGGTACAGCCAGGAGCAAATCTGTCACCCTCCAGCTGGGTTCTGGTTGTTCAGGCTTAGATTCCTGCTCACAGCTTAGCAGGCAGATGTGCAGTGAGGGGACAGGCACACAAACAGGTAGGATGTATAAATGGAGATTGGTCCAGCATCCTCTGCCCCCTGCCTCACATTTTGTTCCAGTTTCCTTAAGGCTGCAAATATTTAACCCTTCCTCTCTGCTCACCTGGTTTCAGCTTGATACAACTTTCAACATGTCTGAGGACTTTGGGAACCAGGGAGGAAAAGAAAACATTCAGGTGAATGATTTTGTGGGAATTTTCGCTCCTATCCCATTTTACTGCAGCTAAATCAGCTGAGCCCTGTGTGGAAACATCCTCCAGACTTGAGTCTGAGCCGGGGGAGATAACAAGCCCCAGTGCTGAGTGCAGACACCGTGCTGCATCACTCTTACCTCCCTGCACAGCCAACGCCACTTTGCTCGTCCTACCTCTCCCTCCAAGTTCAGTGGGCAGATCCCGCAGCTGCCAAGAGCCAGGTGCCGGCAGCATCGCCTCAGCCCGGCCAGGGCAAGGGGCAGAGGGGGTCCGCTGAGCCAGACAGCATCTTTCCTCTTGGTGTCTCTCATGGTCTTGACTGTTGACACAACTTGCTCATATTCCCTGGTTATCCTTCCCCACTGCTGGCCGCTGCAGACATCTCCTGTGCTCCAACATGTGTTTGCTCCCTGTTTTTCTCTGACACATAATCCCAGCTTTTCTGCCTTCCTCTGCTAGAAGAAACACATTTCCTCTTGTTTCATCTCACCTGGGAGGGGTTTGGGGGTATTGCGCCTGGGATGCCGCAGAAGCCAAACTGTTCAAAGCGGGGATTAGGCAAGCTCGGTGCGGATAGGGCCAGTCTAACCATAAGCAGATGGTCCGGATACATCCCCTGCTTGGGGAAGTCCCAACGCCTGTGGCTGCCAGGAGCCAAGAAGGTGTAAGAAAGAGCCGCCGCTCTAAATATAGCCTGATCCTACATGTATCTGTTACTGACCACAGAAAGAGCTGCACCGGCCAAAGCACTCCAGCTCAGTGCTGAGAGCCAAGGCAGGAGCAGGACACGGCTTCAGGAATGAGAGGCAGAAGACAATGGGTACCTGGATGGAGTTAAAACTCCAGGGCTGGGTGTAGCCAGAGTTTCCCCGATAAAGCAAGGCTTCCTGAAGGAAACGAAGCTTTGGGAAACCTCAGCTGTCCAGAACACATTGCCAGGTGCTGTGAATGTGCTGGGGACCTGGACCTGCCCTCGACCACCTGTGCACAGTTTTCTCTGCAAGGCTCTCCTGCAGGCACGGTGCAAAGCTCGGGTTGATTCCTCCAGGATCACAACCGCAGCACAGCATTCCCATGGGAGCTGGAGGGACCCCACCTCCCTGCAGGGAACAAGAACAAGGGGCCAGCAAAGCCCCTTGTCAGCTGAGGTGCTTCTCCTGGGAGGGGGTAGAGAAGGTTTTCCGCCTGCGAGGGAGCTTCGGGCCCAAGTTTCCAGGCAGCAGGAGCAGTGGGGGGGTGAAAGGAGAGGGTGTGGGGCTGAGGGATGGAGAAGAGCCTCCTGGGTATAAAGAGCAGTGAGATTGGGCTGGTTAGCATCTCGTGCTGTTAACCCCTTCCAGCCCCGTGCACCAGGGTTGCTCTAAGGCCAAACAGTGAGGTGGGGTGCCGGGCTGGGGGAGAAGGCACAGGGGGGCTGAGATGTTTCTGTTCCTGGTGACCCCACCAGCATCGTGGGCAGGGATGGAGAGGGAAGGGAGGAAGACTGGTAGAGAAAGCTGGGGCCATGCTGGGAGCGTGGGGAGCTCCAGCTGCATGGCCCAGCAACCTGCAAGTCCTCGTGGGGGTTTTAATATTTCTTGCTATTCACGTGCTTTGCAGTGTATTTCCTTCAGGTCTCAGCAATCCTCGTATGTATTTTGGTGCAAAGGAAAGGCACCAGCTGCTGCTCTCGCCAGGGGAGGCTGGACTCCCCACCAGGACCCTGGCAGGGCAGCTCCTGTGTGGGGCATGGGTCCTGCCAGAGCGGGGACAGCAGCCAGATCCTGCAGGGTCCAGCACCCCAGCAATGCAGCGGAGACCTGCCATGTGCCTGAGACATGTGGAAGCTGACAGGCTTTTTCTGAACTTAAATATTTATGGGGCAGGAGCCGCAGGGCTGGTCCCAGCAGCCCCAGGGTTCGGCTCCCTGGATCTGCTGCAGCAGGATCCAGGTCACCAGGAGTAGTGACGGGGCCAGGAAGGAGCTCAGCCAAAGGCGAAACCTTCCAGCTCCGGGCTGCGGGATGTGAGGGCTGCAGAGCTCCTGTCCTATCCCCAAACACATTCCAAAAGCTGCAGGATCCCATCTGAGTCGGCACATACTGGGGTGCAGTGGAGGGGAGAGGGGGTTCATCCCTGTCTCCGCTGCCGGACCAGAGACCAAGAGCCTGCATCAGCATCACTCTCAAGGCTGGGGTTTGGGATTTTTTTACTGCAGTTTTTTCCCCTCCCCTCTCTCTCTCTCCTTCTGGCCTATTTTTGTCTTTTGCAGGGGCTCAGGAGTTTTCCTGAAACAGCTTTTCCGAAGGAGGCTACTCTCAGATGGACGATCGGTGGGAAAGTCTTCGCTTCCCCCCGCCATCGCTCCTCCTACACGCCCGGCGCTGCTGCTGCTGCTCGGAGCTGTAGCCGCTTTTTGGAGCATGCAGAGGAATACAGCACCCGAGGGGGGGACAGGAGTAAAAATAGTCCCCTGCAGCCTACTGGGGCCCTGCTTCTCCCGGAGGGAGCTATGGCCAAGTGGGTTAGTTAGGACCTACTTCGGTCCCCCCGTGCTTGGTGGAGGCCCTTCTTCCCATGACCTCGTTTGAAGATGCTGTCTCCTGTGAGGAAGGGGAGGGACAGCTCTGCAGGTCAACGGGGCAGGCTGCCACCGAGCCCCTTCCCCATCTCTGGGATGGTGGCTGGAGTGCGAGGGAAGGACAAACAGCCCTGTTGCAAATAGGGCTGAAATATTGGTGAGGACTCCCAGCCAGGGCGGGGGCACGGGAGGCAGGTGGGCAGCGGAGCCGGGCATGGAGCACCGGCAGATTTGCCCGGCTCCTTGCCAGGCGCACGGCGGGAGAGCAGGGTGCGCTTACCAATGTTGGGGTGCTTCAGGAGGCGGCAGATCCGGGCTTCTCGTTCCAGCTTCTGGTGATCTGAAAGAGGCAACAGCCCTAAATTAGGGTCTGGGGAAGCGAATAAACCGCTCTCAGCTCCTGCCATGCTCTCTTGGAGGAGCTGCCAGCACAGGAAGCCTGGGGGGCATGGAGCAGCCGGCGAGAAGCAAACCCATCCTTTTTAACTAAAGAATAATGGGGCTGGGGACATGTTCAGCATCAGGGCCTGATGGACAGTATCCCAGCATGGATGTGGCCCCCAGACCAAGCCTCCAGGTACTGATGCTGTGGGCAGTCCTGGGCTTTGGATGATCCCTCACCCTCCTCTTTCCCAACAACTCCCGATCACCTCCTGAATACCTGGGCTGCCTGAAAACACTGCCGGCAGCACCTGTTCTGTTTTCTCTTATTCAGCCAAGCACAGGCAATCAGCAAGGACACTTCTGGCCCCACACGGTACAATTTGAACAACTGAAGACAGAGCTGATCAGTGAGAGATGTCAAGCTGAAACGGGGTTATCCGCCTCGCTCCCCCTCTCCATCCTCAGCCATTTCATATCAGGTCCTTGCTCTCCCACATTGAAACCCCCTGGCTCTGAAAATTTGCTTTTCTCTGGTGCCTGTCTCCAAACAGGCAGCACAGGTCCATCTCCCTGGCTTTCATCAGGCTTGGGGATGTGAGACAACAGAGCCCTGGGCAAAGCAAGTTGAGCTGAGCCAAAAAAGCCTCCACCCTGGGGCAGCCCAGAATGAATTTCCAAATCATTTTGTTTCTTTTTCTCTGCCTCTGCACTTCTCTCCCTCCTTATACCTGACCCAGTCACCACACATGGAGGTGCCTTGTCTGGAGGCATCTCGTGCTAGCAGGAACCCAGCAGCCAGGAGAAGCGATGATGTAATTAGGGCTGCTCGTCTCTCAGCACTACCGCTGTTACCTTGCAGGTTCACACCCCAGAGTCTCACTCTGCATCAAACCAAACCTGGGTGTCTCCAACCACTGAGACGTGAAGGTGACACAGCTCCATCCCTGCAGGGGCTGGAGCCTTCCCCAGGGCTCAATACGCCCCATCCAGCAACCATGGGGCTCGGCATGGGCAAGTTGCCCGAGGGCTTGTGGTGACTTTATCAGCTTGTGCTGGGGTCTGTGAGCCAAAGGCTGGAACAGCCTTAGTGGCCTCGTTCAGGTCCCCACAGCATTTCCCCTAATGGGAGACAACCTTCCCGGGGTGGGAGGAGGTGACAAGGAAAGGCTGGGGTTTAGCCTGTTCCTTTTCACAACAAAAATCCATTGTGGGGTGAAGGACAGCGGTGGCATGGAGGGACAGTATGACCAATGGGGCAAGCACTTCTCTGGGGAACAAGGGAGCTGCTTTCTGTCTCCTCTGCTGCTCCTGCCTGACAGTGATCTTAGGTGAGTCACTGATTGTCGCTCTCTGCCTCAGTTTCCCCATCTGCAGCCTGGAAGCTGGGGCCACATGTCCCATGGGGAAGCCCAGCATTGCTGGTGTCCAGTAAAACTCCTTTGCTTGCTTAGAAGAGCCCAGACATCACAGGCAGGGGCAGCAAATGCAACCCTGAGTATGGAGCAGGTCCCGGCACCGCTCTGTGTGCCTGCACGCTGCTGCCAGCTGAGCCTGCGGCTGCACAGGGGCAAGCGTGGCTGCTGGTGGGGAGCAGGAGGTTGCCCCATCCCTTCCTCAACACAACTCAGCTCCACTCCAGCTCCCTGGCTAAGTTGCAGCAGCAGCAGCACCGTGCAGCCCCCCCAGCCACTGCCCCCCTCTTTGTACCCTCGCAATCTGTCACCACCAAAACGCCTGCGAAGGCAAAGCCCGGCACAGGCAGCTTGGCGGGGAGTGCCAGGAGGCTGGTGAGGTTTGATAAAACACAAACAGCACGGGGAGGGGGTGGGAGACCAGTGAAAACCAAGCGAAATGTAAAATGGATCAGGGAGTTTAAAGTGGGGGGGGCAGAGATAACGCCACTCCAAAGGGGAACAGGACAGCACTGGAGACCCAGTGGTACCCAGGAGGGGCTGGGAAAGGTGCTTATCCCTATGGGGTGAGGGTCAGGGACCCCTGCCCAGGGACCCCCGGGCAGTTGCTAGCAGCGATGCCCTGGCAGAGCAAACGCCGACACATCCAGCTGGCCATCGAAGGGCGAAGCTGGGTGGGTGCGGAGGCTGCTGTGCCTGCCAGGCTGCAGCACCTGGGGATGCAGCTCCTGGTAACCCAGTCTCTTCCCCTTGGCATGCCCCAGCGTTTGAACCCCTGGTAGGAAAAACCCTGGGGAAGCCTGGCCATCGCTCCCCTTGGAGTCACGGTCTCAGCTGCAGACTGCAAGGGGAAGAGCTGCCCGAATGCCACCCAGGGAGCGAAGGCAGCCTGTGCTCCGGGGGCTTTGCTCTTTGCGAGTCTGCATGGGTCCTACTCGGGCAGAGCTTCCCTGCAGTGAATGCACAGCAAGGACAGGCTGGGAGCAGGGCCACAGCCCAGGGCAGGATCTCCGGGTCTGCCGTTTCTTCTGAGCATCACACAGATACAACCCCTGCATGGGGCTGCGGGCTGGTAGGGGACCCCCACTGCTTGCACAAATCTCTAGGACAGGGCTTGCAAGGGCTTTGCATGTGGGTGGGATGGCTGTGCCAGAGCAGTGGGGCAGAGGGACAGATGGACAGGATAAAGGGACAGGGGGATGTCCCTCAGGCACGTGGACCCTGTTGAACTTGGGGGGCAGCTGCCGTGGGTCAGAGCATCCTGCCACCTACATGGCATGGCACATCCACCACGCAGTGAAGTGCTGCTGGGGGCAGTAAGCCTCAGCTGCAGCCCCTCTCCCACCCCACAAATCCAGTTGCTGCCTGGACCCAAAACACATTTCCCCTCCAAAAGCTCCTGTTTCTCCCCTGCTGAAAGAGGTTGTCTGAAGAGATCATGGCTGGGGACGTTTTACAGCTCCTCTCACCTTCTCCCCACGCCTCTCCTCCCTGCACACCTGCCCTCCTGCCTTTTGTGTATGACACAGCCAGTGGCACGTCGCGGTGAGACACCTTTAGGGATTGCTCCCAGCCTGGGGAAGCACCATCCCCCGTGCTAGCATTGCAGAAATGGGGGTTTCAAGACCATTAGCAAAAGCAGCTGGTGAATCCAGCTGCCAGAGCAGTGAAAATAACCCCGGCGAGATCTCTCCAAGGGACAGATGGACACAGAGCCACTGCAGAGACAGCACAAAGCCCAGAAGAGGCTGGAGAGGGGCAAACTGCTGGACCAGGCGAGCAGGGGCAGGAGGGAATAGAGGGAAGGTGGCTCAATCTGCTCCTCCAGGCAGCCCTGCAAACCCGGGGGCGTTTGCTGCCCACCCCGGTGCCAGCTGGGGCACACAGGCAGGAGCCAAGTGCCGAGGCCAGGACCACACACTCTGCCCGGAGCCCGGCTGGCTGCCCTGGGCTGGGAGCCTTCGGCCTCAGAGGAAGGGAATGGTCTGCATCTCTGA
This sequence comes from Falco naumanni, assembly GCF_017639655.2. Lineage (NCBI taxonomy): Eukaryota > Metazoa > Chordata > Aves > Falconiformes > Falconidae > Falco > Falco naumanni. The sequence goes on from NC_054061.1 coordinate 6,745,792, forward strand.
AGAGGGGCAGGGGCCGGTGCTGGGAGGAGCTGGGGGGTGCTCAGCATCAGCGCTGTGCTGCTTTCGCAGCACTGCGGGAGGGAGATTGCAAAGCACTGGTTTAATTTGAGGTCAGGAAGGATTTTGTCACCATTTTCTGCATTTCAGTTTTGCCTCCAGAGGTGAGCAGTGGCATCAGGGAGAGAAACTGAGGGAGGGATTTAGTTAAAACCTCCTGGCAGGGCACTCGCTCCCAGCACCCATCCTGCACTCCCCGACACATCCAGCCAGGAGGAGCTGGAGCCAGGGTCACAGCAGCTGCTGTCCCATCCTCTCCATCCTCCTCATCGCAGCCCCTCTGCCAGATGCCTGGGGACAGAGGGGTCCCTGCCTTTGGGCAAGGGCTGGCTGAAACTTTTCTGTGCTGGCTCAGCTCAGCCTTGCCCCAAGCGAGGAGCAGCCAGGACAGATCTGCCAGCGCCTCTTCCAGCAGCAACGCAGCCAACATGCTCCACCAGAGCAATTAATTGGACAGCAGCAAGGGGTGAGTGTCCATCTCCAGGGAGAAACGAAATCACACCCCCACTTGAAGGACCTTCCCATTTTATTGATGTAGATACACAAGTAAGGAAACATCGCCTGAGGCTGGCGGCAGCTTGACTTGCTGCAAGGCTGTAACCGTCACTTTGCTGTAACATGGCATGCAGGGTGGAGGGGGTGTCTCAGTGAAAGAAATGAGGTCCTACAGCTCCCCAGGCGGGTTGGGGTTTGGGAGTCCCACAGAGCCCTGGCACAGCTGGATGTGGGTGCATCCCTGTGATCGGGTGGGATGCAGTGATCAGCCACCAAGACACCTCCACAGGATGTTCGCCCCATCCATCAAGGAGCTCAGTGTGTCCTGCAGTGGGGACAGGGTGGGATAAAGGGTCCCCCCCTGCACATCAAACACCTCGCTGCACATCAAAGGCATCATTCTGGTACTGTGAAGAGGGGACAAATTCCCTGCTCCGCAAACCCTGCTCACCTCCTGCCTCCCCAAAAACACCCCCAGCGCCTACCTCGAGCAGACAGCTTCTTGGTGTTGATGATCTTGGCCGCATACTCTTGTCCTGCCAACACCTTCACGCATCTCCGGACGATGGAGAAAGCACCTCTGGGAAGACAAGAAGCCAGAGGGAGAGATGAAGGGCTCAGCACGGGCAAGGACACGGCTCAGCCCTGATGTGCCTGTGGGGCGAGGGGCAGCCACAGTCACGGGGGCAGGCACAGGGACGGGTGCTGGAAGAGGCTTGGAGAAAACACCGAGGGCTCTCAGCTGGCTTCACTACACTGCTGCCCTTGGGGAATGACGAGGGCAGGCACAGGTACACCTAGGGATGAATGTAGAATTCGCCGCTTTCTGCTCCCCTGGGACACTCCAGCCATCATGCGCCTTTCGTCCTCTCCCTCCCAGGCTCTGCCCTACCTATCCCTGGGAGAGAAGGGGCAGTGATTTACCAAGGGTGTTGGCTCCCAAGGGGCACCAGGATGGCTGCAGCCGCCATGCAGCACTTGGCCGCTTCACTTCAGTCTGTGTGTGTGGCTTCGCATGCTCTAGACCTTGCAATCAGAGCAGCACTTTGCAGAAGTGGGTGCGAGCACCAGCCGTGGGTGCAGGTGAGTGGTGCAAGGTGTTCCCCCCAAGCTGCAAAACTGTCACACAGGCAGGGAGAGCCCAGGGGACCCTGCAAGCAAGGACTGGAGCAAGGCTGGGTGGGGAACTGATGCTGCTGCAGCTTGCACACATGTGAGCCAACGTGCAAGGGTCTCCTGGGACCTGGCAGGGAAATGATGCTTGAGATGCTCCAAAGCAGCCCCTCTGCCCCCGTACCCCGTACCCTGAGCCCTGCCAGCTCATTGCACTGAAAGTGCACCGGCGCGATGCCAGGAGCTGCGGCATTGCACACACACACACACGCACGCACTCCAGCCCTGCTGAGCACAACCTTTGTACCAGGTTCCCTTTTCTGCCAAACCCTTCCAATTGCTAAAATAACAACTACCAAAAGCAATCCCACCTCCTGCCCCACCTTCCCCCCGCTCCCCGTCGCCCCGCTCCCACTCCCTGCCGAGGAATAAAAGGCCACAGGCTGGCGAGCAGCCACGGATAATTGATTTAACTGGTGGGGGCAGGTGGAGACAGGCAATTTGGGTTTGCATGTGATCTTTAGGAGAGCAGGCAAGCGGCAGGGTGCAGAGGGATGAGGCTGGAGCCCCAGTGGAGCCAGCCGCCCACACGCCAAGCACCGCCGTGCAGAGCATTGCTCGCGGCACGTGCCAGGCAGGAGCTGGGGAACAGCATCCCGGTGCTTCCCAGCCTCCCTGTCCTGCCATTTAATCCTGGCTGCTGAAGAGCTGAGCTGTTAATGTTCCTGTAGTCTGGGGTAGATTAATGGGAAAGGAGGGGCAAAATGCTTTGTGTCCATCTCGCCATAAGTGGGGGAGACCGGAGCCATGGCCAGCCCCACGGTGCCACTCTCCCCATCCTGCCAGGAACCCTGCACTGCCCAGGCTCTGGGGGCTTCTGTGAGTCCCTGTGACCCATCTTTCCTTTTTTTTTCCTAAAGACACATATGCTGCTTTTGCAGTGCCAGGAGAGCCTGCAGCAGTGAGCCTGGAGAGCAGGAAAGCCCCCACGCCTACCACCCCAGCTCGGAGTTTCTGTCCCAGCCACAGGGTTTTGCTGTGGGACCTCCATGGGGTTGGAGGGACGTAGGTGTCCCCGACCCGTGGTGCCTGGAGACTCCCAGCCACTCCTGGTCCCAGCGCCCACAGCCACTCAGTCATCCATTTATTCAAGCTAAACTGAACAGCAGTGAAGGGGGAGCTGTGGGAAGCGGGATGCAGCAGCTGGAGACGGGATGTGCTGCACAGGCAGAGTGCAGGGTTTCACACCTCTGGCTGCATTTGTGGCTTTTGGCTCCTCTGGACCTTTGTAACAGAAATCAAATGTTTGTTTGGGCTCCATGAAGCACAGGCAAGACCCCATGAGCCCAGAGCAGGGGGACACACAAGGCACTGGGTGTGGGTGCAGGACACCAGCGTACAGCATGCTTGCCATAGTCCGATCGCAGTCCCAGTCCAGTCCTTCAGGGGGTCTGCACTGGCTGGGAACCCCCCACATTGGGTGTTTGACCCTGCTGGGCATTACACAGCAGCCGGCTCTGCTCTCCATGCCAGGCTGCTCCTTTGCTTCCCATGTGTGGTCTTCCCAGCCTGGGGGAAATATCCCCTCTTGGCTCCATATAAATCCAGCATCTCCTTCCCCACAAACCCAGACACCCCTGCCTGCACCAGGGTCTCACAGGGCAGTGCAGGCAGCGCAGGGCACCTGGCCAGGCAGGGGGCTCAGCCCCATCTTGGTGCAAGAAACCCCTTTGGAAGGAGATGTGTCCTGTTCCCTGGCCATGGGCAGTGGCGTGGGTCCCTTCCCTCCCGGGGCGCTGGCTCTTTGGATGGGGCCAACCCAAGCGCCAGTGGCAGCTGCAGGCCCCCGTCTCTGCCTGGCTTGGGGATGGGGCATTCATCCCAGCCATGGCAGCATGTCCCAGTGTTAGCTGGCACGTTACCCGCAGGGCCATGGGTAGGGGCCGTGTACCTGCCCCCCCGATGGCCGCCATTTCGGGGTGATGCCAGACCCGCAGCCCAGCAGCCAGCCCTGTCCCTCCAGCCCTGAGCCCTGGCACCGCTGGGTCCCAGCCCTGCAGCCCCTGTTCCTTGGGTCCCCCGGGCCAGGCATGACCCCAAGCCTTGTCCCCACGGCCTCCCCCCACCAGCCCCAGCAGAGGCTCTGCCACCGGGATGCTCCGCTTCTCCCTTCTTCACACCTTCCCTGCCAGCGCCCGGCTGCGCTGCTGCTGCCCTCCCTCTCTTCAACACCTCCACCTCCTCCGAGGCATTTTATCTCCTTTCTAGAGAGAAGAGTGTGGGCTGGGGATTTTTTGTTCCTCTATATATTTATTTTTTTTCCTTTCTAATAAAACCCCTCTCCTGCAGCTCAGGGAGCAGAGGGGCTGATTGTACCGCTCGGCGCGGTAATTGTCTCCAGCCTCTCCCTGAACCTGCCGTGGGGGCGGATTTGGAGGCACCAGTGGAGCTGCACTTCATGTTTGTCCTACTCCAGGGGGCCGTGGGCAGGATCCTCTCCCTGTCCCCCTCCATGCTGCTCCCTGCCCTTGCCCTGGTCCCCTCCTGCAAGAAAGGTGCAGCGGGGGGGATCAGAGCAGCCCCTCACTTGCTCAGCTTTGCCGAGGCTGCCGTGGGAGCAGGTTTTCCCCAGCTCCATGCCCCCTGCTTGGGACACATGTCCATCCCAAGTCTTGGAGGTGTAGGGATGCTCCAAGGGCTTTTGCCCCATAAGGCAGGCTCTGCAGACCCCCCTCCCCATCTCTGCCCCCCATGAAGCCCCATTGTAGTGTTACCATTAGGTGTATGGCACCTTAAACCCCCAGCTTGCCTGGATGTCAGCACGGGTGCCAGCCAAGGAGATGGCAAAGCAACACAGTGGGCGCAGCAGCCTGGCACCCAGCAACTCCGCCAGCCAGGCTCATGGGCACCCCATGTGTCCCCCCAGCAGAACATCCCAGTGCCTTGGGGACAGCAAACTCAAGGGACAGACCCTTTCTGCTCTGAGTCCCTGCAGGACGCTGCTCCCCTTCGGGGTCTGGGTGGGGGAATGCCACGCTGCCCACCCTGCCTCACCCCTACCAGGACACCCCCACCCCAAGCGGCACCGGGAGCATCTCGCCAGAGGAGAAACACCGCTTCCCACTGCAAACGGCTGCTGCAGCAGAGCAGAGGTGTGGCGCTTCGTCCTGATTTACCCCTCTAAGCCCATGAAGTGGAAATTTCCCCATGGGAAACTGCTGATTTTTGAATATGCCGGGATATGCTGGAAGCCATCCCAGTGGAAAATCCCCAACCAGCTCCATGGCGCCTTGACCAGCCTGGTGAAACCTCCAACCTGGGAACACGCCTCAGCGCTGCAGTGGTGCCTGCCCCCCAGCACCGAGGGGAAAGCTGCGGGGTGCCCCAAGCTGGATGTGCTGCCCCGAGCTGCCAGCCTCACCTCACTGCCCCTGCATCACCCTGGGAGGCTCAGTGGACCAGGGTGTGATGCTCGCAGGGGGCCAGCAAGCCACTGCGCCAGATCTGTTCCTTTATTCGTCATTGTCTAAAAATGCATCTGTCAAGGTGGTTTTACACCATGGTGCCTGGCAGCATGGGCAGCCCCTGAGCCTGGGTGCTCACCCTCTGTGTCAGCACCCACCTAGCAAAGCACTGCACCCAAATGCCTCCAAGAGACCTCCTGGTTCCCCCCTATTGTGCCTGGCCTGCCAGCTCCCCTCCACGTCCCTGCAGCCATGTCTGCCCAGCCAGGGCCCAGCAGCCACCCAGCAGCCACCCAGCAGCCACCCAGCAGCCACTGCCTCTCCTGCCCACTCCCTGCCCACCCCCTGCCATGACCACAGAGCCTCAGAGCCCAGAACAGCCAAGAAACCTCTGGAAAAAGCAGGTCCCAAACCCCACCCGCTCCCCATCACCCTGTCCACAGTGCCAGCTGGAACTGTCCCTGCCTCGGGGACCTGCTCCCCGACCCACTGCTCCCTGCCAGCCCCTCGCAGCCAGCCCGACGCCGAGGGGATGGGCGTGCATGTCCTGGGACCAGGGCTCTGCTCACCTCCAAGGAGCTGCACTTTGTAGCAGCAACCTGGTGCCCCCATTTGCCTGGGGAATATTAACAACATTCAGCCTGGCACAATGTCCTCCCCTGCTTCAGCCTCTCGATTTCTCCATCTTTGTCCTCTCCCCTTCTCCCTCGCCCCCGTTTCGCACACCCACGTGCATGCGGGTGCACATCTACGTGCAGGCTGCCCTGCGCCCCGGCGATGCAGGGCTGCGGGGCTGGAGCCCATGCCTACGGATGGACACAGCCGCCCAGCTGAAGCACAGGCACCAGCCACCTGGCACAGGCACCCCGAGCCTGCCACCACGCCGTCAAGATGCTCTGAGGGCAGCACTGCTGCACGCCCCAGATTTACACACCAGTTCCGAAAAAAGGCACAGAAACCAAAACACAGGCATACGCCTCCTCGCTTCTGCACCCGTTATACAGCCACACGCTCAGTGAGACCTGGAGCATCCCTCTGCCCTGCACAGAGGACCTGAAATCTCCTGCTCCACCCTGGGGTGCTCAGTGCCCCCCAGGTTCGCCCGGCTGTGCACAGGCAGTTCTGTTTGCACACACATGCACACACATATGCACCTTAACCCAGGCACACGCGATGACACCCGGACCTGCCGAGCTGAGCCCTCCCTGGCAGGAGAGCTGGGTCAGGCAGGGCTGTGTCTTGCCCGGGGGGCACTCATGCTGGGACAGGGGCAGGGGAGGGAGACACCCTGGGTCTGACCAAGAGCCACCGGGATTCTCTGGAGGCTGCCAGGCAGGCTGGGACTCCTGCAGGACTAGCCAAACCCCGGTGAATCCACATGGAGAAATTCCCTAAAGAAATGTGAGGGGCACCCGCTGCTTTGGCTTTCCTCCTCAGCTGTCCCGTCCCTCCTCCCAGCTGGAGAAGTTCCTGGGGGAGCCAGCAGCATCCTCTTTCGGGAGTGGCTTTTCCGTAAGAGGGGCAGCCGCCCCCTCCCCGGGCAGCTCCAGCCCCCTGGGATGACCTGAGCCCCTGGCCAAGCACGCACCACCAGCCACCCGAACTTGGGAAGGGAGGGAGCAGGCAGGGCTGGGGCTGGCAGCCCCCACCCTAACCCGAGTCCCCCTCGCCACTCCGTGCCTGCCTACTCCCATCTCCAGTGCTTCCCGGCACTGCTGAGGGTCTTCCCCAGCCGGTGCACAGCCCCACTCCAAGCATCCCAGCCCTGTCTTCAACTTACTTGCCCAGTTCTTCAAAGAGCTGGTACTCCTCGGTGAAGCGATTGCAGGTGATGGTGGCCATCCCGAGGGGCTGGAAATGCTCCCTCCCCGGTGCGGAGTTTGGGGCAAGCAGCTCTCCTCTCACTCCCTCCCTCTCCGTGTGCTCCCGGGGCTCTCTCCTCGCCGAGGTAAATAAGGGAATATGTTTGATTGACAAGCCCGGAGATAATGATGAGGGCAATTTGTCTTCTCAGCTTCACAAGCCTTCGTCAGCATCCCCGTCCCCATGGTGACCACCGCTGCCAGAAACGCCCTGTTTCTGTTGCCGGGGCAACTGCTTCCCAAACCCCCGCCTGCCGGTGGGGACCAGGGCCCTGCTGGGGACCCGGCCCTGGGGGCTGCCCAGGGGTCACCTGCCTGCTGCAGGGGTGGGGGAAGGTTAAAATGCAAATATTAAAGGCAAATTAAAGGACATGGCAGTGGTGGAATAATTGGGGCAAAAAAGGTTTCCATGGAAACTGTGGTTTCCATGTTGCAGCAGGATGCTGTTGCCCCGGCAACTGCCTTCACCCCTCCCAAAATACAGGCCCTGCTGGTGCCTGCAGTGGCATCCCTCTGGGGCCTGGGGGCTGCGGGACGGGGGACATGCTGCAGTGGGTCCAGGCAAGTAGAAGCAGATGGAGCAGAAGTGTGTCAGAGGAAGCCGGAGAAACCATGGCAGGTCCCCAGGTCCCCAGACTGGCCTGCCATCAGCCAGGCCCCCGGGGGGGGCTGGCCCCGATCACTCTGCAGGGAGGGCTGGCTCTGCTGCGGAGCTGCTCCCCGCTCCCCACTTCGCTGCTGGGTCTCCCCACAGGCCCCAGGGCTTTCCAGGGAGCAGGTCCCCAGGGTCCACCCCCACCATGGGGCAAGCATCTTGACCGAAAGCACAGCTAAAGCGGAAGCAAAACGGCTCTGTCGAGGGCTGGCATTTCCCTGCTGTGCCCAAGCTGGGCGGACAAGCAGGGGATTTCAGAGTTGGGGGAGGAGGAAGGTCAGCCCCCTCCTCCTCCTCCTCAGGCTTTCTGCTGCTGAGTCTCCTCTCTGCTGCATTTAACATAAGGAAGCACAAAAAGGGCAATAAAAGTGGAGTAACAAGGTCCAAGACCTCACGGGTGAGGCTTCCCTCTGAGCCCACATTGCTGCCAGCACCCCAGGCAGCACCCATCGGGGATCCAGTCCCCTCTCCACCATCTACACTGTCCCTTGCAGCTTTCCACCTTCTGACCCCACCAAAGAGCTTTCTTCCAAGCTTTTGTCCTGTTTCTGGATGATTTTGCAGCAGCAGGAGTCCCCAGCACCCCTGGAGAAGGGACTCCCACTGCTGGCTGGGAGGGCATTGCCCTTGGCAGCTGAGATGGGTTGAGTTCCTTTTCAGGATGCCATGGAAGGGTTAAAAGGAAAAGAAAAGGCTCTAACCAGACAAAAATAGGGAGAAATCTTTGAGAAGAGAGAGAGAAGGAGGAGCAGAGAGAGAGAGAAGAAAGGAGGTGGAAGTGGAGGAGGACAGCAAGTGGCGGAGTGAGGAAGAAGAGGGGGAGGAGGAGAAAGGTCTAATGGCTTTTCCATTAATTGCACCATTACCCACCTTCATCCCCACCTTGCATCCCCACATCCAGCCTCCCGCTCCTGCGTGGCTGTGCCGGAGGGGACCCTGTGGCGCTGGTGGCAGAGCAGGGACCCGATTCCCACACAGATGGGGCACGAGGATGTGGCCACGGTCCCCAAGGGGTGACAGCCCCTGGCCATGCCACCACGTGGGCAGAGCACAACGGGCACCCTCACGGGGTGAGAGTGATAAACGTGTGCGATCTTTGCCCTGGGGATATGATAGCCCCCAAAACGCCTCCCTGCCCGTGCACATCTCCTCTCCATCCCACTCCCATGTGAAAAGGGGTTTCATTTGCCACCCTGGGGGCCATGCCAGGAGGCGGGGGCTGCTGGGGGGGCTGGTGCAGCCGGATGCTCGGGGGAGTGCTCTCCTCCTTCAGCTTTTTCCTGCCAGCCCCCCGCAGCCCCTCAGAGCTGAAGAGCGAGAGGAAGAGCCCCCCACACCAGAGACCCACGGACACATGTGGGCAGACATGAACCCTCGCCTCACTCCCGCCTGTGCTAACTTACGTGTGCCCACAACGTGACCTGCCCCAACTTCCCGCGCCCACCCCCACGCTGGCATGTGTGTTCAGCCCCCCACACGTGACTCGGCATGCTCCCGTAGGGACGAGGGATCCATCCCCTCCTTCCCCCCAGGAACTCTGCTGCAGCCTTGACCGCCGTGCCCCGAACCCCTCGCCTGGGGCAGGGGGTGATGTCAAAGCCCCCCACAGGGACCCTGCCTCCTTCCCGAGGCAGCGGCTCTCCAGGAAGGGTTTCTCCCTTCCCGCTCTCCTCTCTGTTCATTTTTTTTTCCTCTTTTCCTCAGCATTTTTCCCTGTCTGAGGGTGAGGGGGTGTCAGGCTTCTGAGTGCTGAACACGCTCTGCTTTGCCGACGATGTTTTCCCAAGCGAGAACTGCTGTGCGGCTCCACTCCCCAGTGCCTGGGGACAACCCAAGGGGAGCAGGAGCTCTGGGTGGGATCTTCCCTCTCCGGGCTGGGGGGTGGTTCCCACCAGCACCCAGGGAGGGGAGTAGTGCCAGCCCTCTCCCAGAGACCTCTGGATCCTCTTCGGATGTCTCTTCTTGGCTGGTGTCTCTGTTCCCAGCCACCCCAAGGTTTGCTCCTGCAGGGCTTTGGAGAGCCAAGCTGCTCTCCCGCTGCCGTGCTCGGGTCTGGCCGCCTGATGGAGACGTCCATCCCCTGCAGCTCCTCTCCATCACTGGGCTGCCTCTTCAGAAATCTATCCTGCTCTCCCCGTGCTGTTCCAGCTCTACCTACAGATATCTAGTTTCTGCATCCCAGAATGGGACTGCCCCAGGATGGGCACCCGAGGTCTGATGCCAAACCCCAGATGCACGGGGTGGGCAGCTGCCCCACGGGGCTCAGGGAGGACCAGAGTGTCCCCAGGGGGCTGCAGCAGGTCCCCCCTCCTCGAAGGGGACAGGGCTTGCATGGGCCTCAGGGAGCCTGCAGCAGTGCCTTGTATGCAAAACCAGTGGGGCTGCAAATAACATATTGCACAGATCCCAAAATTACTGGGAGAGTTTCACACTCAAGCTGGGGTCTGGGGGATGCTCAGTTGCTGTCCTCTGGGAAGCTGAATTTGGGGTTATTTTTAGAAAAAGATTATAAATACCATGGTAAGGAGAGCTGATTTACATTTAGGGTTGTGTTTGCAAATGTGCCCTGTCCCTGCGAGCCCCAGCGCTCGCTCCTGTGGCCACATGAAACTGCTTTTGGCTGGGTCAGGTTGTCCCCAGGGCCACCCTCTTCCCACCACCAGGGCCCGTGGGCAGGGACTCTCCTGTGACATGGCTGTGGACACTTGGGGATGTCCAGTGCGTGCCACGCAGCTCCCCCGGGCCACCACGCAGTGGCTCTGGGTAAGGAGAAACCTTTGCAGAACTGCACATCCTGGGACCCCTGGAAGGAAAAAGGACACAACTGCCTGGCACGAGATACAGCCCCTGATCCACAGCACCCTTCCGCAGCATGAGGTGCTCAGGGTGCCCTACCACCCTCCTACCATGGCAGTTTGCTGAGATGTCCATCCCCTTTCCTGCTGCTTCCTTCTCTCAGGTGGAAGATGCTGTGGGGCTGGGGAGGTTCCAAGGTACCCTCAATCCTGCCTGAGCCATCCCATCCCCATCCCCATACATATCCCCATCCCCATACACATCCTATCCCTGCCTCCATCCCACACCAACTCCATCCCACCCGCATTCCTATCCCCATCCCATCCTCATCTGGATTCTCTGCAGCCGGCAGGGTGGAGGCAGCCAGTCCATCCCGATGGAGCAGAGGCAGACACTGCCCTGCTATCCCACCCCACTCTCACATCCCCCCAGCCCAGAGCCCCACCTGGTCCCAGATGCATCTCCCTGCCCCATCCCTCCTGCACCCAGCTCCTGCCCAGGATCTGCAGCAGCCTTGGGCTCACACAGCTCTTTGAAGGGTGGTTGGGAAGGAGGGGAGCGCTCAGCCTGTCTGTGCACACACCTCCTGGGTGCAGCATCAGGGCTGGGCAAGGGAGCTCCACCACCACCTGAGCATCTCACCAGCTGCACTAACCCCTTGGCAGCCAGAGCACACAGGCACTCCCAAGGGGCTTGAACTGTGTGAAAACATGGGATTTTGGCACATCGCTGCATTTTTCCCCACAGAGACCATTAATGAGCAGTGGTGGGATGGGGAGCTCATGCAGCAGCCACCACCTTCCCAGCCAAGGCTCTACACTTTCCAAACACCTGGAGATGCTCCTGCCTACTTTTCCTCTCTGTTTTCAGGGGCTTTCCTTCAATTGTTTCTTTTGTAAAAATTCAGAATGCAACATTTTATAATTAAAAAAAGGAAGAATGAAGATCCAACGCTATGGCTAGGCTGACTGCGTGAACCCGGCATCATCCCAGCACATCAGAAACTGGAAATGAAGCAAGACCAGATGAACCTTATCATGGGGTTATTAGTAAAAATGAAGGGAGAAAAATCAAACATGTTTTCATGGAAATTTCCATTTTTGAAGGAAAAAAAAAATAAAAGAAGGACTAAACTTGGATGCGTTTATATAAATATGGAAATGAAAGCTGTTTCCCAAGCCTTGTTGCCGCCCCATGGCCAGCCCCGCTCTCCCGCTCCCTCCAACACCAGTTCTCCCTTTGCCATGACTCATGCCTGAGCCCCCCACAGCCATCATCCCCTGCCCTCCTCTGGCTCCTTCTCTGCTTGCAGCAGCCTCCTCTTCTATCAGCAAAGCATTGCTTTATATTCAGCAACCAGTTGGCTTTGCCAAACGGCAGCCGGTGCCGCAGCCCCGCTGCCGACAGGCACGTTGGTGGCACGCATCCCGAGGAATCAAGCTGGCCGGTTGAGGTAGTTCGAGGATGTGCAGCACGCTTCTGGGGCTCGCCTGTGGGCTGGTCCCCATGGAGCAATGTGCTAAGGGAGTCGGGGATGGAGATGGAGCTGATGGAGGAGCTGGGTGCCCCTCTGAAACCTGTCCTTGATGCCACTGCCGGGGACATGCCTGTAGGGCTGCATGGGGCCGATGGGACAGCACGGTGATGGGCGTACGCAGAGCAGCTGGGACCAATGCACACACTGCCACGGTCTGGCTTTGCAAACTCCTTCCCACCTCTACAGCAAGAGGCCTCCTCTATTCTGCCTTGCTGTCAGCTTTTTTTTTTCCCTTTGTTTCTATAGAAAATCCCAATTCCCCCAAATAATCCAGCTAAGAGTAAGAAGAAAAAAATACACAAATGTGTCATTGCATTCTCTTCCCGTCCCCGTCCCTTTCTCACACACAGGGCTTGAAAGCACACTGAAAGGTATTCAGTGTGCACGCTGCCAATTGTCACATCTTTCAATGACAGATTTTAAATGAATGTTATTTTGCAAGGGAGAGAGAGAGAGAGAGGGAGAAAAAAAAAAAAAAAAAAAAAGAAAGCCCACACTGCTCATCCAAGAGCTGACAAGTCCTAACGGGCCTCATTTTCCAGAGACAAAAATAACTATTTTCAAAATTCACAGCAGGGCCTTCGCCTACACACGCTGCACCAAGAGAAACCTGTGGGGAGAAATGTAAAACACATTGTGTAAATGGAAATGCACCATGCATCCAAAATGCTTTTAAAGCTATTTACCCTCTTTCATCCTCGCCAGCTCTCCTCTGAGCACAAGCACGCACGCTCACACCCCGCCGAAGGCACGGGGGCATGGCGCTTTGCTGGCTGCCCCGGCTCCCAAGCTGCCTGGCCCCCAGCAATCTCATGGGCTGGCTCCCCATGGTAGGTGGATGATGGGGAGTTGGTTCCCCCTGCTGCTTGCATGCTGGTGGGAGAGCGGTGCCCATCTGCAGCGAGGGGACATGGTGCGGCGCTGGCAGGTGGGAGTCGTTCCCGTAACCCCCCCTCCCCAGCTTTGAAGTCCTGCAGCAACAGAGCAGAACATCAGCTTCTGCAGAGACCTTCTTGAGATCTTCCTACCGCCCCAGGTTCAGCAGCAGGGATGTGGGGACGGGGACAGCCCCAGCACTGGGAAGGAGCAGTTGGGGGGTGGGTGGATGCATAGAATGCATGGAGAGGAACGTGGGTGCCTACAGCCATGCACATGGGAGGTCCGGCCAGGCAGAACTATGGAGGAAAAGATCTGCTGGGTGGCTGACCCACATGAAGTCCACCAGAGCTTGGATCAAACCTGCGTCCCAAATGTGGGTCTGTAGAAAATTATCTGTCCTCTGAGTGCACCCAACCACTTCTCCATAAGCCATAGTTCCTCACCGGGGCTGCTCCCGGCCCCCCAAGCCAGCGGAGAGGAGAAGCCATGGCTCCACATGAGGCCCCTGTAGCAGCAACCTGAGTCCAGCCATGGCAGTCTCAGGTCTGACATCCAAGGTCAGGAACCCATCCTTCCACAAAGAAGTAAAATAGGGAAACGCCACGGTCTTGGGTTTGGGGTTCCCAGAGCAAAAGCAAAGAAGACAGCTGCCTGGCAGCAGGCCGAAAGTCAGGAGCATGTATATACAGGGAAATGAGGAGGGACAACCTGCAGGCAGAGCCACTGAGGCTGGCCAGCCCCTCTGCGTCACCACCCCAGGGTCCCGCGCTTCCTCTGCCGCTGCACTGGCCAACACTCAGAGCTTGCAAATGCCTGCAGAGTCCTTGAGAAAAGGGCCTCCCTTTCCAGAAGGGGCTGTGCATGGGCCATCCCAGCTCAGCAGACTTGTGCACCACCGCCAAGCAGCACGGCTGAGCCCACACTGCCTTTCCTTGCCCCCTGGGACCACCGCCCTGTAGCCACCGGTCCAGCCAGAGAGGAGAAGGATTCTGGAGTGAACACTGGAGCAAGAGAAAGCAAGAGAGCGCTGGCCATCTCCCTGTCCATCCCTCTTCCACACTCCCATCCCGCGGCACTGCCGTCTGGAGCTCCACCCTGGCCAGGCTGGGTCAGTGCTGGGGGATTCTCTTGTCAGATGCGGTTGGACATGAGCCTGGTGTTCAGCTTGCGGAAGAAAGAGCGCAGCTTGCAGATCTTGCACTTCTTCTTTTTGTTCCTACTTTTCAGGGGCTCCCCACCACCTTCCCACTCCTCCACATCATCCTCGCTGGCCCAAGGTCCCCAGGCACCACCGTTGAAGTCCGGATGAGCCCGGGGGTTCTCCGCAGGGTACCGCACCGGGATGGCCGTTCGGTTGTAGTGCACCAACCTCATCAGGAGGGTCCTGACCACATCTGGGCGCTGGTCCGAGAGGTCATAGCGCTCGTAGGGGTCAGCGGTGATGTTGAAGAGCCACAAGGACTTCCTCAGGCCATCGGTGAGACGTTCCAGGTTCCACCAGCTCCCTGGGAAATTGGTCAGGGTCTGCGGTGGGATCCAGTCACTGTATCCCGGGTCACCAGTAAGAAGCTTCCACTCCCCAACACGGATGGAGGCTTGCACGGCCGTGTTCCATATGCCAAAGCCGTCCTCCAAGGAGCCGTACTTGGCATGGTTATACAGGGGGTCGATGTTGTGCAGGATTTCAGTTCGCGGTGACTCCTTGCCCTCACTGATGGCAGGCCAGACGTTGTAGCCATCCAAGCCTGGGACGTTGCTCAGGTTGCCCCTGGCCAGGCTGACCAGAGTTGGGTACCAGTCCGTGATGTGAACCAGTGCCCAGCTAGTCCGGCGCTTGCGCTTGATCAGGGGACTGTGGACAAAACCGATGCCACGGACTCCTCCTTCCCAGTACGTCCCTTTACGGCCCCGTAGTGGCCAGTTGCTTCCCCCGGAGAAGGTTTGCCCGCCGTTGTCAGTGGAGAATACGATCACGCTGTTGTCGTAATAACCGTACTTCTTGAGGGCCCAGGTGATGTTCTTCACCGCCTCGTCCATGCATGTCACCATGGCAGCGTACTTGCGGCGAGCGACGTTGCCCATGGAGCGGTAGCGGTAGATGTACTCCTTGGGTGACTGCAGAGGTGTGTGGACTGCTTGGAAGGCCACATAGATGAAGATGGGCTCCTTGGGGCTGTGGGATGCCAGGATCTTGCTGACACGCTGGGCATAGAGGAAGGTGGAGTACTTCCCACTCTGGTCCCAAGCCACGTCCTCGCCTTCGTGCAGGTCATAGCCACAGACGCCCGGCCCGTCGCAGTTGTCGTAGGTGTAGTAGTCCACATTGCCCGTCAGGGAGCCCAGGAAGGTGTCAAAGCCCCGACGGGTGGGCAGGCACTCCTTCTTGTAGAAGCCAAGGTGCCACTTGCCTACCATGTGTGTGGAGTAACCGGCTTCTTGCAGCTTCTGTGGCAGGGTGACCTGGTCGAGGGGCAGGCAGTTGGGCTGCCGAGGGCGGATGATGGAGTGCTGCAGCCCCGTGTGGATCTGGTACCTGCCAGGGAAGAGTCAGGAGGAATCAATGGCAATGAGAAGCTGTGCTGGGTGGGAATGCGATGGCACTTTATGTGCTGGAGACCCCAAATGCATGCAGATCTCCGTGTCACCTGACCCAACCCCGTGGAGCAAGCTCTGCGGCAGGGACAGGGAGCTCCTCATCCACCCAAAAGTACCAAAAGCAGATGCAAAAAAAAAAAAGAGGGGGCTCAGCAGACATGTCAAAAGCATGCTGGTCTGCTCTCGCCGGATGCCACCAGCAGCCATCCCCACTCCTGCCAGCCCAGGGGAGGTGGCTGGGCTCTGTCAGGGCTGGGCAGCACAAGCAAGAGTTGCACAGCAATCCCTGTGGGTTTGCAGTGCCCCACCTGGGTGCCTGTGCACCCCTGTCCCCCCTTGCTTTGTGTACCCCTAAGATTCCTGGGACCCCTCTAGAGCCATCAGGAGGGAAGAGGGACTTTTGCCTGGACCCTGGCACCCAGGCATTAGGTACCACATCCAGGGACCTCCCTGGGGCCCACTCCTCAGAAGAGGACAATCTGATGAGATCTGCCTCCTACGGTGAGTGCTGAGCTCCCAGCACTGCTCCAGGGAAAGCCCCATCTGTCCCAGGAGGCAGAAGGGCCCAGAATAAGGGGAGACCTGACTGTGCCACATGGGAGAGGGTGCCAGACCAGCATCCAGCTTGCCCTGGCCAGTGCAGCACCGAACACGCAATCAGGAAGAGCACGGTCTAAAGGACTCATAGATGCAGGGGAGGGTCATCCTTTGACCTCACAGCCCAGCAGCAAACCCCAAGGGCCAGTGTAATAGAAGCACAGGACAGCTCCTTGCCCAGAACTAAAGGACCTCATGGCCAGAGACCACCTTATCCCAAAGAAATGTATGTTACCCAATGGCATCCGCATTTTTGGCCTTGCCATGTGCCGCTATTTATTCCATGCAAAAATCAACCGTTTACCCGGGAAGCCTTCTAGAGAAAGGCAGCAAGATGCTTTTCTCTGGAGGATCTCCACCATCTGCCAATGCACAGGGGCATCTGTCTAGCAGCAATCCGGGGTTAAGCCCCACAGAGCTGAGGAAGGGACAGAAGGGGGGACGTGAGTGGGCAGGCACTGGCTTACCTGCCGGTTATCAGCTGGCTCCGGGACGGGGTGCAGATGGGCTGGATGTAGTAGTTCTCCAGCTTAACACCCTCCGCTGCCAGCCTGTCCAGCGTTGGCGTCTGGATATCTGAGCCGTGATACCCGACGTCATGGTAGCCCTGGTCGTCAGTCAGAATGAAGATGATGTGGGGTGGCCTGGCGAATGCAGGAGGCAGCGATTTCTCCATGGGGTCCGTGGCCACATCAGCCACCAAACTGGGCTTCATCCAGTCCCAGGATAAATAGCCAAAGCTGAGCAGGCTGACGAGCGAGAAGCCCGTGAGGGCATAAACGGCCATCCCGAGCACGCTGCGCTGCCTGCAAAGGGAGCTACTGTCCCGGCATCGTCTCAGAGCCACGGAAACAGGGTCTCCCCCTTCTCCGGGAGAGCCCCCCAACCTAGGGGATGGCCCCCAAAACCCCTGCAGCCAGTTTTGCAGGAGCAGCTCCCATGAAGGCACACTCGTGTGCACACAAAGAACTTAATCTGCCGGGGCTGGGTTGCCTTCAGTCAAAAGAAAATAACCCTCGCGCCGCTCCAATCAAACACATCTGCACGGCAGGACGGGCTCCTCGCAGTGATTAACGGCAGCCCCAGAGCTGCTCCCCAAGCGTCCCGAGCACTAGAAACACTTCCTGGCTTCCTGGCGTTTTCGCGCTGGCGTTATTTCTTTATGAAGAACCCCATAAAAACCTCACCAGAGAAAGTAGCTGGATTCTCCTCGGCTCCAGCCCTCTGCCTGCCCAGCTATCCAGATAGCTCGCTCAGGATATGATCCCTTTCTTTAAAGTCCTGCAGAAGAGGGTGCTAAAGTTCAAGCCCAGTGGTGCCGAGCTCTCCTCCTCACTCTCCCGGGAAGAGCCGCCCTCTCCTTTTCCCACCCTCTGCTCCAAGGCAGAGTCCCAACATCTGCCCGGGACGTGGGCTAAGCTGCCAGGTTTATGGGGAGCCGCAGGCTCAGCCCCTCCCAGCGCAGCAGCTCCAGGAAAAAGCTGGGAAGCCCTGGAGCGTGCAGGGTCCTAAGCGTGGTATTCCCTGAGCTGCTGGCACTTCCCTCCCCACTTGCCCCAAGACGCGTGATGCATGGGCCATGGCCACGGTGGGATGCTCAGCTGAAGCCCCCACAGCATCCAGCCATGGAGGGCAGCGGGAAGGGCTGGGACCCCAGGAGGGATTGCTGGGGCCAGCTGCCTGCGCTACCAGAATCACCATCCAAATAAATCCTGGGCAAAGGGAAATTGCAAAAACTTGTTGGGACACTCCCAGTGTTGAGTAAAACCACCCAGGGGCATGCAGAGCACTGCAGAGTGAGGCGAGTGCTGCTGCACCCATTTTCCAAGTGGGGAAACTGAGGCACAGAGGGATCATTCTTACTGGCCATGGCCACAGCTAGCCAGTGGCAAGGTTTGATGTGAATTAGAGATCTCTGCCAGCTCAAGGGTACTGGTCTGAGCCTGGGGTACTGGAACAAGGGGCCAGGTCAGTGCCCTGATGTTTCAGGGGAGCTTTTGGGACAGACGGGTGATGCTCCTGTGTAATTCCTTTTGCAGGGCCAGTGTTCGTCAGGCACCAGGAAGCCGTCGCGCCTAGCACGCATCTCACCCCCTCAACTTTTCCCAGGGCAGGACTTGGCCCAGCAGGGGGGATTTTGGTAGCACAAACTCATCCACGTTTACCCACTCTTGACAGAGCCGGGAGCTGAGCCCTGCAGCTCTTTGCACTGTATCAGTGGGGACCCAGGCGGTCCCAGCAGACAGGGCACCCCGACACAGCCCCCCCAGCCTGCCACCCTGCCTGCCTTTAGGACTGCACGGCTGCAGCAGCGGGGGCTCGCTGGAGGCTTTGGGAGGTCTCTGCCTGCACTTAGGCAAGGGCTGGCTCAGAGAAGCAGCTCAGCCAGGTGGCTCCTGGCCCCCTGCCCTGGACTGCCCGCCTTGTCCCCAGCCCAAGGCTCCCCTCTGCATCCCCTCTCCTGGATCCCCTCCTCTAGGTCCCCTCTTAAGACTCCCCCCACACCCTGCCCAGGCACTGCCCTTCCCCTGATGCCTCCAGCCCCCTTGTGCCCCACACCTCCCCACTGCCCCATGCCAGCCTGCCCCATGGGAGCAGTGGGCAGGAGGGAGCACACGGTTCCTCCTCACTCCCAGGGACAGGGGTGACTCTAGGAAAGGCAGAGGGAGGGTGGGCTTCTCCGTCCTGGCTTTAGACACAAGCAGGGGGGACATGGACAAGGACAGGGACAGAGAGAGAGCATGTTTCAGGCAGGATGCAGGGGGTTGCAGGAGTGCAGGGAGGGATGGGGGGGACAGGAGCAGGAGGCAGGGATGGATAACTGTTTTCTGTGCCTTTCCCTGCTGGCAGAAACCCCTGCTTGCTTGAAGGAGCGTGGCAGGGCTGGGTCAAGCCCTTCAACAAGGTTTGATTAATCCCTGGTTGTTTATCAGTCATTTCTTCCGCCCGTTTCTCTTCTCCCTTCTCCTCACTCCTTCCCACTACTCACCTGCCTCCTGCATGTCTCCTTCTCCTCCCCTTTAATTCTGTTCAAGTCTTTAGTTTTGGACAATTCTCTCCTCTTGGAAAAATCTGGACCTGACTTAAGTGGAACAGAGGTAGGGGGTGGTTCAGGACACCCAAATCCTGGACCCTCTGTGCTCCTCTGTGGTTGTCGATGGACCTCTGCAGCCCAGGGAGACCTCTCTGTGCCCCCCTTGAGCTACCTGGGGCTGTAGGACTCCCCAAGCATCCCGACCTGTGGCCACATACACATGGCTCCATGCACACCTTGGACCGGAGACAGAATTATCACCAGGGGTTACAATCACAGCTCTTTCCAAATAATAAATGATAGTCAGTTTGGGTGAATATTACAGATTAGAGAGGAAATTGGAGATGTCAGGGCTGAGATGCAGCAGCGAAAGTATTTTAAGGCGGCACAGACTGCTAATAAACTGTGCCTTGTTTGGGGCTGGAGGATTGAGCGAGGCGGGAGGTGCAGGAGGGGGCAGCAGAAGAGATGTTCGGCTGCAGGAATGGAGCTGGACTCCACCTCTGAGGAGCAAAAGCAGAGCTGAGCACCTCCTGGGCGCACAGATTTGCTGCTGCAGCGGCTTTTGTAGCCACATGGTGGGTCGCATCCTGCTCACGCTTTAAGATGAGGAAGCAAGGGCTGGGAGAGTCACACTGAATTTAAGCTTCTGTCAATAGCCAGAGCTCAGAGGGTTGAAAGGAGGGAAGGAGGTGGCAGCAGGGACATGGGGAAGGGACCTCCTGTGCCCAGCCAGAACAGCTGGCTCAGGGAAATCAGCAGTAGGTCCTAACTGGCCCTGGGTCTGGGGAGGAAACAGTGGGATTAACTCAGCTCAAGGAGCTTTTCCAAGAGCCAAAGGGCGAATAAAGAGTGAATTTGTTGGCAGTGACCCTGCTCTGAAGGTTCAGGGACAGCTGGCTGGGTCCCAGCAGCACATGGACACCTCCTGGGAAAGAGAGATGCACAGCCTGGGTTCTTCTCCAGGAAACTATAAAAAAGGTGAAAAGCTGCGAGGGATATGGGGAAACCACTCTAGATCCCAGGAGAAACAGTGTGCAACGGGACCCTCAAACCAGCCCTGCTGAAATCATCTGACAGGGAGGCAGGAGGTAGGAGCAGCTGGGAGGGAGGAGGAGGAGGAGGAGGAGGTGGAGGAGGAAGAGGAAGAAATGACAATTCTGGAATTTCAGGGTCAGGACAATTTAAGCCGGCTGCACGGCTGCTCTGAGGGTGATTAATGCATCACAAGGTCTAGGGATGGAAAAAGTACTCAGGGCCTGCAGCCACCCCCCCAACCACTCTTAATTCAAGGCAGTCACTTGTCGAGCCTCACTCAAAGATGTCTCAAGAGCCAGGAGCTTCCTTGGAGAGCTCCAGCACATTGCACAACAGGGAGGTTTCCCCTGGCAGCCGGCCTGGCCATGGATGCTGAGCCAGCCGACGGCCCCTGCCTGCTTCGGTCCTGCTTCTGCCCAGGCGAGGACAGCCCTGCTCCTCCCCGTCGCTGCAGCTGTTGCGACAAAAGATATTGGATATCCCTCCCAGCCTGATCCGTGGGGGTTTTACCAGTTCAAGGTGATGTGGAGCCCCACCGGGTGAGCTGGGTGCTGGCTGCGGGGCTGGCAGCAGCTCCGTGGGCAGAGCATCACCCACCCACACCCCAGCTCAGCACCTCCACATGCCTGTTGGACCCTTCCCAGCTGGGACCAAGCTCCCCACACTGAGAAATCACACAGTAGCCAGGGCAAAGCCATCAGCCAAAGCCTAATACACTCCTTTTTGGTGTTTTTCAGCCCAGTGGCATGACCTGCAAGGCAGCAAACCCCGACCAGTGCCTGGGCCAGGTCCCTCCAAGTCCCTGCAGCTGGCACAGCTCCTGGCATTTGCACAGCTGGTTCTCTAACCAAATATTTGAATATTACCTCTTTTTTTATTATTATTAATTTTATGTGGCCTGGGGCAAGAACGAAAATAAACACAGCCCTTCCTGCTTTTTTCTCCCCACCACCCCCCGGCTCCGGCCGCACTTGCGTTTTGGCTCCGACAGCGCTCGCTGCAAACGGGGTTATGCAAACAGGCTCCGCATATTTCTCAGCGCCTGCGAGCTGCCATGAGGGCCACATAGCAAAGTTTAAAACTAAGTTTCAAATCTTTTTTTTTTTTTTTTTTCCCCTTTTTCTTTATTTTTTAACCCTTCCTGGGGCCGGAGCCCCTTCAGCCCTCAATACTGCCTTTCTCTCACCATCAATGGGGCATTATGGCAGGGGAATTATTGAAAGCAGAACTCCCAGGCTTTACAATGGGAGCTCTGTGCAAGGCAAATATTGCACAATCTGTTTGCACGCCGCCGGCTTGGTGCCCTTCCCCCTCAGCAGCCCTGCTCACGCCTCAGCCTCCGGCCTGCCGAAACGGGACCTTAAAAATAAAAAATATGAAAGGTTTTTAATAAGTCCCCTCTCTCCTTCTTCAGAGCAAGACATTTGACCTAACAGGGCATCGGGGAGCTGAGCCCAGCCTCGAAAAAACACAGCGTGTTGCTCTCGCCTCTTAGATGTTTAAGGGTTTCCGCTTTCCCCAGCCAACGTGTGATGCATTTACTTTTTTATTGGCACGATGAAAGAGCCTAGGCAAGTCTGGAAAAGAAGGGAGCAGTCCCAGGAATGGAGAGAGCTTGTTATTTTGTCTAGAAGGGGAAAAAAAGGCTGAGAGGAGGGGGTGGTCAGGTAGTTCGTGGGGAGGGAAGGAAGGAGGCTGGAGGCATCGCTGGTCCCAAGCCCAGCAGAGGATGAGACTGGAGGTGAACGACTCTCCATTGGCTTTGGAAGCCTTCAGGAGGTCCTGGCTGTCCTGCTCGCAGCCCAGGGATGGATCATGGTGCTTTCCTGGTCTTCCCCTGCCATACACGCTCTTTGCCCCCCTCGTGCCTTATCCTCCAGGGATATCCCCAGGGACCGTCTCCCCTCCCTGGTGCACAGCAGGCAGGCAGCATTTCTCCCAGGCAGCACTGTGACCTGCCTCCTCCCCACCAGCCCTCAGAATCGCATTTTCCCACTCCAAGACTTCATTTTCCCCACCCCAAGCCCAGCACCTCCTTGCCTCTGGCCGCATGGACCCTGTGGGTAGAAGCTGATTTTCTAGCAGCAACCGCTGTGGTGAGACCTTGACCAGATTACAGGGACGGGGCTTGGTTTGGGGGAACTCAGAGGTTTTCGAACACACCATAATTTGCTCTCTGGAAGCTGAAGCCAGGGGAGGAGAAAACAGCAAATCTGCATCAGTTCTTGCTTATGCAACCCTCATCATTGTTAAAGGAACGAGGAGCGTTGCAGCAGCAGCCATGACATAGGGTGCCAAAGCCACAGGGGTAGCGCATTACGGGGGCACAGAGGAAAGCATCAGCTGTCCCTCTGACAAGGGCTCGGCAGCACTGGTGGATGTTGTTCTTGGAGCCAAACGGCCTTTTTATTCAGTACCCTGCCCGTCTTTCATGCCATTTGCACAGTTGAAAATAATCATCATCATCAAAACGCACTTAAAAGCCGTAGCACAATATTGGAGTCTTTCCTAATGTAAACCATAGCCTCTAACAACACATGTTCGGCTTGGCCAGGGCTTGTTCCCGATCAAAACACTGATGCTCCCCTTCTTCCTCTCCCAGTCACACAGCACCAGCAAAATATGAAACACAAGCCCTAAGTATGAGTAGTTCATCTCTTAGGCTAAGGAATTTTTCTTCCGTTTTTGGTCACTGATGATAAAACTCAATGATTCCGCAAATTCTCTCGTGAAACAACTTCTACGCCTTCCTGCTCACATTTGTTTTCCTCCTTCCCCTTCATTCAGGAGACTTCAGTCCATCAGTTCCCCTTCCTTCATATAATATTCCTCCCCTCGCCTTTCCCCACCTCCCGGGAAACTGCAGCTCACCGCCTTCTCCTCTCCTCTCTCTAACGACTGGTGTGCTTGCTTTGAAGAACTGGAGAGGAGCCCATGGGTTTGGCACCGCTCCTTTCTTCCCATGCCTTATGGCAAGCTTTCCACGGCGCCTGGGTGCTCTCCCTCCTCATCCTGCCCCCCCCCCCTTCCCAAACCCAAAATCCAGCCCCCCCTGGAAGCAAGGCACTCCCCGCTGCAGCCGCTGCAGTTTCCCAGTAGAGCCCTGGGGCTCGCGTGATGGCTGGCAGTCTGGCTGGAGAGTTCCCAGCTGATGTGAACCAGGGACGCATTGGGATGTGGATCCCCACAGTATTCGGGGAGGATGTCAGGAGAAGAAACTTGAGTCTGGCTTTGCAGGCAGGATGGGCTGGAGGCAAGGAATCTGCCTGCATGTGGCAGCGTTTAATGGAAAGCTAGAGAGCACACTGGGCAGATGGGTTTGCGCCCAGTCCCATCAGGCTCCCATGGCTCAACCTCCTGGTGAGGACACTGCTCTGCCCCCAACACACATACACACCTTCCAGAAGGACCGACCTTTGCTTAAAATAAAAATTTATTAAAAAAAGAGTCAGCGGTACCCTGGCCTCTGAGGGTTCTCTTTGAAGCAGACAAGAATGTCCCAAGGTGGTGGAAGGAAGGATTTAAGCATTTAGCATGGCTGGTTTCTGGCAGTGCTGCCGTGTGACCCTGACATTGGCTTCCCCATCTTATTGATTTTGGACTCCCCCACCTTCATTCATCACACGATTTATCATGGGATACACAGAAACTCCTCAATCCTCAAAGTATGCAGCCTCACCCGGGCTGGGGAAGAAAGAGCAATTCTTCCCAGCACCCGCCTGGCAAACCACCCTCCATCCCATAGCCACACCGGGCTGCACCCTGGCACCTTCAGTAGAGCCCCCAGGCAGGTGAGGGCTGTTCCCCCCCTCACATGAGACAAGCACCATCACTGCCCCCAGGGAGGCTGCTCCCCTGGGAGCAGCTATGGCAGGCAGGTGCCCAGGAATTCAGCATGCTCCGGGGTCCATGGGAGCAGCCCCAGCCCCTCCACCTCCTCCTAACGCCCCGCCGGGGGTCCTGGGTTCCCTCCCAAGCCACAGCACTGTGGGGGACTGGCCACCCCCTCCCCAGGGCTGGGCAGCCTCCTGGCTCCTGTCTGCCCTTCGCTTCCATCTCCCCTTTCAGGTGCAACCTCTTCAAAGGCAGCCGGTGGGTTTTGGCTGGCAGGAGATGCGACGGCCAGCGGGCAGGACGCCTGCCCAGAGCTCTGCCTGCCACCCCGAGCCAAAGCAGGAGCAGGAGGAGGATGAAGCCCAGCGCTCCCCAGCTTGGCTCGGCTGCCTGCCCCGGACAAGGAGCCCTTTCTCACCGGGGCAGCTCGCGGCAGGGCAGGGCAGGATGGCCTGAGCACCCTGCTTGTTTATAACCCCGGTTCAGCACAAGGAAAACACACCTGCCCGCGCCAGCCGGGCTCGCACCTGTAACCCATTAGAGCGAACAGCCGCCTGTTTACCCAGGACATGTTTCCTTAGCACCCTGGGGGGCTGGCACAGAGGGGCTGCTTCTCCCGCAGCACCAAGGGTTGTTTTCCATTTTGGCAGGAGAGGAAGGCGGAAAGCTCAGGAGGGGCATTTCAAAGGGTTTTGCATCAAGGCTGGCCACAACCGAGCCGCTGGAGCAGGAAGAGGGCAGGGAGCGCTGCTGGGCAGAGCCCGGGCGCCTGTGGCTCTCCGCTGCCCACCCTGTCCCGCAGGCAGCGGCGAGCCCTGGGCATGGGTGCTGGCAGCACCCGCTCCCACCGTCTCAAAAGGTCTCTGTTCTGCTGAGCGCTGGCTGGGGAGCGGTTCAGAACAGGCAAAGAGCCCAATTAGACACTGCATTACTTAATACAAAAGGTATCAATAATCCAGCAGGAGAGATGAGAGCTCCTTCTCGTCAAGAATGCCAAAAGCACAAATTGCCTTCTTGTAAGAGAAAGGCTTAATTTCCATAGAACATGACAGATTAAAGCACGAGTGGGTGGGTCCACTCTTATTCATCAGCCTTCACTGCTAACAGGAGAGGGTGTGCTGCCTCCTTTGAAGTTTCTTCGAAGGCCCAGGGTGCCCACAGACGTATTAGCAGGGTGGAAAGAAAGATACGAAGGGATGGAGCTTTGAACGCTCACTTTCCCTTCTGCCCTGGGTTTGTAATGCATCAGCCTTGTTGCTGCTATTGCTTCCCAAGATGAGTCAAACCAGAAGGTCCTTGTTTAAACCCAGAGACCTGTCTGACTTCTGGACTTAAACCAGCAGAAAAGAGGTCCAGGATGACCATGCTGCTCCACCAGTTGTGCCCAAAGCCTGCCAGAGCTTCCTTTCCTAGTTGTGTAATGAGCTTCATCAGCGGAGAAATCTAGGAATAAACTTCAGAGCTTGGATTCCTCCCTCCCATCTGGGAAACAGAGCAAAATCATAACAAGAAAAAATAGTTTGTCAGCCGAGTTGACTGAGGAGCACACTGGAGTATTTCCCTCGAATGGAAAACTCCAGGAGTGATTCTTTGGGGGCAACACATTGCATCTGCAGCTCAGCTCTCCAGGGTGAGATCGATACATGGAAATAACTTCATTTCAAAGCAGAGGGGCCTGGAGCAGCCTCCTGTCAGAGCCATGGGTCAGGACGAGCCGTATTTACTCCATCGCAGGCAGCTGCCCACCAGGCACCAGAAAAACCACCAGATCGAGCAAAGAAACGTGGTTACCCAAACAGAAAGCATCACACCCAGCACTGGGGGACCTTGCTCGGAAACATGGCCACCAAGCAGCAGAAATGTGGGGAAGGGGTTGGAAGACGCTGGAAGCAAAGTCCTGAGCTGGTGCTGGGAGCTGGAGCTGAGCCATGGCATGTGCACCAGGACTCCAGTCGCACGCAAGGACAGCAGATAAATGTGCTCCGCAGACAGCGGATCTGGAGCGCCGTCCCCATATTTCAAGCCCACCCATTACCATCGAGGGTTTTCTGCTCTCAGTTGCAGGCATAACTTACAGGGTGGTTGTTGGGAGGCTTAAAGTACCTATATCAATACTGCAGAGGGTGATTCATGATTATCTGCAGTAATCCAGAAGCTATACAAAATTGCTAATAATAGGTCTTCAAAACCGACATTTTAGTCAAGATAAAAAATGACTGGAACAAAATCCAATCATGCTTTGCTGAAACTATAAATGGAAAGGTATAACCCATATTCAGCTCCCCTAAACACCAAGCTAAACAAAAGCAGGGGATGTAGATCAGCCCCAGGATCCAAGTTAAAGCTTGGGGGTTGAGATCCCACCCTGGGAGAAGCTGATTCTCAAACAGGCTGAAAGCAGCTCCCAGTGCACTGGATGCCATAGGACTGGCTTAAATCTGGGATGACAGGGGGGATTTAGGAAGGGGGAGCATGAACAGGGATTATGTAGCTGCCCTGACAGCACATGACAGGCTGTGGGCTGGCAACCACAGTGCTGCCAGAGCCAAGCCTCCAGCTGTGGCAATGCGGATGTGGGGCCCAGCAGGGTTCATGGTCCTGCCGAACACCATTTATTTAATGCTGCTGCGCGATCCGATGCACAGTTGCTAGGTGACCAGAGCTCAGGGCTGCACGGATAATGTGGGAACAGCTGTGCGGGTCAGCCCTGGTCCAGCTCCTCAGCATCAGGTCTCTGGGACACATCAGGATGTGGCTCCATGTCCAGGGAATGGCATGAAGGATGGGACAAATACGGAGCTTGTCTGGGGGGATGCTGAGCATGGCTGGAGAGCCCGGCTGGGTCCATGCTGTCCTGCCCCGCAGCCCAAGATCTCTGCAGGCAGGGAGGGCACAGAGCCTTTCCCAGCCCCAGGTCCCAAAACTCCCTCTCCCTTGCAGTTCCCACACTCCTCGTGCCTCCAAATGCCTGCTTACCCTGTTGGGAAATCTCTTCTCACCCCGTCTGACTTGCACTGTTTCATCTGCCTACGGATCGGATAAGCTGATAAAATGTGCTGAACGCACCAAACGGAGCCTGTTCCCTCCATCCGCTCCCCGCCGCTGGCTCATCCAAACCAGCGACACCGCATCCAAGGCCTTGAAAATCTCTTTTGCCATTAACACTGCAACACAGAGCAGCGTTTGCACGGCCAAAGTCAACATGAAATTTGCAAGGATTTTTGTGGTATTGAGGGCAACTTAACGACTGAAGCCCAAGGCAGATTTACTGTCACAATTTTCACCGAGGACTGTAAAATTCAGTGTGTTGCAAGCTGGTCATTAACATTGGCTTAAGGCTTTCACAGTTCTGGCTTGGGAAGTGGCAGCAAACATTTCTGCATGTTGCTGTGGGGCTACAGGTAAGCATGGGATCAGCTCTTCCCCACCAAACCCCATGGCCCCCTTGGTTTTGGCATAACCAGCCCCTCTTCCACCTTCACTGCCCTTCTCATGCCTCCCTCAGGGAGGTCTTTACAGTGAGTCCCAGGTGGGCAAGGAAAAATGGGGTTTAACCCCCTGGCAGCTCCTGGGAGCCTGACAGAGAAAGAGTCTTTCTTGCTTTTTTCCCTACCAAATCATGAGGCACTTCATACTGACCACTTAAATGAAACCAGACTGTTTAGTCCCAGCGATTACTCATAAGCAGCATCTAATTACTTCTAGTATTTAAAGAGAAAATAGAGGAATCTCCCTGGAATATAAACTCGGTGAAGAAGCTGCAGCTGCAAGAGGAGAGGCTGTTACCCGGGCACACACCCTCCTCCATATCACACTGCACAGCCGCACCCCACATCCCTGGCTCACGGGCACCCCGCAAAGCACCCAGGGGTGCAATCGTCCCTTTCTCTCCTCATACTTCTATCCATAGCAGCATAAGAAACAGAAGGGAGTGAGGGGATTTGCAAATATACACCCCAATATACCACATCCGTACATGCACTGGTGCGCACGTACGCTCCTGCAACAGAATGAGGGGTAAAACGAAGCCACGCTCCGTGGGAAAACAGCGGCTGGCTCTCCGGCCAGGCAGCCTGTCCTTCCCAGGGAGGCACGGCCAGCTCTCCCCGCCCGACGGTCTGCTTTCATCAGCAGATAAGATCAGAGGTTGGCAGAGCCACCCTCCTGTCTGATGCACTGCAGGCTCTTCCCATCCCAGTGACAGATGAAGTTTACAAGGGAGCTGGCTGGAGCTCCCGGCCGGAGATGCCGTCAAGCCCACACCCACTGCCCTCGCCTCCTGGGACTGGGGGAGGATGAGACTCCAGCTTGGAAACCTCCCAGAACACTTTAATCTTCTGTCTTGGACAGTGCCTCGAGCGGCTGTTCAGAAATGCGGGTTGTCCCTCTAGAAGCAGAATTGCAAAGATCATCTTGCGAGAAGCCCCATGCTCGCTGCCCACACAGTGCGGCAGGGGGATGCTGCAGAGTGGGAGGCAGGCGGGAGAGGGAAGAGGCAGCGGGGACCACTGCTTTTCCCCAGGGAGGAAAGCCACAGGGGTCAGGAGCAGAGGGGACCACTGCTTTTCCCCAGGGAGGAAAGCCACAGGGGTCAGGAGCTGCAACAGATTCCCCATGAGGC
Source organism: Falco naumanni (assembly GCF_017639655.2). Classification (NCBI taxonomy): domain Eukaryota; kingdom Metazoa; phylum Chordata; class Aves; order Falconiformes; family Falconidae; genus Falco; species Falco naumanni. The sequence goes on from NC_054061.1 coordinate 6,774,369, forward strand.
CAGAACACAACAGGCAGCCCAAGTGCACGGGCACGGAGGAGCCTGCAGCCTGTGCTGTGTGACATGGCCAGGGTGACCACTCGCTGACACCCTAAGGATGTCCCGGGCAGCCGAGGAGGAGCAGGAGCATCTTTCCTGCTTTGTACCGCTCCCAGGTGGTGCAGATGCTCCCACAGAACCCTTTGCAGTGGCAACAAGCTGCCTCCATCGAGCTTTGCCTGAGTTTGGGTGGCTCCTCCAGCAACCCCTGTCCTCGAGCCCCCAGCATCGTTGGAGCAGCAGGAGGTCATGCTGCCAGCTGGCCATGCAGCTCCCCAGTGATCACAAAGGGCAGTTACTGAGCAGCTCTCCATTTTTCCACAATTACTCTAAAACGTGGGTTTCACATTAGACCACCAACACGGAGCAAGGGCGAGGTTTCTTTCCCCGCCTGCTACAGAGATTTTGGGGAGTTCCCCCCTCTTTTGGCAACAGGAACAGCTTGCCGATGCCAGCACTGATGCTAACTAAATCTAGGCTGAAATAAGAAGTCCCCAGCTCCTCAGTACCAGCATCCCACTTCCAGCCAGCACTCTCTCCCATCCAAGACTTCAGCAAGGACTTTCCAAGAGCCTCTGGTTGCCCAGCCCTGCTTAGCCTCCAAGGGGGACTGCTGTCCTCTGCTAGCTGGGGACATCTCTGGGTTTGTCCAGGGCCACCGCAGCACAGGATGGGACTTTGTCACCCTCTTGTGGCTTACAAGGGCTGGCAGGCTTGCTGTGGCTTTGAGGTGGCCACATCCAGGACCCCTGCTCCAGGGAAGGCAGGGGAGTGCCTGCAGCCTGCTCCACACTCCAGCACCCCTGCTTTGGCTTTTGCTCTCAGGGGCTTTGGAGAGGCTCTTCATCCCCAGAGGGTCAGCTCTCCCAGCTCTCCTGCCCTAGGAGTCGTGTGTCTCGAGAGCAATTTCTTGCCCATCTGGTTCAACACTGGCCAAGGAAGAGTTTCCCTCGATCGGGATGCCCCTGCTCTTCTTGTGCTCCCAGAAAGCCACTGAAAGCATCTGCGAGTCATTCAGATTGGGTTGCTTTAAGGCACTCCCTCCTTCCCAGTTTAGGTGGCTGGAAATCTCCCACCCAACTCCCAACCCACCCAAATCTCAGCTAGGAAATTAAGTCATACCAGCCTCTAAGACAGAGGGAGATTCATTCAGCTTTATCTGAAAGCCATTTCAAGTATGTCCAGATTCCTAATGAAACTTGGAAGAAAACCCAGAGATTAATAACAGTGCAGGGCTTTTATGGATAATGGTTTTTTTCTGTTTCCAAGAGAAACATATATATGTGCTTTGGTGGAATCGCTGAGTACATTTCTTGGCAGAAAAGCTAAAATAAATCCCTTTACTGCAAAAACCCTCGAGCAAGATAAGGCAAGAATCTGTTTGTAATTCCTGTGTATTGTTGTCATACAAGGATAAACAGGCATCTCTGGCCGTGCTGTCCCCTCAGCAAGGCAGTGAGGACAGGGACTAACACTGCTGCAGGAGCCCATCTCTGCTGTCCACATCGGCGCAGCTCCAAGCTTGGTCCTCTCCCATGTTACTTGTATGCAAGTGCGTGTGTACATGTTGTTCTTGTGTGAAACTTGAGCTTTTCTGGTACATCAAAGTCACATCCATCTGGAAAATGTGGCTGGAGCCAGAGTGGAGCTGCGTCCCACACCAGCAGAGGCAGAGTGCTCCACAGCCTGGCTGGGAAGCCCAGGAGGTGACAGGTTTGGCTACCAGGAGCACAAGCTTTCCATCCCGCCCACTCCCTTGTCCCACAGGGACCAAGCAGAGTAGTCGGGTAATGGCTCAAAGGTGGTTCACCGAGTGCCTGCTCAGAGGACACCTGTTGGAAGAAGGGTTCGCCAGAGTCAAGAAGACGCTCAATATGAGTTATGCATCTTGCTCAACTTTATTAGTTTGTAACACTACTTATACAGAACCGATACACATGCATATTCGTAAAGCAGAAATATAATTGGTTAGTAGTCTCTAAACGCGCGCGGTTCTCACACCCCTAATTATCATGACTAAAATAAGCATTCTATCCATGTAGCTAATTGTGTTGCTGTGCTTCAGCCTTGTAGTTTGTTACTCCCTATTTTCCCGTACCGCTCCCTGTCTTTCTTGGCCCTGCACCTGCTTTCCCAGCAGCTGTAGCTTGTTACAGCCACGGCCTGTTGGCACAACATAATTACTCGGTCTCAGGATTCAAGAATAGCTCAGGGCTACCTTTCCTGTTAACTTCAGCACAGCAACTGCAGTACAATTCTGATTACGGGCCTATTCTAATACCAGGCCTGGATTGTGCAGATCTTCAGAGATTCTATGGCCACGCTTCTGCAGCCATTCTTCTACAGACATCCTTGTGCTGGGAGGAATGGGGCATCACCCACTGCTCTGCTTGAGCTGGCTCCCACACCACACACATGTTGTATCCCCTCAGAGCAAAATCCCCCATCATGAGAGGGAAAGCCACCTCGAAACAAACCCAGAGGGAGCGATGTCATCTGCCTGCGCTGGGTGAATCACCTCTCCTGCTGTGGCTGCCTGTCCCAGACAGGGCCATGGCATTCGGCCTGCAGCCAGCCAGGCTGGCTTGGCACTCATGCTTTTGGACGATGAGGATGCTTAAGCAGGACCATTGCCCCAGACTTGGCTGCTCGAGCTGCAAACATGAGGAAGGGCTGGCGCCACCATGACGTGAGGCAAGGTTTGTGCTGCCGAACAAGGGTAGACCCTCGTGGGGTATCACGTCCCTTGCAGGGTCTACCTTCAACCCGCAGCTGCTTGGCCAAGGGCTGCAGGTCATGGGGAAGTGGTGCTCTTCACAACCCTCCTCCTTCTGAGGCAAAACATCTAACAAGCAGGCTCTCCATGACTGCCCAGAGCGCTAATGCATCTGGCATCTGTCCACTCCCCTCCCTTAACCACTGTGACTTTTTCCATCTTCATAAGCAGGGAAAGCAATCACCATAACGAACGTCTCTAAAGCTCTCACCACGGCACTCGGGATGTGCTAAACGAAATAAACACACATCAAGAGCCCATTAATGGCACTCTCCCCGTGCCCAGCAGCCACAGTCAGGCAGGAGGGGGACCAAGAAGGGATGTTAATGTACAAAGCAGAAACCCTTGAAAAGAGAGAGCTGAATTACTACCTATTTTTTTCCTATTTTTTCCCCTGTTTTCAGATCACTGCATCTTCACCGCTGGCACACAGCTGTGCCCACACCAGGACAGTGCTAGTAGGGGAGAGCAGTGGTACGTGCTGTGCACAGTGACACTCCTCATGGTGTACCCTCCCCTGGGTGACCCATTGTGCCCAGCCATCCTGCCCTGGCAAGCTTGCCTCTCTTTCCCAGCCTCCCAGACATAACGCACAGGGGGATTTTGGAGCAAACTGGCTGGCCAAGAGTGGCAGTTATCGTCAAGGACTGTGGGGAAGAGACCTCTGGCTGGAGAGCAAATGCTCCAGGTCTGGTGGGAGCAGGAGCAGGAGCCAGCTGTCCCAGGGTGAATTTATAGGATACAGCCATGCCAGTGGGACAGCTCACTGCTGAAAATCAAGGGGGTTTTCCTCTTCTCTCAGGCTCATATTGGGCCACTTATCCAGGAGCAAGAGTTTTGTTCTGGTCAGAACTGAGCCAAGAAATTTCAGGATGCTGGAAAGGCACAAGCCACGGTGCAGGTCTATGGCTTGACCCCAGCACGAGCAGCCCCTGCCTCTTCCTGCTCCCTCCTTCCCCTCCTTTTCCTGCTGCGTGGCTTTTGACTTAAAGCAGCAAAGGATGCCCGACAGGAGAAAAATAATACCCCAGAGTTCTGGCTTGATGAATGCCAACACAGCCCCCTTCCCCTCTCCTCCCAGGTAGAGCTGCTGAAATCTGGATAAACACAGTGGAGCTGTTGTGGCTGTTGGTGTTGGCCATGCTGCGTTGTGAGGCTGCCAGGCCTTTTAACAGGGATATGCTTACAAACGAGAGTGAGAGCCTGGGGGAAAGCAGGGCTGGGATGGGGGCTGATTAATAATAACAGCCCTTCTGCTCGCTGCATTGATGTGTATTAGATCTACTACCAAAAAAATGAGAAATTAAATGGCTTAATGCTACTAGCTCTTCAGTGCCAGCGCTGAATAACTGCCACGCTAGTAGACACACAGGCAGTTATACACTTCCAATCTAAATTGTTAAAATTAAGCATATTGCAACCAAATTTTAATGTCACGTCTTCTGTTCGTTGGAGTTCTCAAATCTGTTCTTTCAGCTACCAAAATTAAAAGACTGCTTTATATTCTGCAGGCTTAGAGGTGACTTTTTTTCCCCACAATTAATTAGTTTGAAACTAACAGGGCTAAGTCACTATAAGTTTCAGTGATGGAGCTGTTGGGATATGTGTGTATATATTATTTTTTTTTCCACTTCCGAGCTGCTCCTTCTTATCTGGCAGCAGGCTGCCAGCGAGTGAGTCAATATTATTCAATGCCTGCCTGACAGCTTAGGTGAAATGATCTGACAACCACAAGCAAAGCCCCAGCAGCAAGTGGCCACATCACAGAAACCCCCTTCAGCCTTGGCTCTGTGGATCTGTTCCAGCTGTGGGGCCAAGGAGAAGGCAGGCGTGGGGACACAGCCCAGCTTTCCAGAGGGTCCAAAGGCTAAGCTGGAAGTGGTGGGGAGGGCTGTGCTGCGCTGGGTTGGGTTCTCTCAACCCTGTTCTTCCACCTTGTGCGGAAATCCTATAAATGTAACACGGGAATTGAGTGTGATTTATAACCCCCACGTCCCCAAAGGCAGCATGGACCAGATGTTTCAAAGCTAGCTGCTGGTTTTGTCACTGGTAAAGAAGCACTGTGGGCTGGATTTTGCCTCCACAAATGCAGCTGGTTAATTGATTAATATGACTTGAACACCCAAGGCCCTGGAGGACACCTGCCACCAGGCTGGCATGGATGCCTAAACAACCCTAACCTTATTTGCAAAATTGTAGGCAGAAAGCTGCCCAAGCGAGGCTGAGCCACAGCGGGGCCATGTACACAAAACAATGCCATGATTCATCCGAGATTGCCATAACCCATCGCATTTCATCAGGATGCTGTGGCATTTAAAATGGCATTTCCTCCCATCTGCTGTGCATTAGCAGACAAAGAAAAAGGAGGAGGGGGAGAGAGAACAGCAAAACAAAGGGGGGAGAAAAAATGGGAATCCTGAGTCAGTTTGTTCGCAAAGCCCCTCCTTGTCCTTGCAAAGCCCGAGCCCACCCCGCCAGGCAGAGGGCAGGGAAACTGGCTTTGTCTCCAGCACTGCCCGGGGCCTGGCTGCAGCCCAGGACACGTTCCCCGGGAGGTGGTGAGAGATGCTGATATCAGCGGTGACTCAAACCCCCACAGAGCAGCACCTGGCAACCCTCCCTCCACACTCCCAGAGCTGCCAAACCAGGGGCACCAGTGAACAAATCCCCCCAGGCTAACCACTGTGGTGGCTTTACTTTTCCTTGGTCATTTCCTCTTCTCCATCTCTCCTCAGATTTTTCTCTGCTTCCTTGCTTCCTTCCCTGCCTCATCTTCCCTTGGAAATGAGAACCCCTTCCTCTGTCCCTATGTCTCCCTTCAGCGCTCACCTCTCCTCTCTCTGCCTGTGCTCCCACCTCCTCTCCCCACTGTCCCTTAACACCTTTCATCTCCATCCATCTCTTGCACACCCCCTGCTCTGACCCATCCCCACCTCTCCTGATACATCCCCTGCTCTGCTCAGCCCAGGTGGCACCCCCGGGGCACTTTTCAGGAGTGAAAAAGCTCGAAGCCCTCTTGGCTGGGCACTCAGAGCAGAGAAATTCAACTCAGCTTCTGAACTGGGCCATGAAGATTATCCTCCTAAATATGGCTTGCACTCTCAGCTGACAGTCTGGCTTGTGAGACACATCAGAGTTACCTGCTGGGGGTAACAAGGGTCCTGTCTGAATAATGGGCCATATATGATTTATTTAAAGAACAGCGTGCTCATGTTTATCTGAGGAGACCTTCATTGTTGACTTGAGGATGCACTAAATCCTTGAATGGGTGAAATAGGGAGTGTGCTAGTTGTCCAGGCATGAGATACGTTAATGTTGTTATCTTGAAGATATTCTAGGTCCTTGAATGGGAATGTGCTAATTGTCCGGGTGCGAGATATGTTAATGAGTTCCCGGAACGTTAATGAATAGACATGAGTGACTTGTATAAAGAGGGGGCTGAAAGGTTCCCTTGGTGTGCATGACTTTGGTGGAGCGATCCCCCATGCACCCAGCGCTGCCGAATAAAGATAACCTCCGCTCACTCGAATATTGGTGACTTTGATTCTTTAAATCATGTCCCTGGCCACCCATTGCACCCCTTGGCTGAGGGATCCTGCCCTGGAGCTGAGGCAGAAGGAGAACACGCCTGCAGCTCACGCTCTGGCTGGTATCAGCAGCCACAAAATGGGTCAGGCAAGGAGCTGCACCACCTGAGAAGCAGGCAGAGCACCTCTTCTGTTGTCTCTGGTCCACCACTGTGGTGTAAACAGCAGCAGCCGGAGGCAGAAATTTCCTTGGACAAACAGCCTGGGATCCTCCCATACCTAGACCCTACAGGTACCACCCTGCCATCCCTATGGATTTCAAAGTCGCTTCTTTCTGCGACCCCACAACAGGCATAAGCAACTCCACAGGCACCAAACAAAAAGGTCAGACCACGATGGGAGATGTGTCCCCCCCACTGCTACAACACACGATATGCCAGAAGCTTATGGGTGGACAAAAACATTAAACTGAAGCTTGCAGAGCAGCAGTGTCCCTGCAAGCCCAAGGGTCCAGCAGATATGCCTAGAGGCTGTCAGCTCCCATTGGGCACAGTGGAGGAAGGACAGCACTCTCCAGCCTGCAGGCACACTCCTTGAACCCGGGTTTGGCCCAGACACAAGCAGTCATTCAGAACAGAATAGGTGTGGACAAGTTTGACCCCAAGCAATCACGAAAGAGCATGTGAAAGCGGCAGCAAGCAAAGCTCTCAGCTTGTATGGCTGAGGGCAGGGATGGGGCTGTGCGGTTATTAGCAGTCTGAGCTGAGCTGGCTGCTCAATTACAGCTGTTTTATCCCCTGTCTGGATTTGAAACAGCTTCCTCCAATCTCTTCATGACTCAGTATCTTGGCATGGAGAACACATACCCGAGAGGTTAGCTTTTGAAATCCACCAGGGACATTTCACCTTCCTAAAATAAAGAGTGGGCAAAATATTTTCAACCTCCCTCAAAAAAATGCACACACACAAAAAATCACTCCTTAATAAGTGTATGTTGTTGGGTCTCGGCTGGCTTTGGGCTGGGGTAGATTTTCCTATTTATAATCATGCAGCTGTACTCTGACTGAATAGCTCTATTTATTATTTGGCATGTTTACTAACCACCTCAAATACCTTCTCTACCTGTAATTGTGGTGCAGCATACATGTTTGGTTTTTTTCAGATTTCTTCATTCAAGTGGGTTGTGTTACTCCCAGGCCCCGCACTGTGGTTTGCTAAGGGTATCCATGGTCTGAGGGTATGAAGCTTTGGACTCAAGTGACCCTGAACTGTAGCAGACCTACGAAGAGAGGGGAAAATGGAGTCAATTTTTCAAGCCATTTGTCCGTGGGCACTCAGGGCTTTAACATACTCTATTTGCTTCTCTTGAGAGCAGTTTCTCCTGAATGCGTTTCCTCCCATCTATGCTCATCAATCTTCTTCACGTCCATGTTTTACTGAAATTGGTCAAAGCCAAACCCTTTATGCTTTCTAGTGTGTGCAAGTCCTGAGCCATTGTAGAGGAGAGGCCTTAAAATGCAGCAGAGCAGGGGCTTGTCGGACTTCTGGTACCCTAACGCTAGGGGAAACTAACGCACTCGGTTTCCCCATGCACCCTGTAAAGCATCATCCCTGGCCACGGAGAGAACAGAGAGCTCTGGAAAAGCTAGCCTTGTGGAAGACTCCCAGCCCAGACGCAGCACACTGCCGCCATTCCCTGCAGGACTTCGCTCCCTTCTTCTGCCTGTAACATGAGCTGATGGGTCTGCCTGTATTACCCCACCTCTGAGAGCAGTCAGTATTCACCTGCCTTTCTCTCTCTGCTGGCATCCTCATGATTTGCAAATCTGCTCACCGATCTCCCAGCCCTCCTCCAGCATGTCCCATCCACCCTGCTTTCTGACCAACCTAAACAGTGCTATTGCAATTCCATGCACCACATAGGGCTCCTTTAATGGTACCACATTTGTTTAGAGAGCTTCATCGCCCAGGAGAGACCCTTAGCTTCTTTTTGCCTGAGGCCTGGGCAGCACCTCCTGTAATCACCAGACTCCTGGTGGGATCAGAGAGAGATAGGGGCAGGGGAGGGTTGGTTCCATGTTAAGATTTGGGGGTTTTTTTGATAATCAAGGCAAACTAAGCACTTCCTGGAGGTGTAAAACCATTCCAGACCACATCAAAGTAGATTCAAATCTGTTCATCAATCTGTCTGCAGCAGGCAGCGCCCATTGTGTTGTGGACCACAGGGGCTGTATTTCCACCCAACTGCATTTTCAGAGGTGGGTGAAGTCAGCTTCCCGAGGCTGTGCCCCAGGCTGCCTGTCCACTCAGCCCTGGTCCACAGCCTCCTTGGGAGACAACCTTCACTGCTCTCTGCCCTCTCACCCATATTCTCTGATTAGGAGAACCAGGTCTCCAAACCACACCACCAGCCGATCAGACCTTGTACCTCAGGTTGTCTCAGAGCAGTAGCAGTCGCCCTGGGCCAGCCGCCCCAGCACGGCGTGTGCTGTGACCACGTTTACACCCAGCATCAATGACCGTTTGTGCAGGGGGAGGTCAGTCCCAGAAAGGACTAGCCAGGTCTGCATTTCATTTACAGGAGCTGTAAAACTGCCACCTGGCCACTGGCTTTACAGCTTTGGATGATGCTGGTGTCAAAGACATTTGGTGCACGAGCCAGATGGAGCCCTGCCAGTTTTTATATTTATATCTTGCCTATAAATACAAATAAAGGGTCTGTATTTTGAGTGAGCGACAGGCGCACCACGGACATTATTAAACCTTCCAAAAATAAACTTCTGCCAAAGTGAAGGGAGCCAGATTTTTCCTGGAAAGTATCAGCATGGGGCCGGGGGTGGTAACGGCACAGCCCCTCTGCCCCTGGGGCCCCTCTCCAACAGCTGCTCTGCATCAGCAGCTTCTTCTTCCCCCTCACCATTTGCTTGTTTTAGCCCCAAAAATGCCTCAGCAGCTCCTCAGAGCATCTTGATGTCCACTCAACAGTAAACCAGCCCTGAGGATTCATCTCTGGAGCGCTGTAAGAGCAAGGCCTCCATCTTCACGGCTGGAAAACTGAATGGATGTTACTGAACTATCACCGCCCTGCCCACCCGCCGTCGGTCAGCGGCCTGCCCCCCTCGCTGCCTCTCTCTTCGCCCCCGTTTCCCACCGGGGAGGGTGTAACGGATCCCGGGCCCAGGCACGGCCCACCACGAGGTCACCACGCCGCCCCGCACCACATTTCCCAGAGGGCCGCGCGGCGGAAGCGGAAGTGACGTCTCTCCGCGCAGCAAGCGGCGCCCCCAGGCTGCGCCGAGCGGGCCCGCCATGGCGGTGGACGGCCGCGGGGGGCGGGAGCTGCTCGCCCTCATCCACCAGCACCTGCTGCGCGGCGGCTACGCCCGGGCGGCCCGCGAGCTGCAGGCGCAGACCGGGCAGGTAACGGGCAGCAAGGCCCGGGCGGGGGGGCGGGCGGCGGGGTCTCGGGAGGCCGTACTCGGAGCTCGGGCCTCGGCGGGGCCGGAGGGCCCAGGCCGCCTGTGCTCCGTCACTGGGTGCCGAGCCCGCCGTGGGCCCGTGGCTCCGCGCTGCACCCCGCGGGCTGGCCTGGCCCGGCCAGGAGGGGTTTCCCCCGGTGCCGCGGGAGAAGGGCTGAGGCCGGCCGCCGGGTAAAGGCGTCCCGTAGCCGGGGAGCAGCTGCCTCCGAACACGTGCTGCTGCGGCGGGAGCCGCGCCGGGGCCGCCGAGGGGAGGACGCGGCCCTGGGTGCAGCGGGGGCTTCGCTGGGAGCCTGTGTGCGGGAGGGGCACGTTCCCGCTTTCCTGGGCATTTCTGGCAGGGATTGTGCCGTCTCCACTTGTTTGGTGGTCAGATCTTGAAACGGGGCCGAGGTCTGACTCGTGTTCCCTCTGCTTTCACAGAAATTGCTCCCTTCCCTCGCGACCTCTCTCGAGGACATCTTTACCCACTGGGAAAAGTAAGTCGATGGGGGAAATGACTATCAAATAGATTCCAGACTGTGTTAACATCCAGGCTGCATGGCACGTGTGATCTTTATTTGCTAGAATTTCCTGTTGTCAGAGTATTTCCGATGATAACTGTGCTCAGCAGACTTTCCTCTTAGCCTCTGGTTTCAGACCGATTCGTTTCAGATGTTAAAGACTACTTTGGTTTAAAATTTCCAGAGCTTGGAGATAAGCTGTTACTCTAGTTTTGCGCAGCCGATGCTGTTCTTGCTGGTTGGGTTTAGTACTGGAGTACTGTGGGGCTCAGGGTCATGCTTCACTGGAAAAAGTCTTTTCCCCAGTTCTGTTTCACTTTCTTTTTAAAGCCACGTGTTTTTCAGGAGTATTGACCCGAGAAGAGAGAATTTGAGCAGATGCTGAAATACCAAGGCTCTTACAGGGAATTAATCTTTGGCAGAGATGTGTATTTTCTGACTCAGAGGAAGTCTCTTGGTTTCAGCCTGTCCTTTCAAGCCCTTACATGTTCGGCCCCAATGCCTTCCCACGTGAAGGTCTGCAGCATGGAGCTTTCCCATCTGTGGGGTGCAATGACGTTTGCACCCACCACAGTGTGCACAGCTCGCTTTGGTTTGATGCTGGAGTGCAGCACTCGCTGCAGAGGGGTCTGGTGACGGCTACAGAGCTGGGTTATCGGGAAATCAGTGGAGCTGGGCTTCTGTGCCTGTGTGAGGAGTGCTAGAGTGAAGATGCTCCTCAGTGTGGCCGTGCCAGCAGCCTCGGGAAGTGAGTGTTTGTTTCAAAGGTGTCTTCTGCTAGAGTGCCTCATGCCTTGGTGCTACCCTGATTCTTGATCTTGTGTCTCCATCATTTTCTTACTTGAGCAGGAGAAAGACTGGGTCTAGGTGAGGGTGTAGAGGTATAGAAATAGGCTTGCATTTCCTCCCTCTAACAATTTATTGCTCTCCTGGGTATTGATGATGACCTTTCTCTGCACTAGTTATCCTGGGTGCTACAGCAAACCCTTCCGGACACTATTGCTTTTAAAGCCTGGGGGGGCAACAGTGTCCTTGAATCAGGTTTAATTCCTTTTTCTGTGGCATCACCCTTCTGTTGTCGCCCCACCCCAGAAGTATGCCATTTATTCCTGTTCCTCTCGAGTTATGCCTGGTTTGGAGTCAACATGAGGGATGTATTGACCCGTAGCTTTATCCAGAAGGTGCCCTGCCTGGCTGGAGTGCTCTCATGGGGTTGAGCTGTGACTCTTTCAGTCTTACTGCTTCATAGGCTTTTGGCCTGAACGTGTCTTTCCTCACTGCGCAGCAGCTCGTGCCCATCTGAGTGAGGCTGTCCTACGTGCCCTCCTTCCTTCGGAAACTTCCAACAGTTGAGATCTGCAGTTAATGAAGAGTGGCCTCCCTCCAGGGCTGCATTTACTCTTGGAGGATGCTGGAAGGGGATGGAAGGTTGCCTGGGGGCAGGGAGAAAAGTTGGACCTGCTCAGCCCCAGAAGCGGCCAGAGCCCTGCAGCCCTCCAGCCCTGTTTTAGGGCTAGTGCCTGCAGGCAGTGCTGTTTTCCCCTACATAGTACCCCTGAGCCCCATGTCACTCAACAAATTCTTACAGTGATTTGTGTTGTGCTGTCAACTACTACTGAATCAGGAAAGTGTTGCAGCATCATAGTTGCCTGTGTGGTTTGCCATATTATTTTATTAAAAGGGTTATCAGGGTAGTTAACAGAACTCTGTAATGTGCTTTCAGCTTAGCCTGCTTGCAAAAAACTTGCTGTTACAGCTGTGTTACTCAAACACTAATAGTAAGCACAATCTTTGCTGGACAAATTGTTAAACTAATCTTATTTTTAAATCAGATGAACACATAAAATAAGCTGAACTGGCACAAAAGTGAGGGGTTTTATCACCAGTAATTGTGTGTTTCAGGGCTCATAAGTATCGCATGTATGAATCACACAGATGTGTGCCCAGCCAATGTTATCCTCGGAATAAAGCAAAAGTATTTCAAGTGAAAACACAGGTACATTAAAGATAACTAGCCACATCATCTGTTCTGGCACAGATAGGATTTGGAGCCTGGAGACCTCTTTCTCCAGCTTAATGTTTTAACCCAATTGAACAGCTTAAGTGTTTAATGCTCATGTGTGGCCTCTTCCCTTGTTTCAACACATCATCTGTAGGTCCAGCCAATTCCTTTCTTAAATCTTTCTGCAATCTGACTTTTCTGTCCATTTGGCCTGTGAGCCCAAGTTCAAATGGCTTTTGCAGCCTTTAGATTTACTTTTGGCCTTGTGGAATACCAGGATCTGTTTGGGGATCACTGCCCTAACCCTGGGACTGCAGTTGTTGACTGTCTGGCTATAGCTGCCTCCTGGAGATGGAATTTGTTCTGTAGGATGCCTTTGCTCCATAGTGAACACCAGCCTGACCATACGCACTTTTAGTTTTCTGCTAAAGTGAGAAAGAGTCTGCCTAGGACACAGGAAAAAAAAGTCTATGTTCAGTATCTTCTCGAGTATTGCAGGGATATACTGCCCTTGGGAGTCACGAGGAGGAGTGGAGATGTCCCTTGTAGGTTAGAGAAGTATTTCTCCCACCCCCTTAGGAGCTGTAGGGCAATGAAACTGCATGTCCTTAGGCTAGAGCCTGACCTGAGAGTGGGTTAATAATTGTATTCCAATTTGTCCAAGATACTTTTTCCCCCATTTTGACACAAATTCTGTTCCCTCAGAACTCCATCGAATTCCAGGAGAAGAAAGGTGAGTGATGAGGAGGCAGCCATCCCAGAAAAGATCAGAGTTCCTGATCCTGTGAGCAGCTCTGAGAGCTCAGAAAAAGAAGATGATGAGAAGGAGAAGGCAAAAGCTGCGAATGGTAAGGGCCTTTCATTTCTCTGGTGTGGACAGAGTAGGACTGGAGGCTTTTGTAAGAGCAGCCTGACTTGCTTGGCTAAAGAAAATGCTTGTAAAGTGATGGCTATTCCCTTGTGCTCTCAGAAAAGTAAGACAACTAATTTAGCACCCCCTTCTCATGTGGAGTTTCTGAGGAGCATAAATACCTGCTGAAGCTAGAAAAAAAACGGTTACAATTCATTGGGGAGGGATGGGTGTTGCTTGGATGAAGGCTTGGGAACCTAACGCTGCTCACTGTGGAGCACCTTCTAGTTGGTCCCAGGTGGATGCTGGGCCAGCAAAGGCAGGCCTGTTTCATGGATGAAGGAAGGACTGGTTAGTTCGTCTGGAGCGCCAGTGCCTTCTATCTGAGGTGGGGATAAATCCCTAGTGCAGCTGATGTAGCAGGCATTGGCTTGCGTAGTCTAACAAAAACCCATGTGTCTTATAAATTTTGGGTCAGTCTCTCTGCTGTAGACCGGCCCTTGGAAACGTGCAGATCTTGCCAGGTTCCTTGCCTTGGTGGTGGGGAGAAGAGTGGGGTAAAGGAGCAAAGCACTTGCCTGTCACAAGGGCAGCAGTGGTGGTGTTGGGGTGGCTGTGGAGAAGGGACCTTACCCTGCCTGTTGGAGCCTTTCTGCAAACCAGAGGCCATCTTGATGTGAGGTGCGCTCACATGATTTCTCTTTGGCTCTCTCTTGTGCAGCAGCCAGCCTCTCTCTGGCCACAAACTCAGTAGTGAACGTAGAAAGCACTGAAGGTGATGATTCCTCGTCAGAAGACGAGACACCAGCTGGAAAAGGTGCAGTTACGGTAAGGCAGTTTTTTCCTAGCGTTTGAAGATTGATAGTACTCTTGAGGCCAGGACTGTCCGAGACTGGCATGTGTAGAATTGTGGCCTGGGGTGGCATTAATATTTAAATAACCCTCCTATGCTGGCATAAGCCTTCTCTTAGATATCTGTCCCCCAAGTGCTTCCCTAAAGAGCTCTATGGCTTGCCCAGCTGCTGGATTGCTGTTTAAGGTATGTTGCGTCCAGTTTAGTCCCTCATCTGTCTGTAAGCTTCTAATTTATTTTGTTTCCTGTAGGTGACACCAGCTGTGGTGACTGGCAAAGCTGCTAACTCCTTGCGTTCTCCTAACAAACCGGCTGCCCCAGCAGGCAAAACAGCGGTGCTGCCTGCTGCAAACAGAACTGTGGTCTCAAATAAGCAGCAGCCCAATGTGCCAGCTGCGTCTGCAGCTCCAGCCAAGGCTGGGCAGAAACTGCCCAGCCCTGGGAAGCCCAGACAAACTGCAACAGCCGTGGCCAAAGTAGGTCAAAGCAAAGCACCGGTAATGACCAAAGCACCAGAAAGCAGCAGCAGCAGCAGCAGCAGCTCCTCGTCAGAGAGCGAGGAAGAGAAAGAGATGCCGACTGCAAAGGCCCCAGCCCCCAAAGTGGGTAAGGAGCCTTCGGGGTGTGGTAAATGCATGTGTGCTCCAGCTTTGCTGCGAATCAGGTCTGAGCCATGCCTTCAGCATGTTCCTTTCAGCTCCCTTGCTGGAAAGCTTGGTGATGCTTGTTCCTTGGGGAGGCTGTGAGAACACTGCAAAGCAGCCAGCTCCGGAGCTCTGTGGGATGAATCCAGCATGCTTGCTCCCATTTCAAGCAGCAGATTCTGTGCTAAGATGTCTGGCAGCACCTAGCACTACAGGGCTGGAGATAACAGCATAGCCTTTCTGGAGGAGATGCAGTGTTAATACTGCAGATGCTTTCAGCTGTTTGAAAAGGCACTGCAGCATCTTCTCTTTATTCCCAATTGCAAAGCGATTGGTTCTGGCTTTTGAAGTCTTTAGGGAAATCTTTTACTGCTTTGAAGTGTGTGCGTTGGGGGGGTGATGTGAGGAATAGATCATAGAAGCTCTGAAAATGGTCCTTCTCTTGGATCTTTTCCAGAGGAGGTCCAGCCAGGCTGGATGCCCCTGCAGGGAGCTATGTGTGGCTGGGCAGCTCCCCATAGGGTCAGAAGGTGGCCAGGAAGGATTTCCCATCTCTGCCTGCGCTCGGGGGAGTGGTGCTTGTGGGCCAACATTTGTCTGGAGAAGCTGTTCCCAGCAGGCTACTGACGCTTTCAGCAGGGCTAGGCCCTCTTTTCTGCAAATCCCCTTAGCCCTTTTTGCTGCTTGTTTTGTTTTCCTCACTTCAAAAGCTGCATTAGCATCACACTCTGGGAGCTCAGAGCAGGCAGCAGCTGTGGCATCTCCTCGTTTGTGTTTCAGAGCTGAAGCAGGCAGCTGGGGCTGCTGAGAGCAGCAGTGAGGAATCAAGTGATGAGACATCCTCTGAGGAGGAACCTGCAACTCCAGCAGTCCAGGTAACCTTTCCAGCCCAGGTTCCTTGTCTCTACAAAATCACTTCTCTTCCCCTGAAGGAAAGTATTCTGACAAAACCGCATTTCTTGAGTGTGTAAGGTCCCCAAACCCAAGGCCAGAGAAATGTGCTGTGTGGCTGAGAGTCCCACTAACCCCTGCCAGCTATTCCACTCCTGTTCCTTCTAGTGCCTGAAGTTGAGGGAGATCCTTTGAGCTGTAGGAGGTGATTGGTGTACAATTCCACAGATGTAGTCAGGCAGTTTATGGAGAAAGTGGCTTCTTGCAGGTACTCCACAGCCCGTGGATCTGAACAAGCCTGTCCTGGTCAAAGTTAGCAAGGTAGCATTGTTAAAAAAGATTCCACGCAGTTACAGCTCTTAATTGGTTTCTTCTAAAGTGTTTTCTGGTTCTCCTGTTCTGTTTTGTTCCCCCTGTTCCCAGGTAAAGCCAGCTGTGAAAAGTGCACCTGCTGCTCCAGTGTCCCTCAGGAAGAATGCACCGAGGCAAGTGGTGCAGGCATCAAACCAAGCCAAACCCGCATCCACAACGGTTCCTGGGCCTGCAAAGCCTGATGATACATCAGAGAGCAGTGACTCCTCAGACAGCGAAGATGAGGAACTTCCATCAATAACCCAGGTGTGTCTATCTGAGACTGTCTCTCTTTGCATGCTTTTCCAGGGCTAGGAATTGCAGTGAAAAGAAAATTTTGTAAATAAATGTAATATATAGCAAAGTCATCTTGGGGGTGTGAGGAAAGAGGCATGGGCTGTTTAAATCACCTCACTTCACTTTCTTTGTTCTGAGCTTTAATCAAGCCACTGTGCCTTTCTTAAACATTTCCGTCATACTTTTAAATAAAAAAAAAAAAACAAACCACCAGCAATTCTTTTCCCACCTGAAGAGGTAAATTGGCATGGTTGAATTTACCTCTCAGCTATAAATTGCCATAAATAGTGTCTTAATTTGTTGGAACTGTAGTGCAGCTTAGCTTCCCTGCTGTGGAGAGTACAAAATGCTGCAGTGTACTTCACTGGAGGGGACTGGTAGTATCAGCAGGCTGATGAAGAACGTCTGGTCCTGCTTTCTCATCTTGGGAGACTATCCCCACACAGCTAGATGAAAGGCTGCCTTGTGTCCTGCTAGCTGCTAATCTTCCTCCAGCATTTGCCTTTCCCAGGGGGCTCTGAAATCTCTTCCCTTGATTATAGTCTGAGCAAATGAATTACACTGCTGAGGGATTTGCCTTGTTTTATGCTGTTCTTGTCTTGTCCAGACAAAGCCACCTCCAAAAACCCCCCAGGCCGTCCCACCCCTAGTGAAACCTACACCAGCAGCATCACCCTCTGGCAAAGTAGCTCCAGCAAAAACACTTCCAGCACCAAAACCAACAGTGCCAAAGCAGGCCAAAACCACACCGGGAAAGACTACTGCTCCCGTGAAGCCTGCTGAAGGTATGAAGTCAGAGGAGAGCTCTGACTCCTTGAGCAGTGAAGAGGAGGATCTCCCTGTGCCCGTAAGCCAGAAGGTAAGTGGTAGCACATTCAGCTCAGTGCCAGGGAATGGGATACGCAAGACAGTTGTTTAGCCCTTAAGTGCTACTACTGATCTCCTTGAACACCAGCAGCATGTAGTATGTTGCATCTCAGTCCCTTAGAGAGGAAGATCTTTCTTTCTACTTGGAAACAAATACAGCCCACCTCTTCTCACCTAGCTGTACCAGAGGAGGATGGTGGGTAACCTCTCTGATACCAACTGTTTCACCCCATGCCTGCCTTGCCCCTCTGGAGTGGGCCTGGTGTGCAGTTCACA
Source organism: Falco naumanni (assembly GCF_017639655.2). Lineage (NCBI taxonomy): Eukaryota > Metazoa > Chordata > Aves > Falconiformes > Falconidae > Falco > Falco naumanni. The sequence continues at coordinate 6,791,724 of NC_054061.1, forward strand.
GGTAGCTTGGACTTGGCTCTTCTGTGAGGGTTTGTTTAGACCTCTCTTGACAGAAGGACCGTGAACTCAGGCTTAGGTGGCTGAACTTGTAGGAAAACAAATCCCTTCCTGTGAGCATCCTTAAACATATTTTGTGACACCATTTGCATTAAGCTGCAGGGCCTTTCAGAAAGTGCCCTGAAAGCAGTGTTTTGGAGATGGCAGCTATTATCTGCAAGGGAAGAAGGGAAGCTGGGGGCAGAGCCTCACGTGTCCTTGCCAAGGAGGCTCTTTGTCAACACGTCCTTTCACTATTGACAGGCAAGAGCCAGAGAGGCTCTGCGTTTTTGTCTTTATAGCCTTGGTCTGCTAAGGTGGGTGGAGGGGGACGCATCTCCAACAGTTGGCTCTGTGCTGCTCTCTTCCTGCGTGACTATATGTGAAGATTCAGCTCTGGGCGGCAGGAGCAGCTATTCTGATAGCTGTGCCATAGAGTCCTACTGTAAAACCATCGAGACTCATTCATTGCAGCAGGGTTATAGGTGAAGGATGTGCCGGGGTAGGTTTGTTTCCCGCTGGCCAGCGTTGATTAGAAGCTGGCAGCAACAGGTAGCTGTCTTGCTGGTGGCTATTTAACCACTTCAGCATCTTTCCTCTTGCAAACTGGCGATTACCCCTCAACAGCCACAGTAAGCAAGAAAGAGCTTGTCATCGAGGGAGCTCTATTTTTGCCAAACAGGCTGTTTCTTCCCGTGTTAGTAGCCTACAGGCAGAGACCACGAGTGAAGCCTGAAGATAAACCATTAGGCTCAGCTGTTGTCCACAGTCCTGTCCTCCCAGTCAAACTCTTCTTAGCTCATCCTCACCATCTGCTACTTGGGCATATGCTAACCACTGAGTTACTGTATCCTGCAACTTCCTCTGGCTTCTGTGCAAGATCCAAACAGAACAGAGCGTTGGAAGCTGCTTCATCTTTCCCTGTGGGGGTGGATTAGCACAATTAAAATGAACATCATGCCTAAATTGAACTGCTTAATTGGTATGTTTACCCCTGAAGACTCAGGAATATTTAGTCAAAGAAGTTGACAAGGTGTTTGCATATTTTGGGGATGAAGGATGGTGATGGGGGACAGTCTGGATTGACCTTGAAGACGCTATGAGCTACTTTTCTTTTGGAACTGCTAATTCTGCTGTTTCCTCTTTCCTGGATGTTTTGGGCCAAAGATGGCACTGAAGCCCTTTATGGACAGGCTTTGGCTTCTGCTTACCAGGACTGGGTATGAGATGCACCTGCGTGTGTTGGGAACGTGTGTCTTCCTTGTGCATCCCAGGAAAACCTGTGCAGGCTGGACTGGTAAAAGTTGTGCCTGCAAGTTTTTATCTCTGACCACAGGCCCTGGTGGTGAGAAGCCAAATCTTCCAAGAGATGGAGGATCCCTTTCCCTCCCTGAACCTTGTCCCCACTCCCTTGCAGGTTTCATTTGTACCTTTGCTGTGTCGTGACACAGCTGAGATACTGGTCCCAGTCTTGATACGCTGGCAGTGCTTCTGCAGTGCACAGGCAGCTACGGAGTGTGATTGTTACAACACGCTCAGCGCACGTGGCTCAGCGTTGTTTCCCCCCCTTGTCATGCAGTGCTGCATGATGCAAATGGTCTCAGCAGAGTGGCAGTGGGTTGTGCGGGAGCTGAGTCATTACACTTGTACTGAGGTGCAGGCAGCTCTGGGTTTGGGGGCTGGAGAGGGAGCAGGAAAGATAATTTCCTCTTGAATTATTTCCCTCCCTTCTGAGTTACTTTGGTACCTATGACTCTTAAGTTGTCAGAAGCTCTCTGCCTGTGTTACCCTGCTCCCCAAGTGTAACTCAGCCTTGCTGCTGGCCGGATCCCACCTGGGGCCACGCCACAGGACATGGCGGCTGTCAGGCATCTGGCAGTGACCAAGGTGAGGTGGATGGAGGGATTTTGGCCTTTTCCCAGGAAGATCTGAGGAGTCCCAAGGCTCTGTAAAGCTTATGGTGGTTTCTCTGTGAATGTAGTTAAGTTCTTTCTGTGTCAGGATGCCTCTGTGTGGCAGCTCTTTCCCAATCTCTTGCTAAGTTAGGAAACAAAGCAGTCCTCATGCTGTGCATCTGAGTAGGGAGAGAAGCCAGTCCCATTGCTATGAAGGTCTTAGAAATGAGCGAGTGAGGCCTGATCTCAGTAGACTCTTCGCTTGCACAGCAGTGCTTGGGAGCAGAGCTAGCACGTTCGAGTAAAGTGTGTGAATTCTTGTGTCTGCTTCAAGTAGTTCTCTCTTCAGCGTTGCAAATCTGGCCTCTCTCCTGGAGATAGTGACTCACTGGTATCAAAACAAAACGACAAGTGAGGCTTGCAATCCCCCCTCCCCAAGTGCTTGTGGAGGTTTCTGTTTCTCTAAGCAGAGTCAAAATGTGCTTGGCTTCTTTGAAGAGCTGTTCTGTAATGGAATAAACATGCAGATGCTGTTGTCTGTTTAGTGTTTGGCTTGGAGATGATAAACACTGGCCCAGTGGCAGCCCTTGGTGGGGCAGTGCCAGGAAGCATGGTAAGATCCGTTTCCCTGGGAGGCTGCTAGGCTGGTGCTTTCGGTTCCCGGCCAGGAGCAGCCCCCAGGAGAGCTGGCACTGCTGAAGTCTTCCTGGTCCACTGCCGTGGGGTGGGAGGGTATCACTGTGTTAGCAGCGTGGCGGGGTTGGGAGAGGGGTATGACAGGGGCTGCATAGCCAGGCAGGAATCTCTCTCACCTTCTTGTGGGAGACCTGGAGATGGAGCGAGCCCTGGGGCAGGCTGCTGTCACATGCAGGTTGGATGCGGTCTGCCTGCCCTGGCGAGCATGATGTACTCTTTGGCAGAGCAGCCTGGAGATGAGCGATGAGTAGAGTAAACTGAGTAGGTGCAGAGCACTGCGAGCCTGGAGAATATCTGCGGGTGGCAAAGTTACCAGATCTCTCGGCAAGCTCTCCTTCCGCCACCACAAGCCTTCAGCAGTGTGGTGGAGGGGTTATCTGCAGCCCTTGGCCCAAGCAGGGAGAGGGGCAGGGAAGAGATAGTCTCACCTGGCAGTTGTGTATCTGGCGCTGTGAGAACTGTGGCTTCCTAGTGCTGATACACCAGTTGCTTGTGCCAGTGGCTTGTGGCCTGTCCTGGGATGTCACAGTGTTGGCACATGCTGTAGAAAGGCACAGTCCAAATGAGTTGCAGGGTTTTTTGTTGTCTGGAGATTTCTAAATTCTGAGACTTGTTGACAGATCAGTTTCCAAGGTGGGTCCCAATCTTGTCTTTGCCTGCCTTCTCTGTTCCCAAACGCTTGTTTCAGCCCCTGTGTTGAGCTCTCCAGCAGCTCTAGGATCTGATATTGTCTCTGAATCTTACAAGTGTTTTGGCACGAGGTTTCCCAGCTCCTGCTGATTCCCCAAGCTGCAGGGAGGTCATGCTTAAATAAGAGGCTTACTTGAAATGGATGTCTTGGGGTTGCAGTGCTTCTTCCTGTCCAGCCAGTGTCTTGGGCTCAATAAGGAATTGCTGTTATGAGCTTATGAGCATTGTTATCTCTGCAGGCTCTTGTAAAACACACTCGGGCTTCCTGTCAGAAGCATATTGCTAAATGCAGTGGTATGTGTCTTCAGCAGCTCAATCCAGGCAGTAACTGAAGCCCTTTCCAATCTTGACACGCCAAGGTTGGAGTGAGTGTTAGTAACAGCTGTGTTAGGTTAAAACAAAACCCAGCTTGAGCTGAAACTGCACTTAAACTCCTAAACAACACCTGTATTAATACCACATTTCTGGGCTTGTGTTTCTTTGTTAAGAGGTTAACAGAACAGCCTGGGCCTCTTCCCAACCTGAGCCAGGCTGCCAAAGCTAGGCCGCCTGAAAAAGCAGTGGGAAGCATCTTGAAAACCCAAGCCTCAGAAAGTGGGAGCAGTGACTCGTCCGACAGTGAAGAGGAGTCCCCTGCAGCCCAGACAGAGCCTCCACAAGCTGGTAAGTCTTCTGATAGGGGCCAGGGCCCCTCACCTGCATCCTTGCGGGTTTACTTCTCTCCCTTGTACATAGAAATGCCCAGCCTGTTGTCATAGCTCCTGCTCTGTGGACAGTCACGGAGAGCAACTCTTTCTCAGTCTCTTATGACAATCTCTGATGCTTTTCCTGCAGTGGAAACCAATGCTGTACCCCAGTCAACAAATGTGAAGAAGGCACCAGCTCCAGCCCCAGCCCCTCCACCAGTGGACAGCAGCGATGATTCCAGCCAGGAGTCAGATTCAGAGGAGGAAATAGTCCCCCCTTCTCAGGTAAGGAGCCACTGACCGTGGATGCTTTTAGTCCTGCATGCTTAGGAGGTCTCAGGACTTGTGAGGTGGTAGTTGGGTGGGTGATGAGCAGTGCAGAGAGGAGCCCTCCCATTAGCTGGACCAGGTTTTCTTGGCAGCGGTGTCCCTGGGTCTGGCTGACCCTGGCTCTGGGTACACATCTCTGCCACAGCAAGCTTGCAGTGTGTGAGAGCAGTGGAGCATGTGAATGTTCTGGCAGGAACATGAATAGATGTATGAGCCCAGACCTCCTCTGGGACTCTGTCCCCTCTGGCCTACTCGAGGGAGTTAGACTGCAAAATTCTTGCAGGCAGAGTCTTTTCATGAGCTGGGTACCTCCAAGGCAACCCACCCCCTGGTTTCTCCCAAACCCCTGGGTGCAGCTGGAGCTCTCTGGACTCCCCTTCCACAGTCCTTGGGAGGCTGGATGGATCTGCCCTGAAGGGTAGCACAGTAGTCTTGCTTCTTTTAAGCTAGTGGGGCCAGACCCCTGCCTTGGAGAAGGGAGGTGGCCCCGTATCTGTGCCGAAGGCGCTGCTGAGTGTCATGGAGTCAATCCCAACTCTCTCACCTTGAGTCTGCTCACTGCTCTTTGTGTCTCCGTGCCAAGTCCCATAGGGCTGTGGCTGAGCTCCCTAGGGCCTGAGTTGCCTCTCTGTGAAGCTGGCTCGGGTGTTGCTGCTGAGCCCGAGAGAGAAACCACATGGAGAAATGTTGATTGAGGAATGTGGCTACCGTTCCTACACGGTGATGGCTTGGCTCATGTGCTGAACCCAGGGCTTAGTGGCCAAGTGTACTTCTTGTCCTGCACATACGCATCCCCTGTCTGGCCAGTGCCCTTGCTGGGAGAAGGGAATTACGTGCACTCAAGGAAACTCTTCCTCATGTTGGCCTGATGCTGTGGCCAGCGGAAAGGCTGTCTCCCCCCACGTGGCAGGCAGGCAGGCAGCCTGAGCAGCCCTTGATTAAAGCACATTTATAGTACTAAGATTGTATAAAATAATGCAGTTGCTGTAACTTGAGCTTTGTGCAAGACGGCTGAGCTCTCACGTCAGATCAGCGACTCTGCATGGTGGAACATTGCCTTCCTTTCTGAAGGCCAGATGTGTGAGAGAAATGTCAGCCCACAAAGGCCCAGCTTGTCAGAGATCTGGAGAGGGAGGGCTGCTCACGTAGCCTCGTTTGTAACACAAACCAGGAGGCTGAGCACTACATTGGTCTTGCTCCCTCCTCTGCTGGCATTTGTGTCTTGGACCTGATGTCAGTGTCTGAATTTCCATGACCCTGGCTCTTCTATTTTTAACCCCTCTTTACATTTAGTTTGATGGGAGGTTCCAAATGTGAGGCAATAAAATTGCTTCTTGTTAATTTGCTCTCTAATCTGTGGCTTACTTGTGGACCTGAAGGCAGATTTGCCCTGTGGTTGGTGTCTTTGCTTTATCTGTGTGCCAATTAACTCTCAACGTGTGATTTTTATAGTGTAGGAGACACCCTGCAATCCAAGTGCCTGCTTTGCAAAGTAGGGTTTGCAACTGCAGTCTTGCTGGTGCTGCAGTGGACAGGAATCTCTCAGCCTGCAAGCACATCACGTTTTGCCTGCCTGCCCTCAGGATGTATGCCTTTGGGGCGCTGAGCTAATGCTTTAGGCTCAGAGGAGACAGAGCTGGCCTGTAAGGGGGGAAAAAAATAATCTCATCCTTTGTGCTGTGCTGAAAATGATGGAAGGGTTCAGGAGTTAGTGGTGAATTGGTGTATGCTTCTGTCTCTCTTCCTTCCGAGTTGTGCTCTATCCTAATTTTATTTCTCATTTCTTTTAGAGTCTGTCCCAGCAGAACGTCAAAGCAGCCAAGGTTTTGAGCACAGTGACTGCCAAGGCTAATGCCACACTGCCTTTGGGGAAGGGGATAAAAGCGCCTGCTGTCCCTCCAGTTAGCAGAGTGTCTGAGAACTTGAAAAGTGATGCGCTGGCAGAAGAGGTAATGATGGAGGAGACTAAAGTGGGAAGCTTCCCTGGGGAGAGTGGGCCAATGGGCCTTCTGGAATTTGAGACTGGTGCAGTGTCCCCAGCTGAGGAAGCATGGTCATGGAAGAGGGGGGATGGGGGCTGCTCTATTTTAACTACTGTTACTGCACCATAAGGAGAGGCAGATGAGCAGAGGGTAGCTCTTGTGCCTGTCTTGTTCCTGCCTCCCAGCTAGCAGGCTGGTTTCTTCCTTCTTTTATGATAGCAGTGCTCTGTACAGTTAGGAGTTCTCTGCTTGGCCACAGATGCCTGCTTCATCTGTGGGCCAGGGGGAGACGGGATTTCTGTGCCCTGTTTGAGAAGTTCTTGGGCTAACCTTGACACAGACTGAAGCAGTACGGCTGAAGAAAGGCTGAGGTGGTCCAAGCTCTTCTGCTCTGAGCTGCTTTGTATAGTTTATGGGCACGAGCAGTTCCTTTCAGATGCACTTTGTCTTTCTCACCCTAGGTCCCCACTCTTCCTTGCCTAAAGCAAACTGTTCCTGTGGGAAAAGCTTCTCCAGCTAACGCTGCCACCCCACAGGCTGCTTCACTTCTGGGAAGTCGCACTGCAAAGTCAAGGAAGCCAGGCCTGCAGCCAGCGCAGGATGCCCAGCTGAGCCAGGCTGCCCTGCCCACCCAGGCAGAGGAGACCTCGGGCAGTAGCAGTTCCTCAGACAGCAGCGACGAGGAGATGCCCAAGCAGCCCCCCAAACCTGGTCAGTTCTCCCAAAAAGATGTTCTCAGTGCTGCTGGCCAAGCCAGGGTGGGGACAGCATTTTGTTACGCCATGGGAGGTGTGTCACTTTAACATGGTGGATGGAGAGGGATTCCTCCTTTCCCACTTGGCAGAGCACTCCCCTTTCTTTGAAGGCAGAAGGCCTTTTGGTGGTGGCTGGGTGAGTGAGCTCAGTCCCAGGCAGCAGTGGTGAGTTTAATGGGATGAATTCTTCTCCTCCAGCAGGCTCACTGCAGAAACCAGGAGGGACGCAGCCAGCCCACAGCTCCTCCTTGGAGTCCAGTGAGGAGAAGGCAATGTCGCAGGTATAGTGCCTGAGCAGTCTGGGATCCTCTCAGGTCTTGCAATTAGCTCCTAAGTAGGACAGAGAGAGGACTGAATTCTCAGGCGTAGCAAACAGAGTGCTGGGTGGGTTTGCCAGCGCAGAAGTGGGGGGCCCCCCAGTGCAGTGCTGTGAGCAGGGCCTTTTAGTGGGGGCAGAGAGAGGATTTTGGACCTGTAATGCCTCCCCAGGCAACTGGGCCTTGTGTCCAGGGCTCATGGTGCCTTCCTCAGGAAAAGGGATGGAAAGAGGTGGTGCCTTGCAAGGGTTAAACCAGGAGAACTGGTGCACAGTGCCAACAGCAGCAGGATTTTTTCCCCAGTTTTATTTGTAACATAATCTGTGTCCAAGCCATTAAATTCCCTTTGTAAGTAACGTGCAGGGCGTGCAGCACATCTGCAGTGCATTAGCTGTGCTTGGGTGCATGCTAATTGCCAGGAGCCTAACCCAAGCCTGCTTTACTGGGCGAGAACAAAGAGGAGAACCTCTGGCCATCAGTTCTTGTGGCTGTCAGCTCACCTAGTGTCTCCCTGTGCTGGTCCTGGCAGCTGTGGCCTCTCTGCAGGGCTGGCTGAGCTGTATAGGGTCGCTCCGTGGGTGGCCAAAGGTGGGCCCTTCACTTGGAGGATGGGGGCAATAGCAGCAGAGACAGATCTGTGCGTCTGGCTGTGGGAGGCTGCTCTGCTGTGGATCCTCAGTGTCTCTGTGCTGTTTCAGTCCCTCCTGACAGGCTATATGGGCCCCTCCAAACCTCCAGCAGCACCCCAGACACCAAAGACGGTTCCTCCCGAGTCTGTAGGCAAAGCCAGGCAAGGGAAAGCAGCCGTGACTGCTGCAAACTCCCTCACCCAGGCCTCCGCGCAAGCAGCCCCAGCCAACAGCTCCAGCAGCGACAGCAGCGACTCTGACACAGACATCGACCAGGTGGCTGCAAACCACAAAGCAGGTGGGTCTCCTTTGACAAGGTTGGAAGTCTGCTTTGCCCAGGAGCAAATCTCTGCTGGCATGAGAGGGTGACACTGGGACAGGGCCCGCTTCCCCAGTGTGTCTCCACCGCAGAGCCCCAGCGGCATGGAGTGCTGCTGCCTTCTGCTGGCTTCCCTCAGCCACGACACAGCCCTCTCCTGGAACACCCCTCCTGTGCTGGCTGGCTTGCAAGGCTCTGTGCTCCGTATCTTGGCCCTTTCCAGGTTCGGCTTTAACTGCAATAATTAATGCAATTAATGGGAGCAGGTAAGGCTCTCCCTGAAACTGATGCACACTGCATTGGTGTGCTGTGGTAGCGATGGCTTTTACAGAAGGTTGAACTGCTGAAGAACATCTATACGGTGCTGGTATTCAAGCCTCCCCTTGAGTCTTTCTGGGCTCTGTAGCATGTCTGGAGGGCAGAGAGGGGAAGCAAGTGGGAAGACCTATAGAGAAATTACATGTCCTGCTATTTCCCTGTTGTCCTAGTTTGTTGGCAAATTGTAAAACTCGGAGCTGGAAGCTGCTTCTGCTCTGGTGGGATCCTGGCACCTTCAGATGAGCTCTGGTCTGGCTGCGAGCTCTGGCCTGCTCTAGAGGCTCAAATGGGTCTCTTGGGTGCATCATTTAAGTCGTGCAGAGGGCTGTTGAGGAGGTCTGTACTATACGTAGGCTCAAGAAGGCCCGGGTGCTGAGCGGGTAAGCCATTCATTGTGTTGTGCCTTAACCCCAGCCAGCCACTAAGCGTGACGTAGCTGCTCACTCACTCTCCCGCTGGTGGGATGGGGAGGAAAATTGGCAAAAAGGTAAAACTTGTGGGTTGAGGTAACAACAATTTAATAATTGAAATCAAATGAAATGCAAAAATAATAATAATAATTGTAATGAAAAGGAGAGAGGGAAGGAGGAATAAAATCCAAAAGGAAAAAAAACCCCAGTGGGTAATAAACAGTACAGGGCTTGCCACCCGCTGAGCGATGCTGAGCCAGTCCCCAAGCAGTGATTGCCGGCCCAGCCAACCCCCTCTAGTTTATACACTCAGCATGATGTTCTGTGGTATGGAATATTCCTTTGACTCGTTCAGATCAGCTGTCCTGGCTGTGTCCTCTCCCAGTTCCTTGTGCCCTCCAGCCTTCTTGCTGGCAGGGCCTAAACAACTGAAGAGCCCTTGACTTCGTATAAGCATTACTTGGCAACAGCTAAAAACATCAGTGTGTTATCAACATTATTCTCATACTAAACCCAGAACACAGCATTGTACCAGCTACTGAGAAGAAAATTAACTCTGTCCAAGCCAAAACCAGGATACATTGGTGACTGTTAACAGTGGTGGTGGTGTGGATACCCCCTCCACCTTGGGAAGTCCTTGACTTACTGGGGGTGGTGTTCGGGGGAAGGACTGTTCTATCTGTGCTCACCCATCTTGTGCTACAGTTTCCTCTAGTCAAACAGCCAAAGCTGTTGTGGCTGTTGTGATCAGATACTTGATCTCAGGCTGAGGCATCTTTCTCTGGTTCTGCTGTAGTAGGGATAGCCAGCAGGCTTTGCTTTTGGGAGGAGAACTGGATGCTCCTCTCTAAATACATATTTCCATCCTCCAGTAACTCCGTAGTCTATGTAATGAATGCTGCCTGAGCTGTCTTCTCTCTCTCATCCCTGTTTTTACAGAAAACAACCCTGCTCCAGGGCAGGAAGCCACAGGAGCCTCCAACAAAGAGAAGGTGGCAGGAAAAACGGAGCCAGGTCATGCCAGCCTCAAACCTTCCCCAGTCAAAGCCCTGGCTGTGAAAGAGAATGATGTTGGGGCAAAAGGGGTACAAGTGACCCCAGCATCACATGCACTGTTGTCCATCTCACAGTCAGAGGAGCCAAGCTCAGGAAGCAAAACAGAGGTCACTACTGCCAGAGTTCCTGCAGTGCAAACACCGGAAGGGTTGGAAGTGAAGAAGAAGAAAAAGGAGAAAAAAGAAAAGAAGGAAAAGAAGAAACCTTCCTCCACAGAAGATAAGGCTGTGAAAGCATCTAAGAGCAAAGACAAAGAGAACAAGAAGCAGAAAACATCTCAGAAACGGAAACTGCCAGAAGAGGATGAGGCTGTTGGGCAGCCCAAGAAGAAGTGTAAAGCGCAGGCTAATGAAGAAGTACCCAAAAAGAAAAAGAAGAAAGCTGGTGACCTGGAGAAGCTGCCAGGCAGCAAGGAAAAGAAAAAATCGGCTAAAAGTAAGTATCCCTCACTTGGGGCTACATTTGCAGTAGGTTCTTGCAGCTGATGGCACGTTCAGACTCTGGTGCAGGGCCTTGTAAGTAGCACCTGCTTTCCTGTTAGCTTCATGCTTGGCTACCTCCTCCTTGGCCCACCCAAAGCCAATGCCAGATTTGTAACACCCCACTTCAGTGTTTTTCTGCAGTCTCCAGGATGCAAGCTGGGCTCTCCTACCCCTTTGTCCTTCATCTGGCACAGTGGGAACTGCGTTAATACTTACACTGATTCTTGCTGCTTGCAGAGCAAGCTGGTGTCCCCATTCATCATCTTTGGCATGACCTGTCCCTCCAGAACTTTCTTCTGTCCTGGCTGGAAGCAGCTGTCTAGCTGAGGGCTGGCAAAGGGTTGAGGTGAGGCTGCACTGAACCTCCTAAGGCTTCTTTGCCCCCCCGCGCTGGGCTTGAGAGAGGTCTTGGTGGTTGTAAGCTACGAGGCCTCTGTTCTGCCCACTGCGCTCTGCATGGTACCCCGCTCTGTCTGCAGTGCAGAACAGCTCTGCTAGCCCAGCTGGCTGCCCTGGCTCCTCTGTGGCCAACACAACACGTGCTAGCAGAGAGCTAAGGTGAAATGTGGCTGGCAGAGGTCTCTGACATGCTATGGGCATGGCAGAGGAAGCCCAGCCTTCACATGTGTGGGGCTTCGTGTTAGTCAGAGCTTCCTGAACGCTGCCCCTGCTGCCAGCCTCTTTTAAAGAGACCAGCCTTGAAATCTGTGTTGTCACCTGAAGTGTCAGCCACCACTGTTACCTGGGGAGCGACAGTGCCCCTTCCTGACCCCGCCTGATCAGTGTCTGTGCTGCAGCATAGCAAGCAGCTCATTCAGGAGATATGACTCAGGGCTGTTACTGCTGCTTTTAAACCCCTGGAGAAAAGAGGAGGATGGTACCAGCCTCCTGCTCCTTGCTCCCAGTTAGGGGTGTTTCCTGCCCCTCTTGTCTGCGTGCTTCTCTGTAAGGGTCTGTTTGCTGCCCTAATGCAAAGGCAGTTTTTAATTTGCAGCGTAGACTGCATTTGCAAATCAGAGCTGGTTCTGTGTTGGATCTTGTAGACTTTTTTTTTTTTTTAAAAGGAGATGGAATGGGTGGGCCAGGTCTGCGGGGGTTTCTGTTCCGCAGAGGTGCAGCCCTTCATTTTGGGAGGCAGGCTTGTCCGTCAGCCCCTCTGTGGGCTGTTGCACGGGGGTGAGCTGGAGCTTCTTGGAGCAGTTGTGCTGAGCTGAACCTTGTGTCCATTCTGTGTTAGTAGCTCCCCTTGCTCTGATTTCTGGCATGTGCACAGCTATTCCAGCTGCAAAGCGGTTCCTTGAAATGCGTGGGCAGCAGGAGGTGGAAAGAAGGGGATCCTGTGTAGTTCTGCCCACATATGTGCATGAATGGTGGGATCAAACCACGCTGTCTCAGAGGTACTGGAGAAAAAGTCCTGGGAGCAGCTGCCTTGTAGTGAGGCTCTGCCCTCATCCGATTACTGTTCTAGAAAGCTTGCTCAGGTTCAGATGTGATGATAAAAAAAACTTACTGGAGATGCTCCTACCACTCTGTGCTCCATCTCAGAGGTTAGCAATACCTGTCCCTCTCTTAGTTGACTTTTCTTTCCCTCTACCAGAAAAAAAGACTGGAAAAGAAAAGAAGAAGAGCAAAAAGGTGTCTTCAGAAGGGGAGCCTATAGCAGATGGCTCTGTTGAGGTTCCCAAGAAGAAGAAGGTATGTGTAAGACCCTGGAAAGGGGTACCATGGGGAGAGTTGTTCTGAGCTGCGGTTGTTACGCTCATCCCTGCAGCATGCCAGGCTGGAGAGGAACAGAGCCATGTCCTGGCCTTTCTGGTAGTACGGAGGCGGCTGCAGTTAATTGTGGCTAGTCTTGACACACCATGACCTTTGGTTGCTTGGGATTGGGGTGTCTCGAAGAAGGGCTTGTTCCTGTATTGCTCCCCCAGAAGAGATCCCTTTCTCTGGAAGAGTCAAACCCAGGGGCCCTTTTGGTGGCAGAGAACCTGCCCAAGGAATAAGTGCTGCTCTTCAGCTGTCTGTTCGTCTAGTTCTCAGCAGAAACTGGAACTCTTGAGGGTTTGGCAGGCTACTACATCCCATCCCAAGAGCTAGGAAGCGGGGCAGAAGGGAGACTGTCAGATGTTCCTTGTAATGAATATGTCCCTGTAGGGGTGGTAGCCAAGACGCATCCGTGGCCTGTGACTTTGCTGGGTCCTTCATGTTTGTGGTACAGATGATACTGATTTATTTTTCACCCTTTTCTTTTTAGAAGAAGAAAACACCCAAGCCTGAAGGATTGTGAGAAGGTACATGGCCTGTGGGGACTATCAGTTGGTACCTCTGAACGGCAGTAACCTTGGCCAAATTCGGTACTCCTGAGCCACTCTTGGGACAACAGTGTGTCCTCTAAATGCTCACTGAGTCGGCCTGGCCTTAGATTAGAGGGCCAGGATGTGGAGTGCTGTAAGGAAAGTCATGCAGCAGTGTGCTGACTTCTTTGGATGTGTTTGACCTCAACTCTTTAGCTGCTGAGAAGTGGATGTCCAGCCTTGGACGTTGCTGTCCTCTGTCATCAGCAGAGATAAGCAGCCTCTGGCAGTGTCTGTCCCTGCTGACCACAGGGAGCTTGGAAAAGTAATGTGGATTAGACGGTGATGTAGACACCTGGAAATGGACCAGATGACTCTGCCCTTGCTCTGCTCAGCTGTAAGGCTGTTTATCCTCCTCCCCATCCCTAACTCTTTTAACTCCTCTCCCCAAAGGTACCGCATTCCTGTGATTAAGGATTTATGGGCGAAGATCAAACAGAAGAAAGGAAAAGGAAGCTCATCAGGAGAATTCCAACTTTTTTTTTTTTAAATAATAATTTATAAGTTCTTTTAACTATGACTTTTAGAGCAGAGCAGTGTAACTTTCTGCTGCCTCCTGCCCGGGCCCAGAGATGTGTTTGTTGTCCCTCCCAATGGCTCACTTGTTGCACAAGAACTGAAGGAGGCAGTTTGACCAGAGAGGAGCCAGCTTGCATAAACTGCTTTCCTCCTAGTTGATACCCAGCCATCTCTATCTTTCTCTTCACAGAGCTATATTTTTAAGAGAAACTTTTACCTTTTTTTTTTTTTTTTCTTCTTTCACCTTCTGTGATTTGTGGTGTCAGTCTTTTTGCTACTATGGAAGAGAGCTCTGGGGTTTACTTTTTATTCTAACACTCACAGCAATGACGATTGTGTCCCTGGATTGCACAGAACAGCTGTGTCCAGCAGCTGTTCTCAGCCAAGGTGGCATAATTTTTTGTGGGTTTTTTTTATGGAATACAAAATAAAAAAAGAACGGTGAGATCTTTCTTCAGCTGCTTTCAAGGGAAGGGAAGGGAGTTGACTGAGGCAGGGTAGATGCTGGGGCTGAGCCCAGGGCAGGGCTCAGTGTCTACCCAGTTCACAGAGACCACTTCAGGCCCTGGGGAAAAATCAGTTGCTTTCTGCTTCCTCCCCAGGGACAAGCAGATGCTGTTGTTCTTCTAGGATTGGTTTGTATGGTTTTTTTTAATTACTAAAGTGCTGTGTAGGGGCAGGTGCCGAGAATAGGTTTGGACATCACGCTGTTGCAGATCCAGCCTGCTGCCTTGCTGGCAGCTGCTACCCTGCACCTTGTACTGGGCTTGTACCTGGTTTCCTTGCTTCCTCCTAAAGGTTTAGGGGGTGAGGAAAAAAGGGACAGGATCCCCTTGTGCTCCTCCCTCCCATGCTGTACAGCCTTGCTGCAGGCTCTGCTGTTGAGGGCAGAGGGCTCTGGCTGCCCCCCTTGCACCTGCGCAACTGGGGTGCAGGAGGGACACTGCTCCCAGTACAGGGCGCAGCTCCCCAGCGCTGCGATACACTTAAAGGTGACTTCAGCCTCCCGTGCTGTGCTGGGAGATTGAACAAGTGATAGATGAGGAATATGTATGATCCTGGGTCAGGGCACAGATGTCCTAGTGTCTTTGCCGATTTTTTTATTCTCTTTTTTCTTTAAAATTCGTTTCATTTACACCAAGGACAGCTGCATGCTAGTGGCAGGGCAGTGCTTGCAAATAGGGTTGTTTACAAGGCTTTCTTATTCAAAAGTTTATTTGAAATTAGCTTGTGAGACATTTCTAAAGAAACTATCAGATATATCCAGAAAAACTAGAAGTCCCTTTGACTCCAGGGTCATCAGCTTCTCTGCACGCTTACCCACTGCTTCAGCTGTCCTCCAGCCTGAAGGCAGAAGGTGAACATGTCGCCTACAAAACTCAGCACAACAACCATCTACTCTAGTAATAACAGGGCTTCGGCCTACAGGGGTCAGTTAAGAAGCTGGTGGAGGTTGTTTTGCTGCTTTTAATGTTTATTCAGTGTAAGAAAGCATTAGTGTGCGTGCCACTGTCTGGGTGCTGTGGGATGCTGATGAGCAAAAGGGAACAGGATTTATGGGTCTGACATCATTGAAATCATTTTCCAGCCTGCTTTACCTACTCTCTGGGGGAACACTTTGTCTCTAGCACTGCTCCTGGTGGCAGCTAAGCCCCATCTGGTGCCTTACAGCAGGGGGGCACAGTCGATACCTCTAGGGACAGGGGTGTGCAGGGGTGCCCGCTGCTAATCTAATTGCCTTGGAAAAGCAGAAATGAAATAGAGAAAAAGAAATTTGAGCTGGGATGCTGAAGACAGGACAGGCAACAGCTGGCATCCTCTTCTATTGGGCTGTTTTAGGGGAAAGAGGAGGGAGTCATTAAGATGGGTCCAGGACTTCCCAAAGCCCAGACTGTTCTGCTGTGCCTCCATCACAACCTCCACCTCCCCTGCAGTGCTTTGGTGCGGCCTCGGCCTCCCCCAGCCCCCCCACCTCCTCTGCCCCAGCCCTAGGGTTTCCCCTTCCCAGTCCCATAACTCTGCTTGGACTCACCTTCCTACACAGCCAGCTTGACTGCCTCCGCCCCGGAGAAGATCATCTCCGGTTCCACAGTGGTAGCAGGGGTAGTGACTGCAGCATCATCTGCAGAGGGAGAGCAGGACGTGGGTGCTGAACCCCTGGGGCTACCCCATCACGACCCCCCCTTCCAGGGCAGTGGGGCAGAGCCTGCACCCACCCAGTGAGCTGGGGGGGGGGGGGCGGCCATAGAAAAGTTTGACTGCATGCCTCTGCTCTAGCTGCAGCTGCCCGAGGAGGGCTGGGGTTTTTAGGGTCCCCTCCAGCCTTAACGTGCTGGCATCAAAGAGGGCTGAGGGATGCTCTCTGCAGCTTGGGCACCCTCCTGGCAGCTCTCTTCCCTAACCACAGGCAAAATGGGCAGCAGCGCCCATGCGTGCTGCTCGTTCCTCCCTGGTGACCTACCAGGGCAGTCCAGCTTTTCCCGAGTAGCGGTGCCCTCGATCCTGGTGCCATTTTTGTAGGAGCACCAGCAGTAGCCTGTGGAGGCATTGCACTGCTTGGGCAGGTAGTCGCCGTTCTCATCGCACTGCGGCTGGAAGTGACCCGGTTGGACACCCCCAGAACTGGCCTCCGCCTGGCACTTAGTTTGCACTAGGGCAGTAAAAACAAAGGGGAGACACTGTGAGCCCCCCAGGCCCTTCTGCCCGGCAGCCTCTGAGGGGTCTTTTCATCCAGAACCAGTTAAATTAAAAGGCAAACAAGCCCCACCCCAGTGGCCTTTCTAAAGCTTTTGAGCTAGCCAGGGACGGGACAGGGACAGTGGTGCTCCAGCTTTTCAGACATTTGCTCATCCCAAATGCCCTGCAGGCAGTGGCTCTGTGATGTCCTGAAGGCCACCAACCATTCCACATGGAATGAAGAAAGAGGTCCATGATCGGGGGACGGAGGGTTTGGCTTTGGGAAGCCCCATGCTGGCACCTCCTTGGGGGGGGTGATTGCTCCCAAACATCCAGTCCCAACCCTCCCCAGCTCGGCAGCCCCCACCGCGATACCTTTCTTTGCTGCAGTTGTCTTGCGCCCCTTGGGCTTGGTGTTCTTGGCCATTTCAAACAGCAGCCACTTGTGCATCCAGGATTCAAAGGACTGCAACAGGAGGAGCCAGAATGTTAACCAGCAGGTGTGCGCGCACGTGCACCACATGGGAGCCATGCTGCAAGCTCCAGCTTGGGCCAAAGAAGGTTGTGAGCACCACCACCTTCCTTGAGGCAGGAGCAACCCAAGCCTGGTTCAAGCAGGACTTTGTTTTTCCAGGTGGTGATGCCTCACTGCTTCCCTGAAGTGGGGTGTTCCTGGAAGGGGAAGAGTAGGACAGCAGCAAGCACTGACCTTCCATTCTGCATCAGTCATGGTGGTCTTCAGGGTCTTCAGGTTGTCCGCCATCATGTTGTACTTCAGCTCTGGGAACTTCTTCCTGGGGTCTGTTTGCTGCAGTGACCACCACAGTGAGACAAGGCAAAGAAAAACGAGTTGAGGGGGGGTGAAGCTCTGCTTGTATCGGCCAGATGGACTTTGCAGGAGGCCACGAGCTCCTACAGCTCGGAGCACTCAAGAGACCCCAGACCCAGCCGAGAGACAACAAGCTGGAAGCAGAGGGTCCCACGGCCTCCCGCAGCACAGGGGGCAGCTGTGGGATTGTTGGGGGAGCAGGGGACCTTACCAGCAGCAGGTGCTTCACTTGATCCTCAGTTTTGTTGCTGGCAGGAGCCGTGGCCTCAAGAGAGAAGGGAAAGGGGCAGCATGAGCGCAAGGGCTGGCAGCGAGCCCCAAGGGCAGCAGGCAGCAGCTAGTGCCGAGCAGCGGTGGGCATCTCTTACCACGTCAGCAGTGGGATCGAGAGACGGGAACCTCAGCGGCATGCTCATGATGGCTATCTTCGCACCCTTGGCTGGCTTGGCGCCTGCCGAGGAAGGAGTGGTGTGAGGAGCACTGGGGTGGGGGGCTCTGGGTAGGACCCATCCCCCCTCCCCAGCCAAACCCTCCCGTGCTGGTGCCCGTGGTGCTACTGACTGGCAGGCAGCTTCCTCTGCAGTGCCTCCAGCTGCAGGGTCTGGGAGGTCTTGGTCAGCTTGCCGATCTGCCCGTTCTGCTGGTAGACGAAGTAGACGGTGACAGCCTGGCCGGCGATCAGCAGTGCCACCAGGATGGAGAGCGTGGAGAGGGCGGCTTTGCTGCCCAACGCACACCTGCGTGCAGCACATGGAGAGGGAGCTCAGCCGCTGCAGGAGATGACCACGTACCCTGGATCACTGTGCCCACGAAACCCCTGGGCGGGGGCTGCACCAGACAAAGGCAAATTCCCCTGTCGCAGGCATGCAGAAGTGAAATCTCGGCGTGAAGGTCACTCCGCATTGGGGAACCGAAACCCCCTGCAGGGGCAAGAGCGGGGGAGGCGGGGGAGGGGTACCCGAGGAGCATGTGGGCGCACGGGGGCCGGGGGGCTGCCAGGGGATTTTGGGGCACGGCCTCGCTCTGGGTGTTTTGCAGGATGATGAAGCCACCTGAAGCCTTGGTGGTCCTGGAGGGCAGAGGACATATCCCATGGGATGCCCAACTACACTTAATTTTTAAAGTTTTGTGCAAAAAGCAAGGGTGTGGGGCACCGCGAGTGCAGAGGCAGGCCGGGCAGGTGGCTGGCGCAGTGCTGCCATCACACCGGGATGCCGAGGCAGGGCAAAGCCCAGCGCCATGCAGCCACCTGCCATGCTGCCACAGCCTCCCAGGCCAGATCCTGCCCCACCGGGGTGAGCGGGGCGCTGGAGGGGCGCAGCGGTGCCCCAGGGAGCCGCCAGCTGCCTCTGCTGCCCGATGAGGTGCAGGCACCCATGGGTGCTGCCCTGCTGCCGGTGCTGCTGCACTTATGTCAGGAGCTGGACCTGCCGTCCAGATGTCTGCCTGGCGACTGATGATGCCAGAGCTCCTGGCCTTCTGATTGGCTGGAAATATTTGGGGACTCCCCCAAGGGAGTTGGGAGATGAGGGCTGGTTGGGACATGGGGGGTGGCCTTACAAAGCTGGCTGGCGTCTGGGACAACGTTGTGTCCCTGCCTGCCCCATAGCCATCCTCTGGGCCGCCTGCCCCATAGCCACATCATCAGCCTGCCTGCCTGCCCCATGGCCCCACCTTGAGCCTGCCTGCCCCATAGCCATGCTGTTGCCCCATTCACCCCATAGCCATGACCTGAACCTGTTGCTGTGCCCTCATCTGCCCCACAGCCACACTGCAAACCTACCCACCCATGCCATGCCACACCTCCATCTGCCCCAGAGATAGTGCCCCCCCTCGACCCCAGAGCCACCCCATGCACCCACCCACCCCAGAGCCATCCCGTGCCCCTGCCTGCCCCACAGCCACGCTCCAGCCCCTCCCACCCTATAGCCACACCATGCCCCCCTTAGCTCCACAGTGCCCCATAGCCATAACACGACCCCCACCTTCTGCCCCGTAGTCACTCTGTACCTCCTTGGCCCAACTGTATCCCTTTCTACCCCATGGCCACGCAACGGCCATGCTATTCCCCCTCTGCCCCACATCCCCGCTTTGGCCTCCTCATCCCCCCTTGACCCCACACCCCCATGCCCCCCATCACCTCTGAGTGTCCCTGGCACGGAACACGCTGCTGCCGTGGTCGGAGATGAGGTCCCGCTGCTCCTCGGCCATGGCTCTGCTGTTGGCACCCTGGTGAGCAATGTGTGCCCCGAGTGCTGTCGCTGGAAATACCCCCCCAGGCCCCCACCCTACCCTGCCACCCCCGGGGCGGGGGAGGGGGGAGCAGCAGAAAAAAGCCCCATTGGCTGCCGGCACCTCCGTCACCTGTTGCCAGGCAGACATCTGCTTACCAGGTCTCTGGTCCAGAAATGATGCTGGATGTGGCTGTGAGCACCATGGCCAACTCGTGGGGCATCGCTTCCCACCCCACCGCCACAGGCTGGTCACAACGCCCAGCCTGGTGACACCCAGTGCCATGGGCCTGGGGGCTTTGGTAGGCCTGGGGGGATATGGGGTACAGGATGTGAAAAGGGGGATGTGGAGGTGGGAGGCAGCACGTGAGGAAGGGGGTGGGATGCAGAGGTGGGATGTCACAGGGAGGGCTCCCCACACCAAAGGCTGAGCAGGACCCTCTGTGGGCGCATGCTGTCAGGGTGCACCTCTCCTCACTCACCTCCGCCACCAAGGAAAAGCTGCACTTTGGTCCAGACCCCTCCTTGAGGGTCATTTTGGACCCCCCTGAGCGGGGGTGATCTGCCAGCACCTCTTGGGCTGCGGAAGTAACGATTAAAGGACCAAGTGTTTAAAGCCCCCCTCCCTCCTGCAGGACCCCCTCGCCCTGTCTACAGCAACTTCAGGGGGCTGAACCCCCAGACCCAAGAACGCAGAAGCAGCCCCCCAAGGTGGACAACCCCCAAAGCACCAGTGGGAGTGGGGCAGCGTGGGTCCCCAGGCCACCCCACAGCCCTGCTAGCACTGTGTAGCCGAGAGCAGCCATCCACCCCCATAATGCTGATTTTCAGTTATTTTATACAAGGACCTGGGGCAGCCGGGGGCTAACGCGCCCCCGATGCCAGCGCTGAGCCTTGGCCTTGCTGGGCACGCTGCACCCCCCATCTCCAGCATCAGGACCCAGCACAACCATGGCCAGCATCAGCCAAAAGTGAAACGCTGAGTGTGAAATTAAAAGCAACCCGCCCTGGCATCACCGGCGACCACAGCCCAAGGGCCAGAGAGCGGTATGGCTGTGAGGGGCGAGCAGGGGCAGGTTTCTCCATTGACTCCATCCCTTGCGTTCTCCATTGACTCCATCCCTTCTCCCCGGCCAGCCCTGGAGCCATCCCGGCCGGCAGGGGTGGCACAGCCAGCCTCCGGGGAGAGCAGGCTTAAGGAAGAATCTAAACGCTTTTCCAGAGAGCAGGGCAGGGTCTCCTGGCTGATGCTGTTTCTGGAGGAGAAGCAGGCGCTGGTGGGACAAATGCTCCGGCCTCCCAGGTGGGGAGTCACAGCCCCCCCTCGGGGCTCAGAGCCCGGTCACCCCAGGCTCGGGTTATCCAGCAGGGAAAGCCCCAGGGCACCCAGGGGTGCACAGATCCCCCTACCCAGGTGCCTCAGGCCACCTGCATCCCCAGCTCCTGCCTTCCTCCCCAGAGGCTATTTTGAAGACAAGTAACTGCTGCTTTTTAGGTGATGCTGCATTTAGAAACCACCCGAGGTGTTAAAACACATAAAACCCTTCCATAATGTTTCCATCTCTCCCCTCACTCTCAGGCCACGGTGGGCACCAGGAGTTTTGGGGGGATGCAGGTTTTTTCTCACAGCCCCATCCCTCAATCAGCACCTCTGGAGCTGCAAGACCACCACCCCACCCCCAGCCCTGGGGCCACGGTCCAGGCATGTTCCGTGACCAGCCTCGGTGCTGAGGGCAAGTAAGGAAAGTCTGAACGGGAACTCCGTGAGCAAAACACCCAGCAATTTATGGAGGAGGGCCCAACTCTGCAAACCGCAAACACAGGCGATAAACAGGGGGGTGGGAAAGAGCCCCAGCCCCACCACGGGCAGGCTGAGCCCCCAGCCCAGAGGGGGCCTGTCAGCACCAAATCAGCCCTCGCTCCGCACAGACTTTTCCATTAACTTCTTCAGTACTTGCCCCACCACAAGCACTATGCACACACACAGCCTCTAAGCTGTTTTAAGTCTGTCCGTTGATTTTCCTGGGAAGATGCAGACCATTTTCCGGAGCAGCTTCCAGCCTGCTTATCCCCCTCTCTTTCCTCCACAGCCTGAGGCTGGCACCCAGGCACAGCACGGGCTCATCAGCACCCTGTCACCCCCAAGGCTTCCTATTTGTGCACGTTTCATGCCACCCATGAAAAACTTGACAAGCACCATTACAGGAGGCTGGGGAACCAGCCGCCTTCTGGTTGGAAAAGGAGCCATCTGGAGCAAGGAGAAGTTTCGGGACTCAGCCCAAATCTGCCTGTTCCACGGGGACCCTGACCCAAGCTGGCAGAGCGATTATTTCAGGCAGGGAGACGGAAATAACCCCACGGGCATTCATGTGAAGCCATTCATTACCGGCCCAACCTCCGCCTCGCAGCCCCTGCACAGACCGACATTTGGTGAACAAACCCACATCTCTCACTGCCTGTGGGACAACACCCCGGGCAGCACAGGATCAGCCCCGGACAAACTTGAGGGGAACGGCTGAGCTGCAGGGCTCACCAGCGAACGCAGACCTGCCTCTGGGGTCTTCATGGGCTGGGGATGCGCTGCAACCAGCGGGCAGCCCCGTGCCCTCGGCAGGACAAGCATCCCTGCTGGAGAGACACGCGGTAGGCAGCCACACGTGTCCCCCACCCACACAACGGGGGAGGCAACAGCCAGCCGCGGGGGCTTTGCAGGTGACACAGTTCCTCGCTGCGTCACGCAAGACAAGGCAGCCAGGTAGGGCAGGAACGGGGCAAGAGCCATGAAACCCATCGACACTGCTCAGCCAGCAGAGTTTTTCTGTCCAGCCAGCCCCAGGACGCATGCCGAGCAGCCCGCTCTGCGCAGGGATGCGTGTGGCTCTCGGGTTTCTCTTCCTCCTTCACCATTTCTCCCTTGGGGAGTTTCACATCGACGCAGGAAGTTGTTTCAAAGACGTCAGGTCGGCTAAGAAATAAAAGCCATTTTTGCTATTAATTGTGCAGCGAGCCCAGGGAACACCCTGCCCACGGCACAGCATGGTGAGGGCAAGTGGTAGGGACTGGGCTTACAGCAGCTCAGCCCCGACAGCCCTGCGCACCCAGCAGAGCTCCTGCTTCCGAAGATTGAGGGCTAATAAAGCAAATCCACCTTCCTGCCCTGGGCAAAGCTCCCACCACCTGTGCAAACCCCAGCAACCCTCCCTGGGGGAGGATCCGCCAAGTAGGGCGGTGGAACTGCGTTCCTCCTACCTCAGGTTAGACAAAAAAGGTCCCAGCTGGTGCTTCAGCAACCTCCTCTCCAGAGCCAAACAAGGCCAATGCCACTGCCAGGCTCAGCAGCCAGGTCCAAGCTGCCCGGAGGTCGGCCTGACCCTGCTGCAGCTGAAGAGCCGCTTCCCTTCTCACACCCTTAAAGCGGTACCGAGCAGGCACCTTCCCGTTTCCACGTCTGTCCTTAAAAACAGCAGGGCTAAACGAGCCTGCACCAGGGTGGCTGTGCCCTGCCTCGGTGGGCCACAGAAGGGAGATGGAACTGAGCAGAAAACATCTCAAACTGCACCTAAAGGTACGAGTGGGGCCTGTGAAAATCATACCGCTGCGAAGATCCTGTGTTGGATTTTATATTCCTGTACAGCTTTGCCCAAACATACCCTGTGCAGTAGCCACATTAATGTCACACGGGACAAAGTAACACGTACCAGAACAGCAACAGGTTTCACTGTATATATGAAAAAAACACCCGACCAGGGCTGTTAGCATCACACCACACCTTCGCCTCCCTCTCCCCTGGGCTCCTCCGCCCAGTCCCCTCCTCAGTTCAGCTCCACGTTGGCTGAGCCACTGCTGGTTTCATGTTTTCAGCACCTTCTCCAGAGTTCAAAGAACACTTTTAAGTACAGGAAAAGAATGGCTTAAACTCCAAATAGCGCACTCTCTCAAGACAGTAAGGGAAGTCTATTCTAAAGTTTTCCATGTCCACATATAAAATTACAAATAAAACACTACAGCTGTGCCAAGGGAAATGCTGGCTTAGGAATATCAATAGTCCAGGCAAAGATTTTTTCCACAGAAAGGGGAAGTTGTGTATTAAGCAACAGTTTGCAGAAACCCCAGCAGTAGTTAGCTTGCTTGCAAGCCCGGCTTTCTTCTACACAGCAAAGGCACCTCCAAAAAAGTCATGACTCACTTCGAAACCACAAGCATCCAAGTAGTTTTCACTGTGAAGACCGAGACACACCATGGCTTCAGACCAGACACCCGTGTTTCTTCTGCCATGAAACTCATCCCATTTTACTGTGAAAGAGCTAGGGCTCAACAACTGAAAACCAATCTTGACAGGAGCAACATTCCCTGGATCTATTCCAGGCTGAGTAACTGTACCAGAACAGAGACTGCTCTGAGAGGGGCGCGCCTCCAACACTACCATCAGCCAAAGCATCTTTTCCCGTGTGGGGAGGGAGGCTCAGGAGCAGGCAGGCGAAGGAAACCCCCGTGAAGCGTTTTAAGAGGCAAAAGGAGCCCACACGACGGTGGTGAGGTTCTCAGAGTTTGGGGTCTGGAGGCAGACTTTGCTCAGCAGCCCAGGACATCAGACCACCACCTTGCAGCTTCATTTTATAGGTCACACATCACGCATAGGACTATTCACATCTGCCATGTAACTGTGCTAAGAATCCTAAGGTTTTTCAACCACAACCATCACTTAAACCTCACCACAACTATTCCCAAACATTTCACCAGCTCCAGATGAGCTCACTCGCTCATGGCCAAGAGTTCCACTGAACTGAGGCAGCAAAGTGAGGCAAGTTGTATCTGCCTCTACAACAAACTCCTACCCACCGCGTCCCGCGCTGCAGGGGGATCACAGGGTAGCACAGGGCAGACCCCCATCAAAACAGCCACCACACTGCACCAAGGCCGACACCACCACAGCACAGGAGGCATTCTGACCGTTCCATCTCTCTCAAAGAGGCTGTAGAAACCAGTTATTTTAACCAGGAGCGTACAGAGTCCGCCAATCTTAAACTATGCTCAAGTATGCCCATCATACGTTCTCTTGGTCTAAAATCTTGCTACAGCAGAGGAAGCGACAGGAACAGCAGTGATTTTGAAGCCTGGAGAGCTAGGAAGAGAACACTGGCAAAGGTGGAAATGGGCATTTATTCCAGGTGATGGCAGCACATTCCATGGAGGTCAAACGCTGCAGGAAGCGCAGTGTGCCTAAGTGAGGAGTAATTTTTCTTAAATGCCTCTGGAAGTATAAATATATAAATTACAGCAGCCGAGGGAGCTGTAATTCTAGTGCTTTTAGAAGCTTTTCCCATGTATATTCAAGAGCGCCTTTGCTGCAGCAGTAACAACCCCAAGCCAACCAGAAGACCAGCTTCAGAGCACAAGCTGTTCATGGATGGAATTAAACTGAAGCCACTCAACTTCTAGGTACACCTCAGTAAGAAAACACAGTTGAACAGAGGTTTAAAAGAGAGCTTTAATAATGAAAGGTGCAGCACTTTACAGACGACGTCCCCGGCGACCACCCTTCCTGCGAGTGCTGTCAGAGGGGATGGGGGTGACATCCTCTGTGGGGAGAAGAAAATCCAAAACAGAGTTACCTTCCACAGGTACCCCAAGAAACCAGCCAGACACAGCCACCCAGGCCCAAGTCACCCCAACATCCCACGGCTGCACCTCAGCAGGCAACCACCACAGGAGCCAGGCACAGGAGGAACAAACGCTCCACAGGAGTGAAGCTTGTGAATTTACGCAGAGCTTTTGATGTTTAGGAAGCAAAAGTCCCCGTCTCCCATCCGCTTACACATGCGGCCACAGCATTTCCAAAGAAACAGATGGTGCCTGATGTAATTTCCAGAGAAGCCATCACCACCGCTTCTTGTGACTCCCCTACAAAGTTTGGGACTTGCCCTCAAACAGCTGGAGGAACTCCATTATTACTGTGTTACAGTCTTAAATCGAGACCAACACACTCCAAGCGACTGAACAGCTCTGGCACAAACGCTGTTACATCAGAGGAGCACCAGCACCCTGCTGCGCAGCTGGGGTTTATCACGCAGACAGAAACCTGGTTTCTGAAGTCTGCTCACACCACCTCCTGGTGAACCACCAATATAAGAATGTTTAAATTAACCCGTACCTTCAGTGCTGTCAGACAGAGGCTAAGAAGAAGATCCCAAAGCTAAATCATCGTACTGAGCGGTATACATGCCTACAAAGCTCCTTTTACTACATAATCCCTCAAAACAGTTTTGGTTTGGTGCCTTTTTTTTTTTTTTTTTTAAAGTTGCAAGGCTCTGCACTGATATACCATGACTTATGTGTCTAGCTATCCACTTTCTCCATCACTCACCAATGCGGCCGATCTTCATTCCAGAGCGAGCCAGAGCTCTCAGGGCTGACTGGGCACCAGGTCCAGGAGTTTTGGTCCTGGAGGAGAGTGTCAAAACAAACAACCCCTTAAATGATTCAGAAGCTGAACACAGTTCACAAACAACTGACATTTAGAAAACCAGTTTTCCCATTCCAAAACATCCAGATTCCAGAACTCAACCTCCTCTTGTCCCCAGACCCAAACCATTCACCATCAGCCACCAGACAGGCACTTCACTCTCATTCCCAGGTAACACACACGAGTTTGACAGCACCTCCCCACCCACTACCAGGTAAGTATGAGCACACCCTAGCTCGAGTCAACTGAAGATGCCCGTTCAGGACAAGTTCCACGTGCTCAGTGAGGGATGACATCAGCCAGCCACCACACAAAGTGACAGACGGGCTCTGGGTGAATTTTAAAAGTCAAGTTCACAGGATACACCTACCTTACCAACTAAGGCAGTACAAAGGGATGTGGTACAACCTGGAAAAGTTCTAAGACTGGACACAACCCCTGGGAATGCTGAGCTCAGCCCCTCCAACGTACCGATTTCCACCAGTAGCACGCAGCTTGATGTGCAGGGCAGTGATGCCCAGTTCCTTGCACCGCTGGGCAACATCTTGGGCTGCCAGCATAGCTGCATAGGGAGAAGACTCATCTCTGTCCGCCTTCACCTTCATGCCACCAGTCACACGGCAGATGGTTTCCCTACAAAAGAGGAAGGTGACGTTCAGAAAGAAAAAAGCCCTTCCCTCCCTCCTCCCCACAAACCAGCTTCTGGATACAGACAGAACCCGGTACTTTGAATGTTACTGGATTAATAAGCTGCCATCCAGTACCTCAAACACAATATTCATCACAGAGGAGCACACAAAGCCACAGGGCTGCATTCACACATGCCATGTCATCTTACAGCTCAGCAGAAGCTCAAGGACTTTGGTGGAACCTCTAGCCAAACCTAATTTTGGCTTTCAAAACCAAAGGAGCCAGGTACTACAGCAAGGTGATCATTGTTCACTACTCACTTGCCAGAGAGATCAGTCACATGGACAAAAGTGTCATTGAAGGAAGCAAAGATATGACAGACGCCAAACACATTTTCTCCTTCAGCAACCTGAGGTCCCAAGCTGATGACCTGCTCCTCCTTCTTCTCCTTGCCCTTACGAGGTGCCATTTCTGAACAACAAAACAGAAGTATGAGTGATGGTGGATTTCTCAGCATTCTTTTACAGGATTTTATGAAATTCCCTGCTACTGCAACCTTTTACCAAGCAAGATAAATGAGTTACCATTGCCAAAACATAGGTAGCAATTCTGGGGTACAGGTAGAGTTCTTCGAACACCCAAGATTCCCAGCTTTGTTGTATGCTGGCAGACAGGTCACAACTGTTTAGCAGGGTCTGTTCTGCAGCACTTCGCAGCAGGAGCTGCCTAAGCTGTGCTTCGTGGCAGCTGATGTCCCCAGGCACCACCACAGCACGGCAAGAGGGAGCCCCTTTCCTTGATAACCAACAACGCTGAGACATCCCCCTTGCTCAATTTTATGTATGACTTTACAGAAAGAACACACCTAACCAAACAATTATTGAAGACCCGGGTACTCTCACGAAGCTCTGACTCTGCAGACCTTTCAAGTACTTGCTTGGATCCTTCCACGTTACTGGTGTCCTAACCACATCCTTGGGACAAGCCCAGGTAACTCCTCTCCCTCTGAAGCCTACACCCAGCTATGGAAGACAGCAGACGGCACTTGCAGTGCTCGGTTAAGCGGCTGGGGATCCCGTGCATCTGCTCCTGAGCACAGGAAGACGGTTCCCTATTGCCCTCTCCTGCCAGATACCAGCTACAGCTGGCGCCTCGCACAAGAGAGAAGCCCAACAACTTCATTAAGCAAATCAGCCCGAGCATGACCTACTTTCACCCACAAACACGGTCGTCCCGACGCCACAGAACACAGCACTGCGCACCAACCCCTCGGGCCAGGCTACGGGCCCCGCTGGCAGAGCCACTTCCCCCGCCCGGCACAGCCAGCCGAAGGTGCCCGGCCGCCACCGTCCCCAGCCGGGGTCCGTAAAGCCCGGCCACACCGAGCCGGCAGGCAGGGCAAGCTCGGAGCCGTGGGAGCTGTAACGGCGATGCTGGCCGCGGCACCGAACCCGCCGCTCTTCGGCGCTCACCTGAAGCCGCGCTGGGCGCAGCCCCGGCCGCTCAGGGCCCGGCGGGCGGAGGTTCGCGCTGCCACCGGGCCCGGGGGTGGGTCGGCCCGCAGCCGCCTCCCGCAGCCTCGGCCGAGCGCAGAGCCACGGACCCGGCCTCCCCGCTCCTCCAGCCCGCCACCCCCAGCCGGGAGCGCCGGCCCTGCCCCGAGCACCCAGCTACGCCAGCCCCCGGCTCGCCCGCGGCCTAGCGCCCCGCTCCGCCAGGCGCGCCTCGCCCGCACCGGGCACGCCGCCCCGCGGAGCCCCGGGCCCGGGGAGACGGGCGGCGGGCGGGGAGGCCGCGGCGAGGCGCGGGCGGGCAGATGGCGGCGGATACGCCGCAGCCCCGCGCTCACCTACCGTCTGCTCCGGCGGCCGCCGCTGGAAAGGAAGCGGCAGGTCGGGGGGCGGAGGTCACGGCCGCTCACCCGGAAGCGATGGCCGGGGAGGCGGGGGGAGGCGGGGGGAGCGGCGTTCCCGGGTTCGCAGGCGCAGGGCTATGCCCCGCTCCCGCCCCCACCCCCGCCGCGAAGCCGGGAACGGCGCTGCCGAGGGCAAGCCGGGCCTCCCCCCCTAAGATGGCGCGGCCGCCCTCCCGGGTCCCTTCCCAAGATGGCGGCGCCTTCCTCACAGGGGTCCCTCCCCAAGATGGAGGCGGCAGCTGGCCGAGGGTCCCTCCCCAGGATGGCGGAAGCGTAATCCTGAAGCGGTTTAAAAAACAACCGGAGAAAAACCGGTGTAACGCCAGCACTCTGCCCGCTCGCGATACACTTCCCGGGCCTGACCCTGCCCTGCTTCCAGATGCCTCCCCCCCCCGGTGCTGGGCCGCGTCCGGCGCTTCGCGCTCCGGGGAAGCAGAGAGCTCGGAGCGGGGCTGGGGGTGAGCCCGGGAGCCCACCCGTGGGTGCCTACGTGGGGAGGCTGACGGGCCGCCAGAGCTGCACCCAGGAACTCTGAGCTCTGTGTCCGGCTGGAGGAGAAGCAGATGGGCGAGGGAGGGCGGGAGGCTCCTGGTAACGGCCCGCTGGGGAGCCGTGCAGGCCAAAGGCCTGAAAACACACCTGCGGGGAGCTGCTCAACTGACAGCCTTTGCCGCCGGCCCGCGGGAAACTTCTGACCCCCTTCTTGCAGCCACCAGCCCCGCAGCTCCGGGGTGCTGTGTGGTTTTGGGGGAGGATCCACGTGCCTAGCAAGGCCGATACCTTTCACGGTACTTTTTCCTTTCTCTGGCTGAGCATCCCTGGTCCCTCCAGGATGCAAACCCCTCAGCTGCCACCTGGGAGAAGCGGTTGGGTTGGTAAGGCTCCCTGCTCGCCTGCACCCCCCTGTACTGGCCTTCTCTGCCAGGAGAGCTCTCTGCGCTCACGGGTGTCGCCATAAAGCCTGTCTTGACCTCATGGGCAACCCTCACCTGCTCCTCTCTTCATTCGTGGTTTGCCACTGTGTCAGGAACCTTCCTGTTTAAACATTGAAGGAGAGGCTTTTAAAATATACATTGGCGGGACCGCTGTAATTCCAGCCGGGGGCTCCAGTGACGCTGGCTGGCCTTGGCCTGATTTGAAGGAAAGGGGAAGGAAGGAGTTACCAGCGGGCAAGCGCTGCAAGGTCGGCCTGCCTTAGGCCACGTGTGCCATGGTGGCTGTGGGTGACCCATCTGAGAAGGAGCTGTGTGAAGGGTGAAGGGTGCGCAGGCAGCCTGAGCCGGGCAGGGTGGATTCCTCCCCGAGAAGCTGCATGTGCAGGGCAGGCTGCAATGATCCTCTGCGAGGCTTGCACCAGCCTACAGATGTTCCCCTGGGACAGATGCAAGCCAGAGGCAAGGAAACAGGCAAGCCTCCACTTATGGGGTAACAGGCTGAAATCACCAGTTAAGCTTCCAAAAAAAAATAATAAATCAACCCAGCAGTTCAAAACCCAGTGCTGCCCTCCGTCCCGAAGCAGCTGGGAGGCAAGCTGCTCCCGGTCCCTCCAGGCTCTGTGTTGGATGAGGCTTTCTCCACTCCCTACAAATTCTTCCTTTTTGCTTCGCTTTGCACCAGTACTCGCATGTCTACAAGGGAACTGCCTGCCCTGCAGAATGTTCCTGGGGCTCGAATGCCAGCTGTGGCCGGGCTGCCCTAGCAGCCGAGTACAGAGCTGAGGACCTTCCCGGGCTGGGATGAGTGAGAAGGGAGGCACTCACAGGGGCTGCAAGGGCTGCGTCCTCCAGCCAGGCCAGGAAGGATGCTCAGGCCACGCTGGGGTCAGTGCCAGAGATGATACGTATTTGCTTTGAGAAATTCCCCCAGATTTAGTTCCTTAATGGGTAATTAAGATTCCAGCTGCTCCTCAGTAATAGCCTCTCCAGCCCATGGGAAACCCACAGACACAGTGACGCTGCAAGCAGATTTCGTAACTCAGCCAGTGACTAAACAAAAAGGGAGCCTGAGAGCGAAGGCAAATGGAAACACTGATCTCGACCTCTTCTCCTGCCGGGGCTTTGGCCTCGGTGTAAACTGGTCCTGGCTGAGAGAGGTCAGTGGCTAGTGACTGGCCCTGGCTCCAGGCTTCCTGCGAGGAGGAATGTTTGGCGCGCAAATACCACTTTCGTGTCTGCATCTTGTTCCCATGATCCGTCAGACCAGTGGCCTTACTGGTGGCCTTGAAACGGAAACTGGAGCTGGAAGAGGCCAAAACTCTCCCTGCAGGCCGAGTCCCTTGCTGTCTGCGTGGTACAGAGCGGGGTCTGCGGTCAGGGTTCTCAGTTCCAGGTCCCTCAGAATGGGATCTTTCCTCTAGTAACCCTGGAAAAGAGAAATTCAGGACCCTGAATGCAGCCATTCACAGGTTAAAAAAAAAAAAAAAAAAGAAAAAAAGAAAAAATTAAAAAAGAAGAAAAAAAAGCAGCTTTTCCTATTGCTTTTAAGGCTGGTTTTAGTTTCAGAAAGGCAGTTTGTGCATGCACACATGTAAAATGATGTGTCGGAAACAGGCGTAAGAAGATTATAAAAGAAATCTCCAACACTGAAGTTAAAGCACTTTAAGGAATTGGCAGAGACTTCAAGAGCCGGTTTCTGGTCCTAATGAAGTCAGTGGAAGGGCTGCCATGGACTTCAAGGGGACCATAATTTGGCTGTAACTCAGCAGGGAGCTGAAAGTGTTGATTAATAAATTGGAGACAACGCGGAGGAAAGCCGCTGAACTTCTATCCGACAGATGCACTGAAGAAGAGCCTGTAAGTTAAAGCATGCAGGAAAGGAACTGGTTTCCTTTGTGTTTGCAAACAGAAGATAGGGGGAAAAAAAGCCAAAAAAAAGCTACCTGATACTCATGTAAAATAGTAGAGCTGGCATTAATAAATACCAATGCCTTTCTGAGCAGCCTTCTGTTTCAAATGAGTAGGTCATTCTTTAAAAAAACCCAAAAAACTATTAGCAAATGCCAGACCAAGAATTCAACAAATTCCTTTTTCTCCGAAGTAATTATTAAGTGGAAAACTTTACTGCTGGAGATTGTGGATTCTGCAGATTGTCCTCAGAGTTTGGTGCGTGCCTTTGATTACTCATTGCTGGCTTTTTGCTCAATGATTTGTGCATGAGTCTCCTCTGCTAAAACTCTGACGGAGGTTAGCATGGCCTCAGAAAGTGTTCCCGGTGGAGATATATTTTCAGGCTGAGTTTGCAAATCATTTAAGGCTGAAAAAAAATCTCTTTAATACCCTTCACAGCAGTTTGCAGTTGAAAAACTTCCTGTTTGTCCCTTTTTGTTTTCTGAGCTTTCAAGTAACTTTGGCGTAGGCAAGATACTCAGAAATCTTCAGAGAAAAGGCTTGTGAGGGAAGCAAATGTTTAAGGATAAAAAGTCTTAACTTCAATGAACGCTTCAGTGTGTTAGAAAATTTGCAGCCGTAATTGTCTGTAATTCTTTGTGCTCCTTCCCTACGATTTCCTTTCTTCTTTTCTTTTTGTTTATCTGCCCGTTGCATTTGATTGAAATTGCTTCCTCGACTCCCGTCGAGTGGGAAGCTCTCCCAGAGCACGCCACTAAACCCCAACCCAGCAGACCTGCTGCCACATCTCATCCCTGCGGGCTGGACGTGAAATCTGGCAGGGTCTCCTCCGAGCATCCCTTCTCATGCAGGTGGTGAGCCGGAGCCAGGCAGCTCTTGCTGGCAGCTAACCTGGGCTCCCCTCCCTGGACCCGAGCGTGTCTCCGCACGCCGGCAGAGCCCCTGGCAGCCTCCGCAGGGAGGGCAGGGGCAGGAGGAGAGCAGCTGAGCCGCATTAAGCTCGTTTTTCCCCCCTCTGAGGAATGAAGGGAATTTTGTGTGTGTGCATGCAAGTCGGGGGGCAGCCAGCCCGTGACTCGGACGCTACCTTGAGCTTTTCTTGGGGTCAGGGTGGAATAGCTGAACCGAGGTGATGTACGGGCACTCGGAAATCACACCCGGGTCCTGCGGGCGGAGAGGAGGATGGGGACAAGCTCAGGCTTAACTGGCTTCGAAGAGCTGAAGCGAAGGGTGCACACCTTCGGGGAGCAAGGTGAAAGGGCTCCGCGGGAGGCATCAGCCTGACCCCCCAGTTACACCCAACAAGGCTACCTGGGCCTCTCCCTTCGGGACACCCCGCCGCGCTCGCCCCGGGGAACAGCCGCGGGAGCAGGGACCCGGTGGGAGCGCCGCCGGGCGGATCCGCGCTCGCGCCCCAGGCCCGGGGGCATCAGAGCCCTCCCGTCGGGAGATTACCGGGACCGGGCTGGGCTCTGCTCGCGGGGCCGAGGAGCTGCGTTAGGCGGGGGCTGTGGGGAAGGGCAGCCCCGGGCGGGGCCGGGCCCGCCGGCCGCGGGGATGCCGCCGCCATCCCGCCCTCCCCAGCCCCGCTCCACCAGCCCCCGCCGCCGCCCGGGCGGGGAGCCCAGCGCGGGCCCCGGGGCGGCGCTGCCGGGCCGGGGCCTGGCGGGGGGCGGCAGGGGGCGGCGCCTGGCCGGGGCGGCGGGCGGGACGCGCCGAGCGGGGCCGGGCCCGGCGGAGCCGAGCCGAGCGGAGCGGAGCGGGCGGCGGTGGCGGCCTGGCGGAGCGGCGCGGCGCGGGCCCGGCCGGGCGGGCAGGTACGGGCCGAGCGGGGCGGGAGGCGGCGGCGCAGACAAAGGGCGGCGGCAGCGCGGGCCGGGACCCGCCGGGCCTCGCACCGCCGCCGGGCCGGGCTGGGAGCTGGGCCGGGGGAACCGGGCCCCGCCGCCCTTGTCGCTACCCCGGCCCCCCCCCGGGCACGGCGGCTCTCCCCCCGTGCCGCCCCTCCCGTCCCCTCGGCAGGTCGCTGCGGCGCTCCCGGTGCCCCTCGGGAGGAGCCGGCCGGCGCCGGGGCTCCGGCCGGGGCCTGCCCGGGGCGACAGAGCCAGGGGTCCGGCGCAGGAGCCCACCGCGGCCCGGGCAGCCCCGCGAGCCCTCGGCTCGGGCACCTCCGCCCCGCCGCGTGCCCCCGCCGCCCCCCTCGGCTGTGCGGCTCGGGGGGCTCGGGAGGGCGGCACGGGGGTGCCCTCGCCCGCCGCTGCCCGGGCATCCCAGCGCGGCGCGGGGCAGCGGGCGGGGCCGCCGGGGGGGCGAGGCCGGGCTGCGGCGGGCACCCGGGATTCGAGGCCTGCGGCCGCCCCGGGCTGGGCCAGGGGGCGCGGGGGACCGGTTACAGACAGCGAAGGGCTGGGGGAAGCCGGAGGGCCGGTTCCGTGGCGCCCGCCTGCTGGCTGGAGTCCCCGTGAGGCACCTTGTCGCCCCTCTGGAACAGGTCCTGGCGCGCACCCCGCCACGCTGAGCTCCCGGGCCTCTCCTGCCTGGCTGTATTGATGGTTTCCCCCCAGGTCTTCGGGGTTTTGCCTCCAGCGCTGCACAGCAGCCTGTCCCCTGCCGACAGTGGCAGCCGGTGATGCCCGGCGGTGCGGCTGCCAGCTCGGCCACCTTTCGGCATCGCTCGCAAGGCTTTGCTTCCCATCGGGGCTGGCGCTTGCTCCCAGCACCGCGATCGCATCCCAGCGCCGGGGCTCTCCCTTCCCGCGGTCCCAGCCGGCTGCTGCCGCAGCACGCCATGGGGCTGCTCTTCTTCCCGCTACCGGTGCTCGCAGGGTTGGGAAGCCGGTGCCTTGCAATGCCCCTTTGTCACCGACATCCTTGAAACAGCAGCTCTTCCTGCAGCAAAGCAGCATCTTTGTTACTCTGATCTCGAGAGTGTTTTTTACCGGGGCTGGGCTGGCGCAGATGAGGAGACAGGCAGCCCCGTGCTTGCTCCTGTCAGCTGTACATGGGGACCACGGCCGAGGAAGTTGTCCTTTTCCAAATAAAACAACCAGGATGAATTCAATAGGAAATAAGTTCCTTGCTTCTGAGTGAACTTGCCGTGGGTGGAGATGAAGGAAATTAAACAATAGAAAAAACGTGGAGGGCTTTATGTGCAGGAAAAAACTCTTCAACTTTGCTGGCCTCTGGCGGGATGGCCGAGCATCTTCCCTTCACCTATATTGGTGTTCCTTTTTGGCAAGGACAGTGAAGGCAAAGCTTGTGTTTCACAACACCCCTCTGTGTCTGGAGCATCCGTGCGTGGGTATGGGGAAGCCAGGACCTCCCACATTACTGTCCTGCTGGTCCCCAAGCTACCTGCCATGGTCATCTCACCCAGCCCTGGTGTGTGCCATGCTGCGCCGCCAGCTGCAGCCCCCACATTCCTCCCTTCCAACCTGGAGCCGACAGCACAGGGCATGGGCGCTGACGGGAAAGCTCACACACATGAAGCTTTTCCCTCTTCCTGTGCCTTTGGGAAGGTGGCGGGTCTGGTCTGGTTGTGTTTGGGTGGGGATGGAAAACCCATCCCAGCCAGGCAGACTTTATTACAGGTTGGTTTGGGTTTTTTCCCACTTTTCTTTCTATACGGTGCTGTCAGTGCTCTAGAACAGGACTATTTAATGCACTGTTGGTGGTAATTCAAACAGAAGAAAAAAGACAGCTCACAAGTCAAAAACCGGGCTGGAATGAAGCGGGAATGATTAATGTTTTTTTCAGTAGCGTGTCACTGTGAAGTATGGTGTGGCCGAGCGTGTCACTGCTGCAGTGTCACCAGCACTGCCTGCCCCTCTCCACCTGCAGGCTTTTATAACTAGGTTTGATTCTGGGAGCATCTCCAGGTGCCTGGCCCGGGGACAGAGGGCTGTGGTCCCACCAAATGCCCCATTTCAGGGGCTTCTGGCTGGGCGCTGAAAATGGAGCTGCCTTCTTGGCTGTTTGTGCTCCGGGACAGGGTTATGGAAGGCTTTGCTTAAAAGTTTTGGTTGGTTTTTTTTGTGGAATTCTACCTTCTAGATGTACGTTATTGAGTTGTTGGGTTTTGGCTGTTGAGGTAGAGCCTGCTAGAATGAGGTTGGGGCTCAAGACAGAGAGAGAAGTAAAATATTAAGCTTCTATACCTTGCGGTTGTTTTGTGGCCGTGGAGGACTAGGATTCCCAGCCTATCTCACCGATGTTTCCAGCCCTGCTCTTGAAGGCACTTAGGACCTCAGGACTGCCCTTGGCTTCCTTGCCTATTTTTGGCCAAAGCACATTTATACAATGTGCCATTGGCATCTGTGTGCTGGTGGCTTTGAAGCCTGAGACGGGGGAAGGAGGACCCGGGTGGAAGGTAAGCGTGATGCTTTCTTGGAGACCACCTCACAAACCTTGGGGGCTGTGACAACTCGGTCCCCAAGTGCCCATGGGAGATGGTGCCCGCTGCACCTGCCCTCTGTTCCTGTCCCCAGGTGTGGAGTAGCAGGGCAGCACTCGTGCCAGGATCCCTGGAAGGGCTCGGTGAGTCACACGGTGCGGACACGGGGAGAAGGCGGCCTGTAGCTTATGATTCATGTTGTTGCAAAAGCCACCGACTGTAATGGCAGAGCTTGCAGAAGACAAATCAATATCAAGCCGTAAATCCCCCACGTGACTGCCGGCTGGGTGGTGAGGTGGCTGGGGCTGGGAGCACCTTGGTTGCTGCGTCTTCCCCAAAAGCAGTGGGACCCTGCTGCAGCTCTGTCTGGGGAAGAGGACAAGATCCTCGGTGCTACCTTCAGGTGACATGAGCCTTCCTGGAGGGGTTTAGGAAGGTCCAGAGATACTGAAATGTGGGGTATCCTGGGAGGAGCTGCCTGGGTATTTATGTGAGGGGATGCCTGGAGTTCAGCCCTCCTGCTGGCCTGATCCAAAGCCAAGGAGATGCAGGTTGTCTTGGGATACTGAGACTCTCTCCCAGGGGCTCTTCCCTATTGTGCCCCTTCTGCCAGGGAGCCTGAAATATCTTGGAAATCTCATTGCTGACGTAAAGCAGGGAA
Source organism: Falco naumanni (assembly GCF_017639655.2). Taxonomy (NCBI): domain Eukaryota; kingdom Metazoa; phylum Chordata; class Aves; order Falconiformes; family Falconidae; genus Falco; species Falco naumanni. The sequence goes on from NC_054061.1 coordinate 6,827,839, forward strand.
GAAGTGTTTTCTGTCTGTCTGGGCTTGGGCATGGTGAGGGTTGGATGTACGGCGAGGGGTATCCCTCTCAGCTCCCACTGCTGCATGGGGAGATGTGTGACTTGCCTGATGGCTCTGCGTATGGTCTGGAAGGATGACAGCCCCTAGGATGTCCCAGCTCCTCAGGGTGGCCTGCTGCTACCTTGGCTCTGCCTCCCGTGCCTTGGCCTCAGCAAAAAACAAATGCTTTCCAGCTACTTGACAGCATCTCGCCGAGGATCCCCCCTCTGTCCCGAGCACAGTCTGCTTCTCCACAGCCTTATACAGCCCTGCAGCCCCAGGGCTTGGAGCCTGAAGTGGTGTTATCAGCTTAAAAAAAAAAAAAGGGATGCATTAAAAAGTGTTAATGGCACAATCCTGAAATACGGCTGCAAAATTCTCGATGCCTGAAGTCTAAACATATGGCTCAAGCCATTTTACATCTCCTCGAGCAGCCTTGATTCATCCCTTGGCTGTGCTGGTGCACTGCTGGCCTCATGGATTTATGTCCGAGAGTGGGATTGGGGCCAGGAGGGAAGGAGGCTGTGTGTGGTACCCAGGATGGGGATGCTTTGCCTGATGGCTGGGTGGGGATGTGGGAGCCTACCTGAGTGGGGAATGTACCCAGTTAGTCCCCTGGCCCAACTGACCGGTGGGAGCGGCACATGTTACCGGTGGTTTATTAACTCTCACTGGCTGAAAGCATGAGCTGGGGGCAGGGGAGTGGGGCAGGCAGTGTGGTGCTGGAATGGAGGTGCTGGTGGGGCATCAGAGGTTGGTTCCTTGAGCATTTGCTTTGCTTGGAGCCCTGCAGAGGAGGAGGAGAGGACAGGGCTGATGTAGCCTGGGAGCAGGTAAGCTAAAGCAACAGGCTTCCTGTGGACGTACTGCTTGGTTCGTGCAAGCTCAGACGTGGATCTGGAAATAGGGGAGGCAAGAGGCAGCTTGGGTGCCAGCAGCCCTGATGCTGTGCTTGCAGGGGGCAAGTATGGGCTTTACCAGCGGTGTCTTAGAGGGTGAAAACAAAACAGATCTTGCGAGTGTCTCCTGTGCTCTGTGCCTGTTCCTGCTCTCTGCGCTTCCCCTGGACTGGCCGGCATTGCAGCCTCTGGTGCTTTTTTTAAGGGTGTCAAAGTTTGCGTGCAGAAGAAATGTCTTTTATTAGCCTAACTAATGCCTTTAGGAAAAAACAGATGTGCTCTTGGGCTCGAGGAATGCCTGCGCGTCCAAAATGTGTCGTTTTTTCCAACAGTGTCCATTGGTCTAATAAAAGATCTGACCTCCGCCTGGCCTGGCCATGACCTTGGAGCGTGCCGGCCCCGGGAGCATCCCACCCATGCGTCAGCGTGTGCTGCCTGGCCCTTCCCGAAAGGACCTGCCAGCCCAGGAGCTGTTGCTGGAGCACAACTACGCTCATGGCAGGCACTTACCTGACTTATAATTCAATACTGGCTGCAAGCACCCAGCCCTGTGGGTGCACTGGGCTCCCAGGAGGGTCTGTCCTGGGAGACTGCAGGGAAGCAGAGGTCGACTGTGGCTCAGCAAAGCTTTGGGACATCAGGCAGGATGGATGTGGTCTGGCAGGAGCATCCTCAGGAGCCCCTGGGAGGAAGGGGGAGCCCCTGGGAGGAGGGGGCAGCTTGTGCAGTGCTCCATCCTTGCAGGGATTTCTCCTGAATGCAGGCACCAGGGGGTTGGTTGCCCTCCGTGAGCTGGTTCATGCTGTGATTTTATGGATGCTGCTTTGCAAAAGTGCCATTTTGGGGCCGAGTTGGCACTTGGCAGGGCAGCCTCCGCTCCCCAGTACAGCTGGCAGTTCTTCTGTGGTGGGGTGAATCTGCTCTCCTACTGACTTCAAATTCCCTGTAATGGGAAGCTGTCAAGAAAATGAAGCAGCTGGCCTGTCCCGTGGGGCTCGCAGTGCTGCCGTGGCTGGCAGGGGAAATCGCTGTTGCCCCGCAGCTCTCCAGTCCAGCATCACCCTCACACTCATGGCAGGATCAGCATCTCTGCTGGGAAAATCTGGCCAAAGTGTCAGAGCCATGGCGTTGAGGGATTTTCAGTCAGTGTGGTTTTTTGGGTAGGAGTTCTCATGCAACCTGCTGGCGAGAGTGCTGGCTGTTGCTCCGGTGAATTATAAAAACTCACGGGGAGATTATTTTCCCCTTGCCCTTTTCCATTTTAAAATACTTGGGATTCAGGCCCTGCTTATCCCAAAAGGCTCTCAGGCGTTTGGAGAGCCACAGGGACCTACACGGCACATTTCAAAGCAGGAAAACCCAATTCATTGAGTGGATTTTTCCCCTCCTGCGAACCCACTTAAAATTCATGGAGAGTTTTGTCAGTAAGAACCTGTTTCAATTAACAGACAAAAGAAACTCTCCTCGTTAAGCGCCTCTTTCAATTAAGGTTTGGGAGAATTCCCCCAGCTCCGAGGAAGCGAGGCTGTTCCTGAGGTTTCAAGGGCAAAAAATAATCCATGAGGAGTCACCTGTGAAGGGCTCCAGCTTGTTTTTTGGAGAGGCAGTGGCATGACCCAAACCGTAACCTGGCCCTGGGGTGTCAGGTTTGGTTGGGATGGTGTTGGGAGGCATTGGTGCCAGGGGGTCAGCTGCCCAGCCCAGCATCCCTTGGGCACAGGAAAGCTAATGACTGCTGCTAATTGCTGGCCTAGTTTACCGAGGAGGCTGATTTCGTGCAGGTGTTTGAGACAGACGTGTGGGAGCGCGGAGAGGTGCTTTTCCAGATCAGGGTGCTGAAGACAAGGGAGGGTGGCAGCCACCGGTGCCCAAGGATCAGAAATGGGGTGGCCTCCATAGGGGGTTCCCCTGTACAGCCTCACTGGCAGGGGGCTGCAGCACCTCAGGGCTGGGGGTTAGCAGGGGCAGTACCTGGGGGGTGGGCTTGTGACGTGGGGTTTGCTAGAGCTGGTCTTAGAAGCCCTGCTGGCTGGGCTTGCCAGCTGCTCTGCCATAGAAGTTGTTTTAATCACGGGCTTCCAGAAACATCACCCAGTTCTTTGGGAGTTTGGGTGGGGTTTTTTTTTTTCCATCCGTTTAAGGTTTTTCTCCCCTAAAAATTCAGCAAATGTTTGCAGCGATTTGCTGCACACCGAACCTTCCTTTCCATCCCTTTGCAGGGAAAGGACCATTTTCATGATTGGTTTTTTGAAGAAAACTTGAGAAAAACATTACTTTTATCTTTTCCAGTAAAACTGAAGTGCTAGCACAGCCTTCTGGGTGAAAAACATCTTTTCCAGAGCTAGGTGCTTTGGCCAAAAATAACTTTTTTTAAGTGAACATCTTTGATGGCTTTCACTGGGCTCATCGCTCACCTTGGTTTCTTTCGCGCAGGAGGCAGGTGGTGGGCAGCCAGGGCCGGAGGTTTATTTCCAGAAGGGAGCGAGGTGTTGAGGGGAAACTTGGTTCATCAGCAGCAGTCCGGGTGGATGCTCTGATTGCTCGGTTCTGGCCAGGCTTTATAAGTCAGATCTTTAGAAAAGTGCTGAGAAAAAGAGGATTTTCCTGCCGAATTCCTTCTGGGGTGCAAATGCTCTAGACCTTGAATAATTTTGGGATAAGTTTTCCTGATACTCCCCCGTGTTTCCTCCTGTCCAGCCTATGCACAGAAGGGAGAAGCCAAGCTGGGTGGGTTTGGGGTAGGAGTAGTGCCAGTGGCTGCCTGTCCCTGTTTATCCCAAGGGCAGCTGCCCGGGCTGCTGTTGTCCTCCTTTAATTTTGCACCTTTAGGGCACCGGGGAAATGCCAGTGTCCTTAGGAAAGCGGTGCTGTGTCTGTCCCCCTGACAGCAGCAGGGTGTTCTCCCTGGCATATTGTAACTACTGTCTGCAAAGTGCTTAAGCAGCCCGTATAATCTACGGCTAAGACGCTCCTTATCTGGCGTTATAAAACCGCGCGGGCGGCCTCAGTGAGAACGCGTGGCCAGGACGAGCTCGCTTCTGCTTGTTTCTGTCCTTCTGCTCGTTTTCCCCTCTCTGTCTGCTCTACATCCCTCTCCCCTGCCCGGACACCCTGGGTTTGCAGCCTGGCAGGAGGCAGCTGGGTGTCCATGCAGCTCATCCCTCTGTCTGTGTCTCTGGGCCCATCCTGAAGGCTTGCCCTGGCTACCAGTAAGTGGGGTTGCCAGTAGAATTCCACAGTTTTGCAGCGGTTGGAGCTTTTGTGCTGGGTTCCTCTCCCTGGGCAGCTGGGATGAAGATCCCCTCTGGTACAGGGTTTCAGTCCCTCCTTGAGCATCTCTGTGCATCCCACAGGGGGCTGTGACCTTCTGCCTCCTGTGCTTTGATACCAGTGTGCATCATCACATCACCATGCACTGAAGCAAAGGAGTTCATCGCCTCCTGATTGTGCCTTCTCTGGCCAGTGGATCCAGCCCTGGCTGGGGTGGGAGGTGATGGGGACAGGGGCAGGCAGTGGTCCTTTGTGCCTTGTGATGGCTCTTCTCCCCTGCAGTACTCCTAGCTCTTTGCAGATATTTCCAGTTGCAGTTGGGACCGCTGCCGTTCAGTGTTGATAAAGGCAGCGGTGCAGAGACAGGTGTTTAAAGGCAGGTTTTTCACGCCAGTTATTTTTTCATTTTCAAAGCAAGCTCCCCTGTCTTAAGCTCACAGTTGTCTCGAATAATATGGTGGCATTAATCTCTTCTCTAAGGATGTGCTTAGCTCAGTGGTTTTAGACCTGCAGCCCTCTAAATATTACCTGCAGAGTGAAGGGGATTCCCTCTAGAGGGAACTTAAACCTATTAATAATAATTCAGCTGCCTTTTGTGCATCTTTTACAGCTAGTTGTGATTTCTGGGGCTGCAGGGCACCAGTTAATGATTGCTGAGGATGCACGAGGTATGGAAGACAGCAGGCATGGTGGGCTGAGTGCTGTCACCCCACTGCAGACCTGGGTCCTGGCCTGGCTGAACTTAGACCTTCCAGTAGCCTTTTGCCATCAAATGTGCAAGTGGGAGACAGAGCAGATGCGTCAGTGGGGCTGAGCCAGCCGTATCCCCTGTGGCGGTCAGATATGGGAAGGGAAGCATTGGAGCGAGCAGAAGTGATTGCAAATCGCTGAGCTGGGCGATGCAGTTTAGCATCCTGCCTCTAAATCCTCCTCCATCCAGGCTTAACCCCCAGGGCTGGCTTACGTGGTGGAGGAGTAGAGATGGTGTGGCTGGGACAAGGTGATTACCCAGCGGTGCTGGCGTGGGGGGCTCTTCTGTGGCGATGAGGGGGTGAGGAGAGGGGTGCCCACCCGAAGGGTGCCAGTGGAAGAGGAGCCAGATAACCCATCTGGCTGCGGTGTTTAAGACGTGGCCCAGTCTCTATGAGCTGAATCTTGGGGGCCTGTGAGCTCCTGGAGTCAGGGTTTGGGGTCCTTGTGCATGCAGGGTCTTGGGGTCCCTTCTTCATGGAGGTGGGTGCTTGCTCCCTCCCTCGCAGCCCTTTCCAAAGTGATGTGTGGGAGACACATGAGCAATTTCTTGCCGTGTCACATCTGCGGTTTTGAGCTTACCTCCCATCCCTGGGCCATGGGGTTGGGACACTTGATTTATCTGACAGCCAGGACTTGTGAACTGCCTGATCTTCACTGCTTGCACCTGTGGCCAGACCTATTGCAACCCCCAATAAATCAAATCCTGCTGTGGTTGTCTGCTGGGACTGCCAGCCCTTCCCTCTCCTCCGGATCTGCTTGCACTTCCTTGCTTATATTTAATCCTCCCATTGCATCCCTGCAAAATTCCAGCGGAGGTTAAAGGAAGAGCGCTGAAAGCCACTGACAGAGATGGTTTCATCCTCTCTTATCCCCTCCTGTGCCCCTCTGGCTTTCTGGGATGCAGTGGTTCCCTGGGGAGTGTTTGTGGCCAATAACTCTGGCCAGGGGAAACTGCAGCCCCCAAACTGCACTGGGGGGTGGATTTAGAAAAGCTTTTCAACCATTTTCCCCTTCTTCCTGCAGCTGTCTTAGATTTGAAGTGCTGATATAGTAAAGGGCTTCCCCAGCCATCGTTATGTTCCCTGCCTGCCCTGGGGTCAGATCCGGCCCTGCAGGGTGCTCCGGGCTCCCAGCTGTGCCAGGGAAGCCGCTTGGATGCTGATTGTGTTTGTCAGGGCAGCCAGATTAAGAGTGTTGTGTCTAAGCCTCCTCACGGAGCCTCCTCTCTAGTGGAGCCTGGGCCAGGGCTTTGCTCAGAAACCTACCAAAGAGCGTTTTCTGGGGCTTTTTCTTCTGCGGTCCTTGATGTGCGGCTGTGGCTGAGCAGCCGTCTGTGTGATGGGAGCCTGCCGGTGCTGTACGGTGTTTCTGGGAGCCTGAGGTCCACATGTGATACTGGTGCTGACGTTTCCAGCTGTTGGCCTTTTAAATAACCACTGTGGTTTTAAAAGGCACCTGAGCAGCTCTAAAAATCAGGTTCAAAAGAAGTCTGACCCTGGCTCTCACCCTGCCAGCTCTTGTGTGTTATTTTTTTTTTCTATTTTACCATCCTGTTTCCCTTTTTTTTTTTTTTTAGAAAAGCTGTTGTTGTTGAGAACTCTTTTGTGCTCTTGGACCTAAACCTTCTCTGGCGTGGAGCTGTCAGCTCTCCCACTACTGCGGGGCTGTGCAGGGGTTTGCTGGGCAGTGTGCAGCCAGCACCCGCTTGCACAGGGAAAGCCCTGAGTAGGAGCATCCCCACCCCACACAGCATCACCCTGAATCCCTCAGCATCCTCGCCATGGAGGGTTTGCTCTGGCAGCGAACCAGCAGGGCAGGATTCCTGCCTGCTTTCTGCCTCGGTGGCAGGTTTGTGGGGCGGGATGCTGCCTGCCCCGGTCCCTGCTCACACCTGGCTGCTCTGGGGGTCTGGTGCTGCCCCCTGCCCAGGCAGGCATTGCCTTTGTGTTTTGACGCAGCAGCCTCCCTCCTTGGGGAGAGTCAGCCAGCATCTGCCCAGAAATGCTGTCTCCGAAGCCTGATCATTAAGTACTGTAATTAAAAGCTCTCAGAAGAGGATGGACTAACAAAGCCCCCTTGGCAATGGCAGGTGATGTAGGTGTGGGGCCCTGTTGCTGTCTGCTCGGTCTCTTGGAGGGTGGTGCAGTGGTGGACACATGGTCCCTGCCCATCAGCCACTGGCTCCAGCACTTGGCATCAAACCCACTAGTTGTCACTTGCCTGCGCATCAGCATGGGAATGCGGCTGCCAGCACCCACCACTCCTGAAAGATGAAAAAAACCCGGAAGGGGAGCAGGATGGCATGGCTAAGATGCTTGATAACGTGGTTCTGGCTCTCTGCATCACTAAGGATGGTACCCAGTCAGGGGAGCCTCCCTCTGCACAGGCACATCCCTAAATTCAGCGTCCACGTGTGCTTCTTGTTTCAGACCTGGAGAAGCGCCCTGCCCTGAAAGCCCAGCTGGGGTGTTATCCTGGGGATGATGAAGGTCCAAGCCCACTGGAGGGGAGGAAGGAGTGAGCGGAGACAGGGCACACCTAAGGGGGCTGAGGAGCAAAGGCGCATCCTCTTTTGGTCCTGCCTGGAGATCATCCATGTGCATAAAGATAAATTGCAAATCAATAAAACCAGGTGCTCCACTGTGCCTGGCACAGCTGGCAGCGGGGGTTGCCAGCGAGCGGCAGAGATGGTGATGGAGACTGGCTGCCGGTGGTGTGCACGGCGGCCGGGGTGAAGCAGTGCCATGCTGGCAGGGTTGGGAAGCGGGGCCTGGAGTGGGGCTTACTGCAGGGAAGGGCAAGGATGACAGGATTACACTGCCAAGCCCTAGCCTGTAATCCACGGTGCCGTTCAGCCGGCCGCGTTTAATCCCGTTACGTGCCCCGGCTGATGTCTGTAGGGCAGGTACTCGGCCACGGTGCCAGCGGAGGAGCAGGGACTCCTGCCCTTGTCTCCAGGGCTGGTGGTGAGTTTGAGGACAGTGCTGTGAGCTGCTGTGCCAACACTTTTTTCTTTTTTTCCTTAAACACACTGGCTACATCAGTGACCTGCCCTGGGTGGCTTCACCTCCTGGCAAGCAGTGCCCATCTTTTTATTTTTTTTTCTTTCTTTTCTTTTAAATGAACCTTTCACAGGGAAGGGTAGAATGTTCCCAAGGTCCCTTCAGCTCCACGTGGGCGCTCCCACATGCCCGTCTCAGTGACCTTGGCTGGCGGCTCCCAGCTTGGCCTCATGCCGCCTGGCTGGCTGGCAGCCCGTGTCCCTCGCTGGCAGCCAGGCTGGGTGATGCAGGGCTCACAGCCCCCACACCCCTGTTCTCCCCACTGCAGCCTGGCTCCCGCTGGGCAAACAGGAGGAGCAGGGCTGCTTCTCCGGCTGCTCGGTGTGACTGGGACTCGTGGGGGACTGGGAGCTCCCCTCCGGAGCACCCTGGTGATGCTGCCGTGCCCCAGGCACAGGCCACAGCTGGGGTCCCACAGCACGTGCTGCACTCCCGCCCCATCCCTGGCATCGTCAGGAGCTCACAGCGCTCTTGCAGCAAGCCCTGGCGTGCCAGCGAGCTCGCCGAGGGATCTGCCAGGACCGCCGTGTTGGTGTGGATAAAAGCGGTGGTGTTGGTACCAACGCTGTCCCTCCCCGCTCATCCCTCCTCTCTCTCGCAGGGTGCCGTGTGGAGCGGGGGGACCAGGGCGCCCCAGGGAGCCGCCATGCCCGTGCACCCACCGCAAGCTGTGCCGAGGCCGCCCGCCGCCCCCTCCCTGCACTGAGGCCGTGGGGCTGCTGCTGCTCCCACCGGCACCGCCACAGGGATTTCGGCTCGGCAAGGGGACTCTCGGTGCGTCTGCCATGGTGACATGAAGCGGACGGCGAGGGACGCCAGACTGCTGGAGGGGAGAGAGTCTGCACAGGCGGCCTGCTAGTATATTTTTAATTTATTAGTAGTATTCGATTTTATTTTAGCTTTTTTTTTTTTGCTTGGGTAGTTGCTTCTTCCCCTCCCCGGGGCTCGCAAGAGGACGGGGCGGGCAGGGGAGAGGGGCCCCGGCTCGCCCTGCGGATGCAAGGATGACTGTGCTGGCCAGGGCCCGGCGGGGTATCTGGCAGCTCTCTCCGCAGGTGGTGTTGCTCGTGCTCTTTGCCTTATGCCTGCTCAGTGTTTTTGTCTCTGCGTATTATTTATATGGGTGGAAAAGGGGCTTGGAGCCCTCTGGGGACGTGGCAGGGCCGGACTGCGACGAGCCCAAGGTTGCCCCTTCCCGCTTGCTGCCACTGAAGACCCTCAAGGTGGCTGACTCCTCCCGCACAGACCCCTTGGTGCTGGTCTTCGTGGAGAGCCTCTACTCCCAGCTGGGCCAGGAGATCGTGGCCATTTTGGAGTCGAGCCGCTTCAAATACAGGACGGAGATTGCCCCGGGGAAGGGGGACATGCCCACGCTGACCGACAAGGACCGGGGACGCTTTGCACTCATCATCTATGAGAACATCCTCAAGTATGTCAACCTGGACGCCTGGAATCGGGAGCTGCTGGACAAGTACTGTGTGGAGTACGGTGTGGGCATCATCGGCTTCTTCAAGGTAATGGGGTGTCCAGAGTGAACTGAGGCCCCGTGGCCCGGCCAGGCCAGAGCAGGGGGTTCTGGGGTCTTGCTGCCTTGCAGGGACTTTGCCTTCCCCTTGCTTTCTGCAAGCAGCCTGAGTTGGTGTGGAGCTGGCCCACAGCCTGGCATGGGCTTCTAGCAGAGGCACTGTCTTAGCCCTCTCCCCGTGGAAGGGCTGTGTGGCCCCTGGGTGTTCTGGGACTAAAACCACACCTCTGGGATCAGGCCAGTTGCTTTTAGCATCCTGTTTCCCAGCAGCGACCCTTGCTGGCGTTCGCCAAAAGCATGAGCAGGTATTTTGCTCTGCACTCCCCTGCCCTTGTCTTGCCCAGGGCTTGTGGCCCCAGGGCGCTTTGCGTGTTGGATAGGAGCAGGATTGAGCATGAGAGGGGGGCGAGGGCACCCCATGGTCGGGAGAGGGAGGAGGGAAATCCGGCAGCCGGGTCAGTGCGGGTGGCGAGCCACATTGCCCCGTGCCGTGGCTGTTGGTGCCCCTGGTGAGCCCCTGCCCGTTCAGCCAGTCTGGGCACTTGTCCCCAGTGTCCCGTCTCCTCTAGCCCTCTTCTCCCCCATGCAGGCCAACGAGAACAGCCTGCTGAGTGCCCAGTTGAAGGGCTTCCCCCTCTTCCTCCACTCCAACCTGGCGCTGAAGGACTGCAGCATCAACCCCAAGTCACCCTTGCTGTACATCACACGCCCCAGCGAGGTGGAGAAGGGCGTGCTCCCCGGGGAGGACTGGACTGTCTTCCAGTCCAACCACTCCACCTACGAGCCCGTCCTCTTGGCCAAAACCAAGTCGGCTGAATCCATCCCGCACATGAGTGTGGACGCAGCGCTGCACACCACCGTGATGCAGGACCTGGGCCTCCACGATGGCATCCAGAGGGTGCTCTTCGGCAACAACCTCAACTTCTGGCTGCACAAGCTGGTCTTCGTGGACTCTGTCTCCTTCCTGACAGGCAAGAGGCTCTCCCTGCCCCTCGACCGCTACATCCTGGTGGACATTGATGACATCTTTGTGGGCAAGGAGGGCACGCGCATGAAGGTGGAAGATGTCAAGGTGCGGCTGTGACGTCCTGGCTGGGTGGGCAGGGGACGTGTGGGGCTGGGCACTTGTGCCTGCTCTGGGATGCTCCAGGGATGAGCTTTGCTGCCCGCAGAGTATCCCCTGGTCCCCTGCAAAGCTCTTGGGAGCACGGGTCCTCGCCCTGGCATGGCAGCCATCCCTGCGGCCAGATGCTGAGGACGTCTTGCTTTCTCTCTCACTCTCTCAGGCGCTGTTTGACACACAGAATGAGCTGCGCACCCACATCCCGAACTTCACCTTCAACTTGGGATACTCAGGGAAATTCTTCCACACGGGTGAGGAGAACGAGGGCATCGCTTTGTGTGTTTGTGGCATATGGCTGGTGTTGGGACACAAACCAGTGCTCAGAGGGGCCAACACTGGGGCTGCGGGAGGGTCCTCAGGCATCCCACCCTGCTGCTCCCCATCACTCGATCACTGAGAGGGGCTCCCCCTCCCTCTGCCCCGACTGCTTGCGTGTGGCTCTGCATGCCCAGTGGCGACGGCGAGTGTTGTGCCCCCAGGTACCGATGCTGAGGACGAAGGCGATGACCTGCTGCTCTCCTACGTGAGGGAGTTCTGGTGGTTCCCCCACATGTGGAGCCACATGCAGCCTCACCTCTTCCACAACCAGTCGGTTCTTGCTGAGCAGATGACCTTAAACAAGAAATTCGCTGTCGTGAGTAAGATGCCGCCGGTGGGGGTGCTCATGGTGGGGGGAGGATGGGAGAAGGGTGGTGAAGGGTCTTGCCAGGGGACCCGGGTGATGGTCTCTGCTTGCTGGACCAAAGGGACCTGGTGACATTAAGTCATGTCGCCCATGTTGCAGCCGGACGGGTAAATTCATTTATACTCTAGTACCTGGAGCGGAAGGATTTACCTGCGCCAGCCAACTCGCTGCTGTGGCGGGGAGCTGCCCCGCTGCCTGTTCGAGGGGAGGCGTCGTGTGTGCATTGCGGCTGTGCCCCCCTGGCCCGGCACCGTGGAGGGAGCGGCAGCCCAGTCCAGGGGGATGCGGGCTGGGTGCTCAGCCGGGTGCGGTTTCGTGCTGTGCTGGGCAGTGGTGCAGGATCCTGGAGCTGGGGCCACGCGCTGGGTGGCTTTGGCTGATGGAAACTCCCTCTGCAGGCTGAGCTGCTGGGGACATGTTTTGTTATAAGGGCAGGCTCTGGCCTTCAGTTTGGTAAGGGGTTGTCCACCCTCTTGGACTGTCCTTCACGTGTCTTGATAAAGCCAGCGTTGAGAATGGGTCATACTGGGATTGACTGGTTTGCTCACAGCTGTCTTGAATCCAAATGAGTAAAGCCAGGCCCAGTAATAATAATTGGATCCGGTGGCCTAAGAGAGGGATCTTCAGGCTAACTTGAATGCCTTGTTTGGTAATTAGAGTTGCTTAATTAGAGAGAGACCAGACCATTCCTACTTGGGAAGGGCGGTTGTCCAGCTCAGAATTTCCAGGAAGTTTTGTATCTACCGATACAAACCGCTTCACCGTTCTGTATGGACGTATCTTCTCGTTCTCCACAGAGGAGCTTTGCTGCTGCTGTTTTGTTGGTGACAGCAGAAATGGCAGGGATGAGGATGGTCCTTGTGAAGCAGAGGAGGGATTGCCCACCGGGCATGTCTGCTCCTGGGCTCCTTTTCATGGAGACAGCCCTGGTTAGGAGATGATGTGTGGGCACAGCCCTGCCCTGGTTGCTCTCCAGAGGCACAAATAGACAATTTGTAGTTTGGAATGGGCAGTCCCATGGGGAGAGCTTGGTTTGGGATGTTGTGGTTCTGGGGTCTCCACCATCACCCACTCCCTGCTCTCTTCTCTGCAGGAGCACGGCATCCCCACTGACATGGGGTATGCCGTGGCCCCCCACCACTCGGGCGTGTACCCTGTCCATGTGCAGTTGTACGAAGCTTGGAAGCAGGTTTGGTCAATCAAAGTGACGAGCACGGAGGAGTACCCCCACCTGAAACCTGCTCGCTATCGCCGTGGCTTCATCCACAATGGCATCATGGTATGTGGCCAGGCTTTATCTCTGGTTCTTCTCTCCTCTTGCCTCCCCCCACCAAACCCCAGAACCTCAGTGGGTGATTTCTGGGCAGCTCAGATTATTTGATTTAAGGGAGCTGTGCCCTCTGCTCGTCCTGCATAGAGGAAGCTTGTGTGAGGACAATTTTTGGCTTCTCCATCTGTCCACCTCCATCCCTTGTGGATAGCAGTGTTCAAGTCGAAGGTGGTGAGGGGCAGTGGAGTGGTCCTGACCTCAGAGGGGTTGAGGACCCCCTTTTCGTTTGTGAGGAGAAGGGGATCCAGCCCTAGATGCCTGGAAGAGGCTGTGTGGCTGTTCCGTTGTCCTGGCTCCTGTGCCTGCTCCATCTGTATCTTTCCTCTATCCCAGGTACTCCCCCGGCAAACCTGTGGCCTCTTCACGCACACCATTTTCTACAACGAATACCCCGGTGGCTCCAGTGAGCTGGACAAAATCATCAATGGGGGTGAACTGTTCCTGACCGTGCTCCTCAACCCTGTGAGTCCTGCCGTCCAGCTGCCCGGGGACAGGTGGACAGTCATCGCTTGCAGAGCTGTCCCCCGGCGCTGCTGTGGGAGTTGTCCCTGATGTCCTCAGCCAGGGTGGGAGCCGTTTGCATGGGACAGCTGCCAGGTGAGGCTCTGCTAATCCCTGCTCTGTCCTCTCTGCTTCAGATCAGCATCTTCATGACCCATCTGTCCAATTATGGCAACGACCGCCTGGGCTTGTACACCTTCAAGCACCTGGTCCGCTTCCTCAACTCTTGGACCAACTTGAAGCTGCAGACGTTACCACCCGTGCAGCTGGCACAGAAATACTTCCAGATCTTCTCCGAGGAGAAGGACCCTCTGTGGCAGGTACCCTCCGTGCCTAGAATGGGCAGAGCAGCCCTGTTTCTTGTGCTGGGAGAGGGACGTGGGGTATAGCTGGCCCTCCTCTGAGCTACTCGGGTCCCTTCCAACCTGGATTTCCCTCTGATCACCTGCGTAAGCAGCAGTTTTTCACCTCTCTGTGGTTCTGTGGGCAGTGCCAGGAAAGTTTGCCCCGTAGATGTGGAGATAAGCCTGGTCTTCGCCCTGCCCGCTGAGCAGTGTGGCCTCCCTGTGTGTCTGCTCAGGTTGGAGGGGGCTGAGCAGTGGTGCACGGTCCCGTCTGGGCTGCCCTGTCTCTAATATTCCCTCCTGCGTTTCAGGATCCCTGTGAAGACAAACGTCACAAAGACATTTGGTCCAAAGAAAAGACCTGTGACCGATTCCCAAAGCTTCTCATAATTGGGCCTCAAAAAACAGGTGCTTCCCTTCACCCTCGGTGCTGTGAGCATGCTGGGGGACTTGCCAAGTCCCCTCCACACCCCAGAGAGCCTCTCTCAGCCCTCCTGCCCTGAGGCAGAGCTTGGAGGGAGGTTTGGCCCAAGTCAGCTCTCTCTTTCTGTCTGTCTGAAGGAACAACTGCCCTTTATCTCTTCTTGGGGATGCACCCGGACCTGAGCAGCAACTACCCCAGCTCGGAGACCTTCGAGGAGATACAGTTCTTCAACGGACACAACTATCACAAGGGCATTGACTGGTAGGTCTTCGTGTTGCAGGGGCTGAGCTGGGAGCACCAGTTTCTTCAGGAACAGGAGCAGCGGTGCTGTGGGGTTTCCCGTTGGCCTTGTAACTGCCGGGCTCTTGGTGGAGGGCACCTGGGTGCTGCGAGGTTGGATGAACCCCACACAGGCTTTGCCCTGTGCCTTCAGGCCATTGTACCACCATGGCCTGTCCCCGAGATGTTGTCCGTAAGGCAAAGGCCGCTTGCCAGGACTCAGAAGTGCCCTTGGCAGAAAAGCCAGACTTGTGTGCATCTGCTACCCCCTGGTTTCAGGGTCTGCCTGGGGAATCTAGTGAGGTCTAGCCCTCCAGAATGGCTTGAGGGGGTTGTGAAGCCCCAGGCAGCATGTCAGACCTGGAGGGACTCTGCAGGTTTAGTGCTTGGTACAGTGTCTGAGATGTCACCTGCAAGGGTGGGTGCCAGGGACATCTGGTAGCGCCTGCCTTACAGTGTGCCTCCCCCAGGTACATGGAGTTCTTCCCCATCCCCTCCAACACCACCTCTGACTTCTACTTCGAGAAAAGTGCCAACTACTTTGACTCTGAAGTGGCTCCCCGGCGAGCTGCGGCCCTGCTCTCCAAGGCCAAAGTCATCACCATCCTCATCAATCCTGCAGATCGAGCCTACTCCTGGTATCAGGTGAGCCGCCCATCTCTGCCTGTCCCCCAGCTTGGATCCTTGGGGCAAAGGGTTTCCCTCCATCAGCTTGGTTTGGGAGGCGGGGTGGCTGTGGACACCACGCTTTTTGGCTGAACAAGATGCGTGAGGACGTGGCACGGTGGCCTGGGAGCCACGGTGCCTTGTGGGCAGCCCAGGATTTGGCTTGCCCCAGGAACAAACCTGCCTTGCTCCTGCCTGACAGCACCAGCGAGCTCACGATGACCCAGTTGCCCTGAAATACACCTTCCACGAGGTGATCACGGCGGGACCCGAGGCTGCTCCAAGGCTCCGGACCCTGCAGAATCGCTGCCTGGTGCCAGGCTGGTACGCCACCCACATCGAGCGCTGGCTGAACAGCTACCATGCCAACCAGGTAGGGATGGGAGCACCCCACTCCTACAGCGGCAGCACCCCTGGGGAGCCCCCCTCACCCAGGGATGCAGGGGGAAGAGAGCTTGGGTCCAAAGTCAGCTGTGAGGATGCTCGCACGGGAGCTGCTGTTCTTATACCCTAAAAACCACAGGGGAAGGGTGACAGTACTCCGAGAAGGGGCAGAGGGGATGTACTGTGCAAGAAGGAAGCCCTGGCTGAATGAGGTTGGTAATGGGCGATGCATGAAGATGTCCTTGTGCCAGTCCTTTGGCAAAACAGGGTTGAAAGGGTGGAGGGCGGTGGGTGGCTCTACAGGGGCACCCACCACTCGCCTGCCACTCCTGGCCACAGACCCCCGCAGGGCTGCTCTGTCTGGTGTTGCTGCGGCATTGAAGCAGAACAAAAGTGGCAGGCAAAGCTGCCCGTGGTTTGAACTGTCTGCAGGGGAAATGGCAGCTGGGTGCCAGCCCTGCTGTGACCGGCACAGTGCAGCACTGCTGGCAGTATACGGGCTCGGTCCCCGAATGATTTTTCCACCGTCATTTAACCTTATGAACTCTATTAGTTGTCTTCTGCTGGGGGAATTGCTGTAATGCAGTCCTGGCTGGCTGCGGGTTGGGCAGCCCTGAGCTGAAGCTTTGATGTTATCCTGGATGGATCCTGGCTCTGGCTTTTATTTGCATTTCATTTTCCAACACACAGTGTAAGTGAACGCTGAGGCACGTTAGCATTCAAAAGTGGACCCTGTGCGGGCTGGTGGCACATTTCGTTCCATGATGGCAAAAAATGTGGCGAGGGCATCATTGTGCCCCAGGAGAGCAGGGCTGGGAGCCAGTGGCACCTCACTGCCCTGCTTTGCTCCTTGCAGATCCTGGTCCTGGACGGCAAGCTGCTCCGAACGGAACCCGCCAAAGTGATGGAGACGGTCCAGAAATTCCTCGGTGTGACCAACTTCATTGATTATCACAAGACCCTGGCGTGAGTCCTTTCCCAAACCTCTTCCTCCAACCTGGCATTGCTCCTGGGGCGGTGGGTTGCCTGGGGCAGCCCCCAGCACTGGGGCTCACCTCAGAGCTGCTGCTGGTTTTGATGAGACCAGGGTTTCACCTGAGGCTGGAACAGCAGCTCCCCGTTGCTGTGACCTACACTGGGGTAGCTGCAGTCAGAAATACCATTCAGCCAGCGCCCCACTTTGCTGTGCTTGTCCAGACACCACGGTGGGGACAGTGGTGTCATTCTGGGCAGCCCAGGAGCAACTCTGTTGCAGTTCAGGGCTGCATTTGTGCCACATGTGACAGTGTTGAGCCCTGACACCTTGGCTCCTCGTGCATGCAATGCAGAGAGCAGTTCTTGCTGCTGGCTGTGTGGCACCTCTGCAGGTGTCACCTTGCTCAGAACCTTCCAAACATTAGAGTCCACCAGGGGAAGCAAGAGTCTCCAGAGCTCCTAGAAAAATATTAATTTACCTCTGTGCAGGCTTGCTTGTATACGTAGCTGCTCTGAGTCTGCACCCAGGTGCTGTGAGGCTCTTGAGGGCATCCAGGGCCAAAGGTGCCGCAGAAAATAATGAACCCACACAGACGCCTGTGCTCCCTCAGCAGGGCAGCGTGGTGACGAACGAACCTTGGCGGGCCGCTTATTGTGCGGCTGCACGGGGAGCCTGTTGTGCCAGGGGGTGGATAATGAGATGTTAGCTGGGCTGCGGATTAAAAAGAGGTGGAGAAGCGGCCCTGGGCAGGGCTGAGCGGCAGCAGGGCTTGTTGGGCGGTGTGGTTGCCTGTGGAAGGTGTGCAGGGGCAAGAGGAGCGAGGCAGAGCTCTCACTTCACAGGTTTGATCCAAAGAAAGGATTCTGGTGTCAGCTTCTGGATGGAGGGAAAACAAAATGCTTGGGAAAGAGCAAAGGGAGGAAGTACCCCGAGATGGATTCAGATGTGAGTATGCGGAAAGGTCCCGAGGCGGGGCAAGGGGCCATGCCGGGGCGGTGGGCTCAGAGCTGGTCCCCCTGACCCTTCTCTCTGTTCTCCCATTGCAGTCACGCACCTTCCTGCGGGACTATTACAGGGACCATAACATCGAGCTCTCCAAGCTCCTGTACAAAATGGGGCAGACGCTGCCCACCTGGCTGCGGGAGGAGCTGCAGAGCACCAGGTAGCTGCTGCCCACCGCCCGCCCAGCGATCCCTGAGCGGGGCCAGCCCCTGCAGCCGGCGGGACCTTCCTCAGCAATACCTGGCCGCCGCCTTGGAGGGGACCCCCGGGAGCAGACCCCCGGGAGCGGATGGCTGCGCCAAGAGGCTGCCTAAGCAGCAGCCTGATGCTGCTGTCCCTGCCCTGTCACCTCTCCGCCTACCCCGCACCCATTTCTCTTCCATTTTATTTTTCCTTTTTAATCCCTGGGCCTGTTGGCGAGGTCCCTTCCCGCCTTGCTCTGACATGGGGAAGTGGCACAAATTCCCCCTTTCTTTGCCCAAAATGGGCTCCAGCTCCTCTGGGCCCAAGGGCAGCAGCAGAGCCGTCCCTCACCTCCTGATCCAAGGGTGGAGGAGCGTCTCTGCGCACGCTAGAGGTGACTTTGCTGAGCTGGAGCAGAGGAATGGATCTGGTGGAGACCCAAGGCACAGAGGGACCCAGGCCCACTCCTGCCATCAGCTCCATGACAGAAAACAGGAGGGTTTGCTGGATTCCCCTGATGCTTACTTGGAAAAGCTGCGAACAAGGTGGATTTTTCTTTCAGAGACTCAGGCACAATTTCTTTTGTCATCTCCATTAGTTTTCAAGCTCCTCAACCTCTTGCTCCGCTGGCCAAGCAGGAGAAGGGGCTGGTGTGCTGCCCCCAGTGCACTCCTGTCCCCCCAAGCCCACCCTGCAACCTTGTACCCGCGTGGTGTTTCCTGTGGTAAAGCTGAGCGGTGCCCGGCGTCCCCTGGCATGGAGCTGAGCCAACCCTCGGGGACAGGGCAGACGTTGGGATAATGGCAATCAGAAGGATGCTGAGAACTTCAAACCTCTTGAATATTAAAAGTGAAAGTATTTTAATAATGTTGGGGTGCAGGGGAGGGTGGGGGTGGTGTCATTTGGTTCCCATTTTGCAGGGTGTTGTTTTTCTTCGGTACCAGAATTTGTACCTAGACCCCGAGGGTTTTACGTGGTCGATTCGGTTGTTACACGTGACGTGGACGAAGGTCAGTGGGGAAACGTGGGACGGTTTCCCAGCCATAGATGCGTCTATACCGGTGGTGCCGTACAGAGCTGCAGCCCTGGCTCTGCCGCTCCCGCGCTCCGTCCTGTCCCCTGGGTTTTGCTGCCAGGGCTGGCAGATGAGACTGGGCCATCACGGGTTTACTGGGATAAAGGCCCAAATTTCCCCTTGGCTGGAGCTGCTCCGCAGGGCGTGGGATGGCAGTGGTTGCCGCAGGAGGTGGACACGGTACCCTGGATGCCTCCTCCGCCACCGGTGCGGGGCCCGGACGGCGTGGGGGGATGCAGCGTTACGCCCTGGGTGACAGAGGGTCCCCGCTGGCAGCGCGTGTTCCCACCCGGTTATTTTTGCAGCAGCCCCTGTAGCTGTGCGTGGGGCCGTGGGGGGCTGCACATGCCCCTTGTCCCTCGGGGGGGTTACACTGGGAGGGGCTCCCGGGCGCTGGTGTAAAGTCCTGTTGAACCAACTGCTAATAAACGGGGGGCTCTGGTTTTACTTGCTGGTTGTTGCCTGTTTCTCTCCTCCCTGGCACGATCCAGTCCTCCCCCCGGGGGCCCCATCTGCCTTTGGGGGCTTTTGGGCCCATCTTTGGGGGGCTGTGGGGAGGAAGGGGGGGGGGGTGGGAGCAGCCCTCCGTGCACGAGGTGGCAGCAGCTGTCTAGTCCTGGCTCTGGCCACGCTGCACAGCTGCCCGCAGCCTCGTGTTCCGGGACAGCATCCAGCGCCGGCTGCGTTAGCGGTGGCGCAGGGATTTGGGGGGGAAGAGGGGGGATCCTGCTCGCCTTCCCCCCCCTCGCCCCATTAGCCGGTCCCTGCTTGCCAGAGCCTGCCCGCCTGTCTGCTGCCTCCCCGCCGCCTTCCGCAGCCTGGCCCCTGCGAAGTGCTGGAGGAAACGAAGACGGAGCCTAATTAATCCCAGCCGGATTTGTTTGAACCTGTCGGAGTGACAAACGATGTGCGGTGCCGCAGGAGCCGCTGGACGGAGGAGAGGGGGCTGCAAGGGGAGAGCTGTGGGCTGCCTGCCTGGACAAGGAGGCTTTGAATTTTTGGCTGCGCTGGAACAAAGCCAAGCCAGGCACCCTACCAGCCCCTTAGGCACGGTTCCCTTCCTGGTGTCCCCGAGCCCAGGAGGGAGCGGTGGGGCTGTTCCCTGGCCCCCATCGTCCCCATCCAGCCCTGGGTTATGGGCCCCTGGCTGCCCCAGGTGGGACCAGCTGCTGCCCAGCTTAGCCTTGAGTTAATTGCTTATTAATTAACAGGGCCAGAAGTACAGCTCAGCCCCATGTGATGGTCCTTGGTTGCCCTGGAGGATGAGGAGTGCTCTGCCCTCCCATGGCCTCAGGAGAGCCGTGGGGGAGGAAGGTCTGTCCCCCTCACCCATGGCCTGCCTTGGCACTGGTCCTGTTTTCTAGCTTCTGTGCCTGCCGAAAACATGCAACCTTGGTGAAATCTGCACCGGGCTGGGCATGGGACAGGGGCCGGGTGGCTGTGGCTGGCAGGGCCTCAGGGGGAGTGGGACCCCAGGCCAGCATCCACACTCTGGGCTCAAACCCTCCATGGCCCTGAGCAGCTCCCCTTCTGTGGCCGGGGGCTGCTGGGGCTGCACTTGCTGTGGCCTCATCCTGCAGATGCACTGGAGAGCCCAAGGCAGCCCCAAGCAATTAACTCAAGCAATTGTTTATTGCCCCTGGGGGCTGGGGGCTGCATGGAGTAGCAGGTGGGAGGCAGCAGCTTCCTGGGCATCCTGAAGGTCACAGGGCTGAGCTTGAGGCTGCTCCAAGCCCCCTGCAGCCCCAGCCCGCCGGCGGGACTGTGGTGGCCATGGCGAGGGCTGGCTTTCCTGCCTGTGATGTGTCGCTGCAGGGTCGGGTCCAGCCCTGCACCTCAATTCATCCTGCGGCCATGCCCTGACACATCCCTTCTCCACGTCCTGATACATCCCATGTCCGTGCCCCAACACATCCTGCATCCTCCCTGGCTGCTTGGGGATGTGCTGGTCAATCTCCACTGCAGGCAGCTGCAGGAGGGACGTGGAGCCTGGGCTGCTGTTTGCATGGGGTCAGAATTATTTCAATCAAAAAATGTCTATACTATGGTTTTACGTTGGAGAAATGTCACTGTGACCCTCCCCACCAAGCTAACCACCTCCTCTTTCTGCTGCCCCAGAAGAGGTACGTGAAAGGGGCCAAGTCTGGCAAGTACTAATCCATCCAAGACCTTGGCTCTGGAAACCTAGCGAGGGAGTCGGGAATGGCCTTGGAAACGGCTTTCACGGGGAGAAGCAAGGGTGGGTTTGCACCCTATAAATAACAGAGATCGCTGACCGCGGAGGAGCCCCTTACTCCCCGGGGAAAGGCATCCCCAGACCAGATGGCTGGAGGTTAAAACCAGATGATGCAAATATTTCACACCACGGCAGGATTGCGAAAGCAGTGATGCCTTTGCCTTCTTCCACAAGTCTTCCCTCCAGGCCGGGGACCTCCTCCCAGGGGATATTGTCACGGATGTGGGGTGTGGGTGTGACATACCAGGACTCGGTGGATGGGGAGGTGGCAGAGTTGCTGCTGGTGGGGCCCTGGCTGTGGTCAGGCTCCTGCTGGGATGATGGATGATCTGATCTCCTGGAAGGTCAGCTTTGGGGCAGCCGAAAGCCTCCTGAGACCCTGCAATGTCACCCAGCAGTGCTGTGTGCTGGGAGATGACGGTGGCCGTGCCGGCCCTGCCAGAGGGCTGTGTGCTTTTGCATGACCCCTGCGGCTGCTGGGACATGACCTTGGCTCTCCAGCCCTGGCACTCACTGCATCCTTGTCGTGGGACCTGTGACCAGAGCAGGGACAATGACTCTAGGCGGGGAGGGAGGGAATTGTGCAAGGCACCAAGTCCTTGAATAAGAGCCATGCAAAATATTTCTCCCAATGTCTCCCGTGATTTTGAAGTGACGTATTTACAATTTGCGATAAAATAACGCTAAATTCTGGTCCCTGAAAAATGTCAATGTGTTTTTATTATATGTTCATCTACCCCTGGATTACAATGCTGATAGAAATCTTTTTGTAGCAATTGCACCTTTTCCTGTAAAGATTTATAGACCTTGTTTTGAAGATACAAATGTATAGAATGTCTTCTATGCATTAGAAGACATTTATATACAAGATATTTACAACGCCTAAGACTGTAAATATGAGTCGCCTATTTAAATGTCACAGCCTAAATCAGAAAACGCTGGAGATGTAAAATAGATCTGAAATGTCAAAGGACAGATGATAAAAAGATGTTTCTTCCACCCAAGAAAATTGTCTTGTAACCACTTCCTATTAATCCTGGCTTTCCGGTGGCTGTAGTTAACCCAGTTCTGTGAGTTTTTGAGACAGACACGGTGGTGAGCAGCTTGGGGCTGTGACCCTGGGGAGCTCTGCTGGGAGCCGGACCCCCCCAGCCCGACAAAGCTCCTGGGCTGATGCCCCCCCTTAGCATTCCCCTCATCCCAGCAACACGTCCCCCCTCTCTCCCCACCTGCTGCCTCCCCCCAGCTCCATCCTGATCCCGCCGCCCTCCTGCAAGGCGCCTTTGTCCCTTCCTGCGCCGTTTATTATTAAAACCAGGTGTCGGAGCAGCTCCAAGCCTGGGGGGAGCTGGAGCCGCTTCCCAGGGGTCTCGGGTCAGGGAAGCGGCAGGTTGTCCCCCCACAAAGGGGCTGCAGGGGTGTGTGTGTGTGTGAACTGGGGGGCGACTCCAGCTCCCCAAGGAACAGGACTCTCTGGGGACCCGGTGCTCAGTGGCTCTCGCAGCCAGAGCTGGTGGAGTCAGTGATGAAGGGGTGTCCTGATGGCTCCTGATGCAAGAGCTGCTGGCTGGCAAAGCTAGAACCGGGGCGGGGGGGTGGGGGGGTGGGGGTTGCATGAGTGGAAAAAGATAGGGGCTGATAAGGTGGTTCTGGTTTAATAATGCAGGGGACAGCTGGGAGGCAGGCGGAGCGAGGCCAGGCTGGGAGGCTCAGGACAGCTTTAGGCTGAGGAAGGGCTGCGAGGTGATGCTGAGCCCTGGAGAAAAGCCAAAGCAGACATCAAGCAAGGTTCCAGGCGCTGAGGGTATACAAAGGGTGACAAGATGCAGGTGGCTCTATCTGACCTGGCAGCTTTTCATTCAGCAAACCCAGTTTCTAGCCACGTAAATGCGGATGTAACTTCTCTGGGCTCAGGGAGTGACAAAAATTATGCTGGTACCAGCACATTCCCACTGCCGAGGGACTGGCACTGCTGGGGAAGTGTAATTCAACCCACATAATATATAGGCTTCAACCATTTTAATAGTTTTCCTCCTCTTTTTAAGCCTTGCAACGACTCGGCACTGTTTGCTGGTGCAAAGCAAGCCGTGGGCTGCTTGCCTCTCCCCTGCCCGTTGGCCCCAGACAGGGATGCTGCCTTCTCCGAAGACCTCAGCACTGCCCAGAGCTGCTGCAGCATCCCCCTGTCCTCGTTCCTTCCCGGGACCATGCCTGTGGCCCCTTTGCAGGGCACTTGGGGAGTGAGAGAGGAGAAACCGGGGAGCCAGGGCTGCTAGAGGGGCTTTCCAGCTCCAGGTGCAGAGGAGGGAAATGTTAAAGGGTTTCTCAGTGTTTCACAGCTTGCTTGAATTTCACCACTGGTCCCTACCCACGCACTGCGGGGGCAATGCTGCTGGAGCCACTGGGGCTTGGAGAGCCGTGATGTGGGTCCCAGCATCCAGGCAGCTGGGGAAGGGTGCTCAGGGATGTCTTCCCCCTTTGCATGGGGACGGCAGAGGGCCCACCACAGCCCCCATCTTCCCAGCCCTTCCTCTGCAGCCAGCACAAGCAGCCCAGCCCTGCTGACCACCCAGGTGTACTGGGCTCACCGCAGCCACCCTGGGACCCTCCAGCTCCTCGTCCTTCCCTGCCACCCCCACCCACCCACCCTTGCCTGGGTTTGCCGGGGCGCTTTCCCCACACCGACCCTTCCATGCAGGGCATCGCTCCATCCTCCCCTACCTTGAGTCCCCTGGGGCTGGTGGCCACACAGGTGCTGTGCAGCCAGGCAGCAGTGCCACAGCCAGACCCTGCAGCAGAGAGGGGACAGGCTGGTCCCTGTCCACGTGCAATGCCACTGCCACACACGCGCATGCTCCCCTGCAACACACCATCCCCAGGGCCTCTGGGGAGATGCTCTGACGGCCCATCCTGCCTGCATGGGCTCACGGGGGGAACAGGGGGGAACAGGGAGCCAGGCAGGAGGATGATGATGCCGGCAGCTGTGACAGCCAGGCTGTCTCCCTGGTCTGCTCCACGTGTTGTGCTGGGGAGAGGCCCTGGGCACCCAGCTCACAGCTGCTCGCAGCTCCCAAACCCCTCCATCTCCTCCTCAGCCCCAGAAAAAAAGGAGGGTGAGAGTGGGACCACCCTTGCCTGCAGCCTGCTTACTGAGGGGGGGGGGGACGGGACAGCAGCTGCCCCCTTATTTCAGCAGCGCTGGGAGAGCGATTTCTGGGCTCCTCCTCGACACGGATTCACAGCCGCCGGCACTGGCTGGTGTGCCGGAGTGTGCAGTGCTATCGGCACGGAGATGAGACCTGCTGGCTCTTGCAGCAGATGTCCGGGGGGGTCCCAGCTGCGTACCCCCGTGCAGGTGAGCAGGTTGTTCCTGGGGTCCCATCAGCCAGGATGGACTGGGAGGGAGCCCTGCAGTGCAAAGGCGGGTGCAGTCCATGGGTGCACAGGGGCCTTTGTGGGGGGCTTGCAGTGGGGATGGGGTGAGGAGCAGCACGGTGAGCCAGACCCCTGCTCCAGGCTGCCACCGGGGTCTCTTCCCTGGGCCACACACATCCACATGGATATTTATACAGGATGGGAGTGGAGCATCCAGCCCCACACGGCCATGTGCCTCCCCGTGTGCTCCCCCCCAAAAGCCACACAGACCCAACACGAATCAAATGCCTCAGAATGAGCCAGAATAAATATTTTATGGTAAATTACCAAGGCTAATAATTATAAAAATCTGTACTTATGACCCAGAGCCAGGGAAAGATTTCCAAGCAGCTGGTGACCACATGGGTGACAGTCCCCTCCTGCTCCCCGACTGGGCTGACGGACCCCTCCCCATGCATGGGGACCAGCCTAGGGGTAGAGAGCGGGGGGGGGTCTGGGGGTGGGTGTCCTCCCCTGGTTGTGGTGCTGGGGTTGCTGGGGGGGGGTCTGTGAAGCCACATGGAAGGGCTAGAGACAGGATTTCCCACCATGGTGATTGCGCTGCTGGGGTTTGGGGGACAGCAGGGGGGTGGGGGGTGGGGGGTGGGGCTTGGCTTCCTGCCCACACAGCCCCACTCTGGGGGCCCACGTTATCTTATCGCTGAAGGAGTTGGGGAAGACAGCATTGCAACTGGCAGGGGAGAGGCTGGGGTGGACGAAGGAGAGAGGACAAGGAGGGATGGCCCTGGCTGGCTGTGGGGTGGGTTTGTTTTACCCATTTGACTGCTCAGAGGTGATTTTTGGGATGCAGCCATCCCTCCTCAGCCAGCAGGAGCCAGACCTGCCCTCAGCCCCCGGCTCTGCCAATCCCGGGGACTGTGGGGATGAGACAGTCCTGGGGGGGGGAATGTCTTAGATCTGGCTACACGCTTGGGGCTGGACGAGGCACGTGCCAGGCGAGCATCCCCATCCCTGCCCTGATGGGGACCACAGCCCAGGGAGGGGACCCAGCAGAGGGTGTGGGAAGCTCTTGCCGTTGCTTTCCCTCCTTTCTCCTCCTCCGAGCATTAGTTGGGATGAGCACAGCGAGTGTGGTCACACACACCCCTGGCATCACTTAGTCCCTTCCCTCTCCTTGCAGACCCTCGTGTGACTGTCCCCATCGCAGCTCTCCACAGCTCCTCTTCATCACCCTGGCCACTGCTGTGGCCCCATCTCCCTCCAGAGCAGCTGGAAGGAGGAGAGATTTGGGCAGCCTGACCCCACTCATTGCTTCCCCTTTCCCCCCGCCTTTTTCCCTTCCTCCCTGCCATGATTCAGAGAAAAAAACTGGCTGGATTTCGGGTCAGCACCTGGCTCTCCTCCGGGTTAATGACTCAGTCGACAGCAGCGGCATCCACAGTGCTGGCCCCGCTTGGCTCCACTCGCCCAGCTCCAGCAACAATGACGTTGGCCTTGAGCAAGCTTTTGCAGAGCAGCGGCTCCCTGCGCACCCGGCAGGGATTGACTTAGGCAGTGACCAGTGGAACAGGGAGTGAAGGGGGCCAGCCATCGCTTGTCCCCAGCTGGGGCACTTAGGAGTGTTTGGTGAACACCTGCACGCACCGAGGGCTGAAGGGGTTGTTGCTGGAAGCGGGTAGATGTTACCAGCCAGCCCCAGATCTCTGCAGGTGGGTGCGAGCATCCCACCCGCACCCCCTTGGTGCTAAGCAGCTTCGGGGGGAGCACCCAGCCCCTCCACTGCCTGGGGGTCTGAGAAGGGCTGGGGATGCCCTGTCTCACCCAAAAGCTTTGATCTGCTCCTTGGGGGATACGGCTCCCGGCCCCTTGCGACCATTACCCCCCATCCCCTGGGATGCTCAGGTGAGCTGACCCACTCTCAGCCCTTCCTCTGTGTTACTGGGAGACGTGCGCAGGCGGCGGCAGCCCTTGGCTGAGCGCGGACCTTGGCTTCCAGCAATCAACAGGAAATGGGAGATGGATTTCTCGGCAAACTGGGCTTTCCATAAACAGTCTGAGGGGCCGACCAGCGACGGCGGGAGCAGCACAGAGCCAGGGCCGGGCTTTACAGCTGTTTATCACATTTTTCTGCTTTCGTTTCCTCCCCAGCTCGGCAGCTCGGGGTTCGTTTTCTCCAATGTGCAAGTTGAGCACTGTCAGATGGGCTGCTGCCATTCCCAACCTGATGCACCCATGATGCTCCCACGGGAGCAGGATCAGGACAGCCAGCATCCCATGGGTCCTGTGCCCCACTCAACCTGGGTGCGAGGTGCCAGAATCCACCCCAAATCCTTTCCAAATCTTAAATCCAGCTCCCATCAGGCCCCCTTTGCTTTGGAGCACATAACCCAGCTCTGCGGCATCAGGGGTCTCTGCCCCAGGCCAGCCGTTAGCTAACCAGACCTCACCGGCACACAAGCCTCCAATTTCTCGGCAATCAGGACTTAAGAAAATACAAACTGACCCTGAGAGGTGAGAGAGGACTGGGGGAGGCAATGCTGGGCTTTCCGCCTGCTTCTCATTAGCAGCTGCTTGTTCAGCGCCGTCCCCACTCCCGCGTCCCACCCTGGGGAGCTCGGCAGCTCCGGCATTTCCCAGTGATGGTTTGCCTGTCTCAGACAACCACAAGATGAGAGATTTAGTTGTAGAACATCCCTCCATCCATCTGTCCATCCCTCCCAGCAGGACAGAGCTGCCTCATACCCGTGCATCCTCTGCGACCTACGCCGGCATCCTGGGGCACTGATCCTGACTCGGGGGCTGCCCCCGTCCCCATCCCCATGCACAGCCTGCCCCGGGGGACAGCCGGGGCTGTGTTTTCGGGTGGTGGAGGTTGGTGCAGGGTGGTGGGGTCAGCCGGTGGCATGGGCCCCGTTTGCTGAGCCGAACAAAGGGGCTTTCTTTCAGCTGGGGCTCGGGGGGGGAGCACGGCCTGTCTGGAAACGAAGCCGCCTGCGTCAGAGGCAGACAGCGGCCGGACGGGGGGTTCTTCCAGAGGGCAGGAAAAGCGGCGGCAGCGGCAGCGGGGCTGTGCCAGAGCCCCCGGGGGAGCTGCTGCTGGGAGCTCTGCAGAGGAGACACCTCGGGACCCTGATGCCCCTAGCCCCAGGCTGCCCACAGCCATTGCCAGGAGGACGCTGGGTGCCCTGGGGCCGATGCGTGGCTGCTCTCCTCATCCCGTGATGCCACCATGATGCCAGCGGTGCCACCAGTGTACCCCACAAGCCAAGCAACCCCCAGCTTCGCAAAATATTTTTATTTTTTGGCTCTGAAAGGCACAAAAATGCTCCATGGAAAGGTGGGAGCAGGCACACAGGCAGATGTTAAAGCAAAGAGTGAGAGACCTGGCACAACACCAGTTTTGGCAGGTCGGTGTTGCTGGCAAGTGCCAGCTCCCGTCTCCTCCCCACAATGCCAGGTACAGCCAAAACCTTCCCACAAAAGTCAGCTGTGTGACCCACCAACACACAAGCAGCTCTGTGCAGCCGTACAGGCGTTGCTGGCGTGGCCATCCGTGCATGTTTTGGCACCAAAACGCACATCCTATTTCCATGTGATGGATGTGCAAGAAAATGTGCTTGCCGGTGTAGAGGGGATGTGGATGGCGGGATGGGGTCGGGAGCAGGGCTGGCAAGGGAGGCAGGGTGCTCAGATATGGGGCTGGCCAAGGAGAAATATTGCCTGGAAACGGGCTTGGCTGGACCGGGGCTGTGTTTGGGAGGAAAGCTGGTATGTGGGTGTGTTAGTGCGTGAGGACGTTGGGCTGGGGAGTGTGTTGAAACAGAAGGGTTTGATTTTTTCATTTGAAATGGCTTTTCTGGTCTCTTGGGGTATAAAACGAAACGTTACCAAAGGGAAGAAAAAAAGAAAAGGGAAAAAATCAGCACTAACTGTTCCTTTCCACCACGAAAAATCTCCTTTGCTGTCACATTTTTTGTTTGCTTGTTTGTTTTTCAGCCTGGGTGTGAAGCTGTGCCTCAGAGGCTCACATGTCCCTGTGCTTGTGCTGTGGCTTTGCCACCCCCAGGCTGCCAGGAGGGGATGGTCTTTGAGAAGCCACGCTGCGGGGATGCTCCTGGCCAGGGATGTTCCGGCATGCGGGATGACAACAGTCACATTACCCAGCGTTTGGAGGAAGGAAGAAACCTCATGGATGTAGCGCAGTGCCCAAATGTTACAGGAGTGCAACCAAACAGTACCTGATCCTGTGGCGAGGGATGCTCATGCCAGGGGGCTGCAAGCGGGTGCCCCCAGCCCTGCATCCCTGTCCTCAGCAGGAGCAAGGGGCAGCTGGCACAGGCGTGGGGGGGGGATGCTCCAAGTTATTCATGCCATCATGCTTGACCTGGTATGACAGCATGGCTGTGTGGTGGGAAGCTCCTGCAGGGTTCGCTTTTGCAGCCATAAATCAGAAGAGCAGCTTGTCCATGGGCCAGCTCTCCCGGGGAAGGATGCTTCCATCCATGCAGGGCTTTCAGGGCTCCACCCCGGCCCCTCCGCGGGTACGGGCACAGGCAAGGGCTGTGGGTGTCAGAGGTGCTAAGCCATGTGTGGGTCCCTGGCACAGCCTGTGCTCCTGCCTGCCCTGCCTGTGCCGGCACAGCCGCCAAGAAGTATTTGGATCCATATTCCTATTCCCACAGAATTTACCCCCTGGATTCCCACTTTTTATTCTTTCTGGCAGTATTTGGTTTGATTTGTCCCTGGTGAGGTGTTGGAGCCTGTGGGGCAGTGTGGCTGGAGGCATCCCAGCTGTAGCTGCTGCTACCCCACACTGGCCACCACATCCCCCACGCAGCTCTCCCAGTCCCCTCTCACGGTGCAAGCGGCACCCAGGGGTGCAGATGCCAACACCCCCCTCCCCCCGGGAGGGCACTGGGCCAGCCTGCTCCAGGCATTGCCCCGTCTCCACCACTTCCCAGCTCCCCGCCAGCTCCAGGAGTGCCCTGAGCCCCAGACCCCACTGATTAGAGACATTTAACATTCCTCCTAACGCCAAAGGGATATTTTATCAGCAGGTTTTTTTTTCCTGCAGACTATTTTCTTTTCATGAAAACATTAAATGGCCTGAGAGATAAGGAGCAAATTTATAGCAGTTCACACCGAAGCAGCCAAGACATTGGCAAGGAAAAAATGCCTTCCCTCCTGCTACCCGCCTTCCCTCGCATGCTCCCCGCCCCGACCGCTTCCTCTCATTCTCTCCAAATTCTCTTGACTCCCACGACAAACGCAGCCGTCCCGTCCCGGCTTTTCCTGCCCTGTGGCAGTGCTCGATGCGAGGTTGCCCACTGAGGGGGGGGCTGTGGCATGAAGGGGTGCCAGCATAGTCCTGCTCACCATTGCCCTGGGGATGCTTGCAAGGACTGCCTGCTCCTGGGGTGATGCAGCCTCGTGTCCAGAAGCCCTGGCACGAGGATGGATCCAGGCTGTGCAAAGCCTGCCTCGCCTTTAAAAATGAGCCAGTCTAAAATTGGGTTGGTGTTAACTGTGGGTCTGGGCAAGACCTGCAAGCCCTCCCCTTCCCTCCCCCAATAAAGCATCCCTTGTTCCATCCCTGCTTCTGGGAGCTGCTCAGCAAACCAGTCCCGGGGCTCACAGACCTGTAATGTTTAACTTACCAAAATCTGCAATAAATTTTCCTAGCGGCCCCCAATCAGCTGGCCCCCATCCGCCGGCGCTGCAGGTTTATGAGCTCTGAAGAGCTATAAAGGCCTTTTACTGGCTGCGTTTTTTATTTCAAATTAGAGTGTGACTGGATAAACACCGGACAAAGTACTGATTTACCGGGCAACCCTGCACAGTGCAGAGCTGGGGGCTCTGGGACAGGCTGAACTGTGGTCCCGTGGGATGGACAACATGTCCTTCACCCTGGCCGAGCTGGACTGATGCCTTTGCCACCCCGGCTGGCCAAAAACCCCAGGGCTGGGGAAGGGGAACCTGCTTCAGGAGCCCCAGGGGGTGCCAGGGCAGGTGGTGGGCTCTACCAAAGGGCCCCAGTGCTGAAGGATCCACCCAATCTGGCCAAAACAGAGCACATCAGTGGTCCCCTCTGTCTCAGCCCCTGCTTGGAGATTTGACACCAGTTGATGTCCTCTCCTGCCCAGAAGGTTGAAGCCAATGTCTCTTCTATGGGAATAAGGGAGGGATGCAATGCTAGCTACACCAGATGTCCCCATCCCACGTTGAGGTGGCCAGTGGTGAGCAGTGCCAGCCATCCTCTGTTCTAGGGACCTGGAGGTGTCCCTTACCTGCTTGCAAAAGCTCTGTCACCCTTTTGGACAGGCACCATGGTTTGAACCCGGGTGCCACGAAGGGAGATGGAGTGGGAAAATGGGTGAACAGCATGAGGGTACGCAACATGGATATTTTCCATCCCTTCCCTGATGGCACCTTGCCTGCTTGCTGCTCCCAGGGATGGTCTTGTGTCCTCAGGGTGCAGGCAGGGAGGGACCACATTGCCAACCCTCCTCAGCCCCTCTCTGCCACTGTTAGTCACAGATCTGTGGGGACCATGGGGCTCTGCCGTGTCCCCGGGACAGGAGAGCTGTTTGGGGTCTCAGACCCCCAGGCACGGTGGGGCCAGTTCCCCCCACCTCAGAACAGGGACATGCAACATGTTCTGAAAACAGGGACCCCCTTTCCTGGCCTTGAGTCTGGGGGGTTGGCTGCTCTTTTGGAGGGACAAAATCATGCAGGGGGGTGATCCCAGTGAAGCCAAGCAGTTTTCCAGCCTGTAATTAAGGGTTCCCCCCCCTGACCCCTGCAGGGAGGGGTGCCGGGGCAGAGGGGACACTTGCTGCCGCCTGCAGCCCCCCAGGACAGGCGCTGTGCCCCAGAGCCGAGCGTGGGGCTGTGCTCCCAGCCGCCGCGAGCGCTTGAAGAATATAGGTGGTTAATGCCTTCAGCATGTATGAAATATCCCATATGCTGGGAAACAAAAGGGGCTCTGTGCTATTAAAGTTTCATTTCCCCACTCCCCTCCTCCCGCCCCTCTCCCCCTGTACACCCTGCCCTGCGCAGCGCGGCTGGAGGAGAGCAGGCGAGGAGACCTGGGCGCTGCTGGCCCCCAGCTCCCAGCCAGGACCCCGGGCTCTGGGCACGGCGGGGGGAGCGTGGGCTTGATACCCCCCCCCCCCCCCCCCCCCCCCCCGGCCCAGCTGGAGCACATGGAGAGCAGAAAGCTTTGCTTCCCCACGGGAGAAAAAGGAAGGGGAAAGAGGTGAGCATGGCGAGTACGAGCATCCCGGGGCTTACCGGGGTTGCCCTGGGCTCCGTGGCCGTCCCAGCAGGATGCTGGCCGGGGATGGCACTAAGTGCCTGCGGGGACAGAGCGACATTGCAGGACATGCTCTGGCACGAGCATCGGCAGACTCCAGGACAGAGGGGCCTCCCAGCAGAGCAGAGGGTGGAGGTGGGCTTCCCCAAGACCCCTGGCATGTTTTCCCCAGGATGGGGGCTCTCTTGGCTCCTCGATCCCGTGGGGGATGGGGTGCCTCCTTGCCAGCCTCCAGCCTGCCCTCGGCCGAGAGGGCTGGGGATTTGGAGGGCGGGAGCAGACCTTTTCCCTAGGACCCCCTGGAACCACCGGGAATAGGATGAGCTGCTGTGGAACTGTGCTGGAGAGAAGAGATGAGACGGGGAAAGAAGGAGGAGAGCAGCACGGGCAGGGGGCTTGGTGGCATCAGAGCCAGCCCAGGGAGGCAGCCCTGTGCCCTGGGGGGACCCCGGCACCCCATCGGTGTCTCCTTACAGGGACAGCCCTTCATCCTGGCTGGTCCCCTGGGGGTCTGCAGGGTTTGGCTCTAGCAGCTCCCAGGGCTGCTGGCACTGGTCCCCTGGGCTCCTGAAGGGGTTAAGAGAAGAGAGGAAAAGCAGAGAAAGAAAACAGAGGGTTGGGAGAGAGCAGCTCGGTCAGGGGGCTGTTTGCACTGGCTTGGATGTGTCCTCAGCGTGTTTATTCCTACTGCACAAGCACTTTTGCCAGAACGAGAGCCAGACTGCTGAGCATGCTGCGCACACACATATACGCTGCTGCTGTCGCCATGCATGCACAGCCCCATCCTAAAATGCTTCCCCAGTTGCACCCTTCCTCTTCCACCTCCTGCCCATTTCCCCCTGCATTACAAAATGCACGGGGACCCCTCTGAGTAGCGATGGTTGGTGGCTGTGCCCTGGCCTTGGGGACCCCCAGAGCCCAGCCCCTGCTCTCCTGCCTCGCCTGTCCCTACCCTGCCTGTGCTGGCTGGGCTTGCAGCCTTGGGCGAGCCAGATGGGAGCAAACCTCGTGTCCCAAGGCCACCAGCCTGCTGTGCTGCTGGGGCCAAGGCCTGGGAACGGGCATGTGCTGGGGTTTGGCTGCTTTCCTGGGCTGGAAAGAAAACACCTCCCTCCCTGGGATGCTCTTTGTTTCCCATGGACTGACCCAAGTGCTGCCTGTGGGGCTGAGAGGGGCCAGACCCTGCACTCGGCTGTGCTCAGTCACTGTCTTCTCACTGTGCTGCTAAAATGTCCTTTATCTGAGCCCTGGCAGTCCCCAGGCTGTGTGCAGCTATCTCTACTCTCAGGTCCCATCCTGCCTCTCTGGGATTAGAGCTGGGGACCAAGGGACCGGTCAGGGCTGCAGCTGTAGGAGCTGAAGGGGACCTGCTCCCCCTCTCTTACCAGCATGGTCCTGTTCCCCATCTGCCTCCTCAAGGCTTTAGGGTTTCAGGGATGCCTGGAGGGGGAGGTCACTGCTGGGAGAACAGAGCTGCTGGTGCTCGGTAAACCTTGGCTGAGCCTGCAGCTCTGCCGCTGACCTTGCATCTATGCGTGGGCAGGTCGCACGCTGTGATCCCCGCAGCCCTGGGTCGTGGTCCCTTGTTTGTCTGCTCAGGGGGAGATGGTGGGGCTGCAACAGTGGCAATCACGGCTGTGAAATCAGGCAGTGGCTCATGCTGCGCTGGCCCCCAGGATGGTCCAGGAAGCTCCGCAGCCCCTGGGCCCTGGGAGGCTGCGATGCTCTGTCTGCCGGTTGTCCCAGCTTGGGCAGCCCTGAATGCACAGGGGTTGATTAAACTGGCTTTTTCAGCCCCTGTGGGTTTAGTTAATGGGTCCTATTTTAAATCTGGTAAGGCTGAGCTCCCTGGGGCTAACGGCTGCAGGATGAGCCCTAACCCCGCTGCAGGACAAGTCCTAACCCCGCTGTGGGATAAGTCCCAACCCCGCTGCAGGAGGCTGGCCTGCCCTCCCCACCCAGGCAGGCTTTTGGCACAACAGACAAGCGCCCTGACAGCTGGGGGTGACCCCATCCCCACTGTGCTCACCTGCAGTACCGGGATTTCATTTAATTAGTGAGCATTCGTCATCACTCCCCAGAAAACGTTCAGTGGTATCACTTGGGAAAGGCATGAAGGTGCAGTCGTGCCAGCCCTCCCTCCAGCATCTGCTGCTGGAGCTCCATGGAGAAATCTGGGTGTGGGACCTGCTGTGCCGGCGAGCCGGTGGCTGCACAGGCAGAGCTGATCCCGTGTGATGGGTAATGAAGACGAGCTGCCCGGGGCAGGCAGGGATGTGGGGAGCCTGGGAGCCCGGGAACTGCCGGTACCCAGCTTGCTGAGCCGGCTCACTCTGGCGTGGCCGGGCTCTGCTTTGCATCCGCGGTGGTACCAGCCATGGGAGAGCCATGCCAGGCTGCCAGCCAGGCTGCTGGACCCAAACCAGTGTGAGTCTCCTTGCCCTGCCTCCTCCCGGATGGCTGCCTCCGCTTTGTGTGTCCCAGGGGCTGGAAGGAGCCCCAGGTTCACCACTCAGCCCTGAGCAGGTTTATAGCAGCGGGGACAGGCTTCCCTGCCTCGGCTGCCACCAGCCCTGAGCTTAGTCTTTAAAGCTGTCCTCTCTCTCAGACGTCCCTGCTTTTTACATCTTATTTCATCTTTGACAAGGCAGAGCTTCAATTTCATCCGTGGCTTCCCACAGCTGATGGCCCTGTGTCCCTAAGCAGCAGCTGGCCAGGGGTCACTGGGGACAGCCACACGTCTCAGTGGCACCTTGGGTTTGCACTGGGCTGCAGCTGGTGGGGCCTGGGGTCTGCAGCGCCTGGCAATCTTGCTGCTTTGCTCCCCGAAACTGCACTGAGAAGAGCTCGGGGCAGCTGTGACAGCCGTGCTGGGGCTGTCCTCACCCCCAGGAACGCAGCAGCTGAAGCTGAAGTCAGGGTCTGAGAGAAGCAAAGGGCAGGACAGGCTGGGACCTGCCCCACGCAGGGCTGCGCTGTGCAGCCGGGGCACGGGCGGCTCCTGAGGTGGTCTGGATGGCACCCCCCAGGTCAGATGCCCCCCTCAGGGATGACGGGAGGGGGTCAGGTGACTTCTGAATCCAGCCAGGAGGGCTGAGCAGGGTCAGTGTCGCTTAGCTGGAGTGCACAGGTGATGTTCAATGGATGTAAGTCTCGGTGGAGCACTGGAGTTTGCTGGACCCCCCCCTCCCGCAGCCTGGGGCCAGGAGGTGGTCTGAGCAGGGGAGGAAGGGAGCAGGTTTGCTGGGTGCTGTAACCTGACCAAAAGCATTCCTGGGAGCCGGGGCGGTGGAGCGGCTGCAAACACCCGCCCGGGCTTGGTATGGGATGTTTGTCCTGGGATGCAAAACACATTTCACCCAAGCCCAGCCCAGCTGACACCATGCTGCCCGCAAAGGGCCAGGCATCCCCCTCCCCAGCCCCCTGTCCTCCTCCCCAGCCCGCTGTCAGCTGCCGCGGTGCTGGGGAGCAGAGAGGTGAGCTACCCAGGGCGACTCCTGTCCTCCCTGGATGTGGAGGGCCAAAACCAGGACCTGCGTGAGGAATCAGGCAGCGGTGCAAAGGGATGCAGAGCAGCACAAGGGGGTGCAGAGCAGCCCCTACAGTCTCGTCCAGTCCTTGCTTCCAGCGTGGGGTGGAGGAGGAAAGGACATGGTCCAGCTGTCCAGGATGCCACTATCCTCCTCTTCCTTGCTCTCCTCACTGCTTAATCAGGACAATTCCTCTGGTGTCCCGCAGCCCCCGTGCTGTCCTGGAGCATTTCTACTGCTGCTTCTCCCCACCAGCTGTGGGCAAGGGATGAGGGCGCAGCTCAGTGTGGGCACCTGCGTGCCGAGACTGGCAGCCCATGTCTCCACAGGCAGGCTGGGGTGTCAGGGACTGCGGGGGCTGCATGGGGACAGGCACTCAGGAATGTTGTTTTTTCCATCCTGGTTTCCATCAAGGTAGTAAATCAGCACTGCAAAAGGCTTTTGTTTTCCACAGCATGCTGCTGGCTGCTATGCCTGCCAGCCCCTGCCTCGCCTGCAGGAGCCAGGATGCGGCCATCCTTGCCCGCAATCCCAGGGCTTGTTCCAGGTATGGAGTCTGTCCTGGCCTGGGGAGGCTGGGGACCTGTCATGCCAAGGGAAGCAATCACATCACATCACAGTTTACTTGTGCCACTTTTCTGGGCCTTAGACCCCCACAGAGAGCCCTCGGCCCCCCAAGGAGTAGGCTTCCCTCCATCCATCCTGCACAGCCCAGCTGCATCCCTCCCTGCTGGAAGCGGTCCTGCTTTCCCATGGAAGGATGTTGGGGTGGCATGGAGTGACACCGAGATGTCCCCAGCCCTTTGGGGTTTAGTGATGGGGTCTTTGTGCAGGGGGGGCAGTTCAGCCATGCCTCTCCCTGGTACACAGCTCAGCAGCACGTCCTGGCCAGGTACCCAGGGGCCTGGGGGGGGATATTGGATTGCAGCAGATGGGAGAGTGTCTGGGCACAGGGTGGCCCAGGCGTGGCTCCAAATGCTGCTAGATGACAGCTAAACCTCAAAGACATCTCCCGTATCATCTGCAAAGGCAGCGCTCCCTTAAAGAAACACGGGGCCCCCCAGGGACATGTGGTTGCCCCTTGGGGATGCAGCTGACCCAGGGGATGCAGCTGGCCCAGGGGATGCAACTGGTCCAGGGTTCTCGCCTTGTGCAGTGCCACAAGGCGAAGGTGCCACGGGGGGGGAAGGTGCCCAGCTCCCCCAGGGGGACGTTCAGCTGCTGGCACAGGAAAGGTGTGAAGATCCCGAGATGTATACGTTGTGGCTGGGCTATTTTGGAAAGGGACAGAGCTGATCTTGTGACTGGAGCTGGGGACTGGAAGTCTGGACATCAGGGTCCTGCCTGAGTGACAGCGACCTGCTGCTTGACCTCGAGGAAACCTGAGAGCCCCCACTGCTCTGAGGACAGCTTTCGCACCCCTTCCCACCCCGTCCCAGCTTGTTTAACGATGATGAAAACCAAGCGCTGGGCAGCGACATGGCCGGGGACAACACAGGAAACCAGGGACAGAGCCCAGGCTTGGGTGCAGATCCAGCCCCAACTCTATGGCATCCCTGTGGTTGGGCCACCCACGGTCCCCAGGGCTGTCCTGGAGGTGCACCCCATCTTTTTACAGCTGTGCCACCTTCTGCCTCTGTGCTGTGGCTGGGACAGGACCAGCCCAGGCACTGTGGTCCCCCAGGTCCCCCAGGCAGGTGTCGGGAGCAGATGGAGATGAAGACTTTCTGCAGACCCTGTCTCCCCTGGGCTCATCAGCCTGAATGCCAGCAACGCCTGCCAAAAATATTTGTGTGGGAGTTAACTAAGTTAACTTTAGTTTTCCTTTTTTCAATGGCAGGGGGGTGGCAGGGTGTGAGAAAGGCAGGTGGCGGGGCTGTGCATCACCCGCCAGCAAGTGGTGGGCAGGGAAAGAAGCTGAGCAAAAGGTCTCCCGGCTGCCAGATTTCAGCACTTTGTGAATTGAATAGTTTTTTATTATTATTCCCTCCCCTGGCACCATTTTGCAGCTTCTCGTAGGGACTCACTGCTGCTGGGGAGCATGAGGTGCTTCCCTGGGTGGGGGACAGTAGGCAGCTGATTGTTGGGGCTTTGAGCTGGGCACTGGTGCCTGACTCAAGCATCCCTTACCTGCTGGTTTGGTGCTGCACCCCTGAAGTGGTCCCCAGAATGAACCTCACACTCCTTTACAGCCTCATCTTGCAGGCAGGGGTCTGCACAGGTGGGCTGTTATCTCAGCCTGATTTTGTGGATGTGGCTGGTAATGCTGCTCCTCTTTGCTGGTGCAATGATGCATCCGGGGCATTTATACCCATCCTACCCAGCCGGTCTTGGAGCAGACAGGATCAGCCCCGCAGCTTTTGTAAAGCTGCATGTTACCCCTAAATACTCCCTTCCTCTGCTGCTTGCAGAGCCCAAGAGCTGTGTCCCCCAGGGAGGTGGCTACCCTGCCAGCAGCTCTGCCACCGCTCCCCCGCCACCGTGCCGGGCTCAGACTGGCCCCCAGCGAGGCAGAAGACGTGTGACTCGGTATTTCGGTGGCGTGGGTGGCCCCATCCCAGCAGCATGTCCTCGGGGAACGCCGTCACTCGGGTCTTGCCAAAGAGGGGTTTGTCTGGGGAGCGCCAGGACCGTGGACGCCCTCCCCGGGGTATGCCCACCTGCAGAAAGCGCTCCAGAAATGGAAGGGGGTGGCTTTGGGAGGTGGTTTTCAGAGCGGTACGGGCTCATCCAGCAAACTGCCGAGGCAGCTCCGGTGTAGGATGGACAGGAGTCGTGCTACCTGAGAAACCTTCTCCCTAAGGATGGGGCAAGGGAGTGGGGAAACAGCAGAGTCGTTCTGAGAGGATCTCTGCTGACCAGGGCTGGGCTGGGGCTATTTTCAGCAACTTTCTCTTTGTCCTCATTTGAGATAAGCCAGCCCCCTCCAGCTCCTAAAACTTGCCATGTTTCTAAGGAAAGATGTGGGTGGCTTCCCGCAACTATTGGGGCCCCGAATTACGTAAAGAGCAGGGTGAGATTCCTTTTTTAGAGAGACATTGAAATTTTCCCTCCAGGATCTCTTTGCAAATCCATACTGAATAATTGCATTAGAGCAAGGCGGGAGGAAGGGTTTCAGAAAGGGCAGAAGATTTCCTTTGGGCATTCTCAAAAAAATGCAGCCTTGCATTTGGGAAATGCCTGAGTGCCTGTTCAGCAGCGAAGTTTTCACTGGCTGTTTTCAAACCTGCCTTCATTTCCAAAATAACTTTCCTAAGGATGGGAAAAGTTTTGAGGAGAAGCTATGCGAGCCCCAGATGGAG
This sequence comes from Falco naumanni, assembly GCF_017639655.2. Taxonomy (NCBI): domain Eukaryota; kingdom Metazoa; phylum Chordata; class Aves; order Falconiformes; family Falconidae; genus Falco; species Falco naumanni. The sequence goes on from NC_054061.1 coordinate 6,866,117, forward strand.
CTGCAGGTCGTATTCCTGCCTGAGCTCAGCCTGTGGTGTTGAACCTGGTGCATCTTCTTATCTCACTGAAAAACTTTGCAATAGCTCAGGGAGGGGGTTGGGTTGAGCAGAAGCCTCTTTTCCTCCTTGCCTAGCTGTTAGGCTGGGAAATCCACCACGGTCCATGTGCTGTGGGTCTCCTGGCCGCAGTGATGCTCAGTGGGTGCTTCACTGGGACCCAGCCTTGCAGCGAGCGGGGGTGGGTGACGCTGCGCTGAGTGGCTGTGGAGGACTCACAGCGCAGGAATTTCCCCCGTATGCTGTAATCTGTATCCTGCCCTGGGAGTGATGACATCCCCCTCTCCCAGCTGATACCTCGCCTCTCGGCTGTGTTGGTGCGTGCATTTGTCATTCAGAAAGATTTATGCTCGGCAGAAGGGAAGCAGGTCTGTCTGCGCTTGTCCCGGTGCCGTGTGAGTCACTCAATGGTTAAACACAGCTTTGTTAGCTGGATGCTGGGAATTTCTCTTTCCAGGGGATGGGGTGGGAGCCAGGGCTCCTGCTAACCCTGAGCAAACTCTTACGCAGGGAATGGGTTTCTTCCTTAAATGCTCCCACCTCCTGAGCAGCAACTGTCCCCCGGCACTGGCCACAAACAAGGGTGTCCACAGCCACCCCTGGGCTGCAAAAGCAAAGGGAGTTGGGCATCGGGCTCTAGGGAGGACGGATGGGCAAGGGGGCTGGGGTAGGGGGCATTTCCAAATGATCTGTTAAGGAGTGTTTGCATCTCAGGGGTCCCTCTTCACGGGGAGCAGTGCTATGGCTGGAGCCCAGACTGGGGACACTGGGAGCTGCTTTGCTAGCTGTGGCTAGAGGAAATCAGTGCATGAACAAGCATCCTCAATGCTCCCCCTCCTTCCTTTGCACAGGTCCTTGGACACTGCTCCTCTGTGTGCCTGCCTAGAAAAGAGAAATTCCTACAAAATCCTCCTTGCTGATGTGTCTTCTCTGGGCAGAACCCTACAGCTGGGTCTCTGAAAGCTGCCTGCTCCTGTGGCATCGTGCCTGGTCCTACTGCCTGCAAGAGGAGTAAAGCTGGGCTCGTGCCCAGCACGTGGCCATCTTCCCTCTTGGACACTGCCCATGCTCTGAGGGACCCTGCCAGGGAGGAGCCAGCCCCCTGGCCATGCGGAGCTGGTCTGAAAGTCCATGGAGTGCCGGTGAAGGAGAGCTGCAAAGATGCTGAAGGCAAGGCTACGGCAGCCCTGTCTGCAAACCCAGCCTGGCTGCCCCACACCCAGCGAGGCTGTGCAAAAATCCCGTGTCTGTGGGGCGGCCAAAGGGGACCCCGAGGGGGACACTGTCTGCTGGCAGGAGAGGGGGAGCAGAGGGGAGCAGAGGTGCCATCAGTTCCGGGATGCCCCTGCCTTTGAGCCGGTCAAGCAAGAGGGATGTTCAGGGCCACTGGGAGGGAAGGCAAGCAGGAGCTGCCGGTGGGGGCCTGGGGGGCTCGGTGGGGACATACCGGGTCCCACGTTGGATGGCAGCAACCTGGCCTTGGTGGCTGAGCCCACAGGCCCCCCAGAATGCTCCAGTTCTGCCTCAGAGCTGCCCCCCACAGCAGCCAGCCCCACGGCCGACCCTAGCCAGGAGTGGAAAGTGGTGAAGATCCAACAGGTCCTCATCAACCCTGCCAGCAAGCCGAGGAAAGTGGGTAAGAGAAACCCCCTTTGGCCACCCCCCCTTCCCAAAAAGTGCTGCTGTGCTGCTGGGGCCAGGGCTGCCGCTGCCTGGCATGGTGGTGGGAATGCCTGGCTCTTCCCAGGGCCTCCGCTGGATTAGACGTTCCAGGCTCCCGGCCCAGCCGCTGGGACTTTTTTAGCCTGAGATGATCTCTCTGGCCTTAAAAATAAGGAGGAATCTGTGGCTTTTCTCGGGAGGGGGGTGGGAAGACGGCGGGAGGGTTCCTGTGATCTCCGAGTTCAACCAAACCCCAAGTGGGGCACAAGAGGGGTGGGCTTCCCGCCCCTCATCCTGGCCGTGGGGCTTGCCAGGACTCTGCAAAGGGGGGGTGATGAGGGCCAGCTCCTGGGGTGCTGCCTGGGACAGGGACATCTCAGTTGGGGTGGGGATGGACAAGCATTCATTACGTGGCTTGGGGCCATCCATCTCTTTTCAGCCCCTGGTTTAAAAATTAAGCACTTTATTTCAGGCTGGTTGCTTCCTACAATGCTCTCTGCCGTCGCCTCGCTTCACAGCCCTGTTTCGCAGCCGTTCCTCTCTGCCCATGACTGTCCCTTCAGCCATGGTGACACAAGCACAGGCACATATCTAGGGTTACTGTGGCCGCTCCCACGCCTGGACCTCCCCACCCAGGGGAGATGCTCCCACAGGATTAGACTCATCCTTTTACAGGCATTAGACCCATTTTTAAACCCTGTTTCCACCCTTCTTTCTATTTTCCTCCTGCCCAGCTGTTATCTCAGCTGCCACGCGGCGCCAAGGCAGGTGTGTCACTGTCCCCATGGGATGGCGTTATCAGATGCTGCTGCTCTGCTCAGAGCCTGGTTTTCCCCAAGTAGCTCCCAGGATGAGGAGGGACGGCACCGGCTGGGGATGCTCAGCATGAACCTGGTGTCCAGAATCCATCCCCTCGCCTTTTTGGGGTGTCAGACATCCTCCAAACCAGCAGCTCCCTGGATGGGACAAGGGCTGGGAAGCTCAGCCAAGCCCTTTGGCTCACTGCTGCCCCAGCAGCTCGCTCGGCCGTACGGGCGTCGTGTTTCAGGGCTCAGCACACAAACCAGATGGACCCAAATAGTCTTCCCATTTCTCACTCTGCTCTGGGATGGCAGATCCGTGGCAGGGAAAGGTCAGGCCTGATTCTGTCCAGGCTCAGCATTTTCCTAACCCGCACCGCCATCCAGCACTTTTGCTGCCAGCCTGGAATTTTAAAGTAACTCAACAGGTTTGTTGGAAAGAGTTTGTCTGTCCCGTTTCCTCCCCCTCCAAGTGAGATCACCACCAGCCACTGCCTGCGGGACCCGTCAGACTTTCCAGAGCCTCCGGGCAGGATGTCACTGAGGGTCCTGAGCACCGGGAGGAGCGCCAGAACCTTGCAAAAACCCTGCAGGTTTGCAAAGGAGAGGTTTAATTCAGAGCAGGGACAGCGGCAGAGGGAAGGAAGGGCAGGTCCCCGTGCAGGTGGCATCAGGGCTGCCTCTGCAGCAGGATGTTTGTAGGAGCATCCCCAGGAGATGTCAGGGATTTGCTCCTCTTTTCCTTAGCTGGTCCTGGGTGTGGGAACCCCCAACCCCATGGAGCTCTTGCAAGAGAAAGAGGTGCATCCACCCACCCCCACAATTGTGTAGGGATGGCCCTGAGAGCCGGGAGCCAAGCGGGTGCCCCCCGAGCGCTGCAGACCCACCCAGGCAGGTCCCAGGTTCCCCTTTGGTCCCCATCCAGCAGCCCAAGGCCAGGCTGGCTGCTCCCAAATATCTGGCACAGCGGCCCAGGCTGGTTGGCACCTCTCGGGGCAGGCTGGGGAGCGCAGGAGCCCCGGGTAGAGGCAGCAGCTGGGAGATGCAGGAGGCAGGACTGGTTTCTCTGTCTGGTGTGCAAATAAACGGAAGGTTTCACACCCCGGGGGCTGCTGAGCCAGCGCCAGTCTCCCTCAAAAACCAGAAAAGCACAAAAAAGCAAAGAGGGACAGGCAGAAAGGAAATTAGAAAAGCAAAAAATAAGGCCAAGAGCTCATCCTGTGGTGTGGACAGGCAAGGGAGGGGGGTGAGGCTGGTCCCACCTGCAGCAGTGCCTGGGAGCTCTGCAGCCCGAGCAGGAGCAGGGTGGTGGAGGTGCAAGGTGATACTGGTTCCCCAGGAATCATCCATCCCAGGGCTGTGGTCCCCTTGTCACTGGGAGCAGACCACTCCTGGCAGAGGGCTTTTGGTGCTCTTCTCGGAGGGTCCCCAGGGTGGTAACACCAGTGCTAGATTTTTGCCCTGTTCCAAGCGCCCCAACCCTTTCAGCACTGGGGAAACTGGCAGCAAGGGGAGATCCTGCTCCCCTGCCAACGTCTGAAACGTAAGGTGCTGCAGGTCCCCAGCAGTGCTGGGAGGAGGGAAAGGGGGTGAGGGCTGAGTAAGGGGATGCCCCAGGCTGGGTAAAGGGGACGCACGGGTCTGGGTGAGGGGGATGCACAGGTCTGGATAAGGTGATGCATAGGTCTGGGTAGGGGGATGCTCCGGGCTGGATAAGGGGATGCTCCAGGCTGGGTAGGGGGATGCACAGGGCTGGGTAGGGGGATGCTCCGGCCTGGATGAGGGGATGCTCTGAGCTGGAAAAGGGGATGCTCCAGGCTGGGTCGGGGGGGGCACAGGGCTGGGTAGGGGGATGCCCCGCCTGCTCCCACCCTGGCAGCGGGCTCAGGGCAGACCCAGCCGGGACGGGAAGCGGCAGAGCAGGGCCGCGGGGGGCAGCCGGGGCGGCGGGGCGGCTGCCGGTGCCGCCGGGGAGGGGGACCCGTCCCGTCCGGTCGGGCGGGCGCGGCGGGCAGGGGCAGGGCCGGCGGGACCCGCCACCCCCCGGCCCCGGCCCCCGCCCGCCGCCCCCCTGGGCCCGCTCCGAGGGCGGAGCTGCCGCAACTTTCCTGCCCGCCGCCTCCTCCCCGGTGCAGTCGGGCTGCGAGGGGCGGCGGCGGCACCGGCACCGGCACCGCGGGTAGGGCCGGGGCTGGGGAGGCGGGGGCTGCCCCCGGGCGTGGCTGCGGGGCTGGGGCGGCCGGGGCAGGGGCCGGGGGACGAGGGGTGCCAGTGCACAAGCGGGGGGCGGGGGGGGCGGAGGGCAGCAGGGGGTGCCAGGGGGGTACCGTGTTTGGGGATGTCCGGGGGTGGCGGGGGCTGGCAGCGCACGGGGGGTGCTGGGGGTGCATGGGGGTCTGGGGGTGTATGGAGGTGGCAGGGGAGCATGGGGGCCCGGAACCCCCCGAGGGGTGCCGGTTGTGGGCAAAGGGCAGGCGAGCGGGGCAGGCAGCGTTTCTTTCTCTATAAATAAGCCGGGTGGGTGCCGGTTCCCTCTGCCCACCCTCGGAGGTCCGGCGCGGGGGGACGTGGGGGGCTCGGCAGCGTGGCACCTTCCAGCTCTGCAGAGCCTCTTCCCAAGGCAATGTCCCCTGACCCCTGCGACTGGGACGTGATCTCCCCTGGCCGTGCCACCCGGTGCTGGAGACACGAGGTCTGTCCCTGGGGCTGGCAGCCAGCAGGATGGATCCCTCGGGGGTTGTGCAAGGGACAGACGAAGGCAGTTTCATCCCACTGCCCTCCCTGCTCCGTCCATCCCATGGGGACAAGCCAAGCCAGATGACCTTCTCTTGCCAAGCCAGCGCCTCTGGCTCGTGGCACCAGCCTGGCAGGGCTGTCACCGGGGCCCCACCGCCTGGGATGTGTCGCAGCGAGTCCAAGCACCAGCAGGCACAGCAGGGCTGGGACTCACTTGCCAGCCAGGATCGGGTCCCCATACTACCTGGTGGTGGGATGGGCTGGCTTTGCTGCGCTCTGGGCAGATGGATGGCAGAGCAGCCTGGAGGAAGTCTGTCAGGTTCCAGCCTTCTTTTGCAAAGCTAAAAGCTTAATTTTGGCTGGCTGGGGGAAGGTGCTGCCTCCACTTTTGCAGCAGCAGCCTGTTCTTCCCCGTTGCGGATGCATGCAGGGCTGGGGCTGCTTACTGCATCCTCTCGGCTTGACGAGCCTGGCGAAGTGGGGCTGGGGCAGGGGCAGCCAGCCTCCATTCAATATTAATGCCCCCAGCCCCATCTCCTCCTCCCCCACATGGGAGATGGGTGCCCCAGGGCTTGCTGCTTGGAGACTGTGGGGCCATTTCCAGCAGGATTTGGGTGCTGAGCACTAGGCAAGGCAGGGGCACAGCTGCAAGCCGGGAGGAGCTTGGGGAGGCAAACAGCTCCAAATCCGGCAAAGCCCTTGCAAACAGAGCACAGGGAAAACTTGCAAGCGCATCGAATTTTCTCGCTGTGCCAGATTTTGTCACTGGCAAAGGCGCCCGCGAGGAAAGGCCCAGCACAGCGCGTCCTGCCAGGCAGGCGAGGTTGCCCCCACCACAGCACCCACTGCCTGAGCCAGGGATTTTTGGGTCTGGAGGGGTAGCATGGATAAAAACTTTATGGAGGTTTTATATCTGGGGTATAAGAGAGTTGGAAGCTGGGAACGAGGCAGAAAATTGTTGTCTTTTCATCCATGTGTTTGAATGGTATCTGTTCCTAGCTAGCTCAACTGCATGTCTGCGCTACCCTCCTTGTTTTCCTAGCAGCAGATTATTTGGGATAACTGTGAGCGGGAGGGAAGCGCAGACTTAAATGTGTGTGAGTTAGTGCACATTGCAAAAAATCCTGCACAGCTGTAGTTGGGGCAAAAGGCCAGTTGGCTTCTCTGCCAAAAAACCTGCTTACATTTCCTCGGTGTCCAAAGCCCTCAGTGTTTGGGTGAAAACACTGGATTACCCTCCCCAGCACCGCCTGGCTTTAGATTTGCATTTGGGTTTGTGGCAGGGAGGTGGCACGGTGGCATGCATCCCTCTGGAAATGGGTTTGTCTTGGTTTAATTCTTGGTTTTGCTGGTGGGATTTTGCCAGAAAGAGGCACCGTTTGAGTTGACCCACAGCAGCCCAAGAAACATTCGGAAAAGGGGAAAGGTTCCTGCTCATTATGGATCACAGCTGCTGCACTGTGCGAAGGTGGATTTGGGGTTTCTGGTCCGTGCTCTGCCTGGCCCTGGACAGCCCTGGAGCTGGGGTGGGGGTGGGGGTGGGGGTGGGGGCAGCGGGACACCCTGAGCATCCTCCTGTGAACTTGCCAAGGTGGGCTGCAGCACTGGGATGGCCGAGCATCCAGACCAGGAGCAGGCTAGGGCCAGAGCCCAAACTAAAGATTTTGCAGTCGCCTGCCAGCCCTGAGGCCAAGATTTCACATGGCTTGTTTCATCCTGCTGGCCCTACGGGGACTCTGGTATCTTCGGGCTTCTCCATGCAAGGGCTTCTCACCACCATGCCTGATGCTCAGCCACCCACACCTGCAAGGTGACAGCTTCCAAGTCATTGTTTTTCTTCTTGTGACATCCCAGCCACATCAAGACCAGCAGCTTCCACTGAATCTGTCAGCCTCAGAGAGCCCTGGGTATCTCCTCTCCCTGCAATTTGGGGCCCAATCCTCATGTCATGCCAGCTCTTGAAGTCCATGGCAGGTCGGGGCGGGACACAAGGAGGGTCTGATACATCTTTGACCATCATTGGGGGTGGGATGGTGACTCCAGCCTTTCCTGGCTGGACTTTAGATGCTCTACAGTAGTGCTGTGGGGCGGGACCCATCCTTTGCACGGAAAGCTGAGCTGGAAGGAATTATTTTTCCCCAATCTGGCCAGGAAGGGAGAGCAACAGAAATGCCTTTCATCACCTTCGTCATCCTCACTCTGGAGGAGAAAGCACAGTACTTGCTGCAGGAAGGATGACTGACAGCTTGGTAAGAAGCTGTTAAGCCCTATACTTGGGGGATGTTGCTGGAAGTCACCCCATGAGCAATGGCAAACCTATAGAGCAAGTGCCTATATAAATATATAGATAGAGATCTATAGGCTTCTCTGGCCAGAGCTGGAGTGTATTGCACTGAATTAGCACTCCGGGGCTGTTGGCCGGCTGCTCATGTGTGCCAGGAGTCCAGCAGTCCTGTGAGGAACAGGGAGCATCTCCTTCCTCAGCATCCCTGGACCAGAGGGCTGGGGGCTGCCAGGGGACCCCCAACACGGGGATGCGGCAGCGGAGAGGGCTGGCGTGGCTGGATTCATTGTACTTGGAAGAAGCCAGGACATTTGGGGAGGGGAGACATTTCCTTCCCGAAGGGCAGTGTGGTGGCGAGCCGGTGCGTGGCGTGGAAAGGAAGGAAGAGTGGAAGAGCGCAAGAAGTGCCGGTTATCCTTCGGATTTTGGGCTGGACTGGCGTTAATGGGCGGAAGACAGTTTCCAGTGCTGCACAAGCTCCTGGCACCCTCAGCCTTGCACAGTTTTGCTTTCGCCTCCTCCCTGTGCTGCTTGGGCTGCCTTAGGCCCTGTGCCCCTCCTTCTCCTCCACAGCACCTGGATGTTTTCATCAGGAAGGAAGCACCCAGCCGGAGCCCGCCCAAGGCTCCCTGGCTGGCAGGGAAGGATGAAGGGATGTTCCCTCCATCTGGGAGGGGAGCAAGGGGTGCAGGAGCCACCCCGGGTGACAGGGTCCCTCGGGCCACCATGGTAGATGACTAAAGGCTCTTGCACCAGGTCAAATACGCTGATCCCACGGCTCAGGCTGGAGCAGAGAGGGGAGGGAGGTGGTCTCTGTCCTTTTGTTGGGGATGGTACGTCACCCCCGGTTGATTAGTGATGAGCCACATTTGCAATGGTGCCTGCGTCCATCTGTCCGTCCGTTTGTCCACTGGGCTGTGTGTGGCTGTGCAAGCAGGGCAGTGTTCAGGTTGGCCTCTGCAATTTCCTCTGGCCTGCTGGAGGCTTTGGTGCTTTCCATCTGTGAGAGAAAAATGGCATGTGAAGAGCATTTCTTACCCCCAGCATCCCCATTAGTATCCCGAGAGATTCATTTCCAGCAGGGAATGGTGGGTACCAGGTAGGCAGGTGCAGAGGGGCTGCTGGAAGAGAGTAGGAGATGGGGTGCCACAAGGCAATGCTGAGAATGGATGCCAGGCGGGGGATTTCAGGTGGGGGCTCCCACCCTTTAGCACACCCTGGCCCAGGGGGATGCCTGTGCCCAGGGTGGCAGCAAGGGATGGGGATACCTGGGGGCAAAATCCTGGCGGAGAGATCCCGGCACTGATCCTGGCTACACAGGAGTGTATCCGGCGGCTAGTCCAAGCAGGAACTGGCTGGCCAGGAGCTGAGTCATCCCTCCAGCACAGACAAGATCCCCCAGGGCCCCTCCGTTGCTGTTAAAAGGCAGTAGCAAGAGTGAGAGGCTGCGAAATGGCTCCGCCGAGAGCTCGGCTTCTTAGGCGGCCTCGGCCTCCAAGGAAGCAGGGATGCTCGGCTAGGAGCATGAAATTTGCAGACATCTGGAGCCTGTGGCTTGTTTCTCAACAGCTCCTTGGCCGTATTTCTCCTCCTTTTCGGAGATAAAGGCGGTGAGGGTGACCCCGCGGAGTGGGAGCTGTGGTGCTGGCTGCCCTCCAGCCAGCCCGGCCGGAGGAAACCGCGGCCCCGCTCTGTGCTGCCGCCAAAGCAAATAGAAATGGGGCATTAAACAATACCGGGCGCTAACCGGGGGAGATGTTGGCCGCCGGCGTCGCCACTGCGGACAGGCTCCTTGTCTCCAGGAGAGAGTTTCCACTGGCATCTCTGCCTTCTCTCCACCGTGCACAGCCAAAACCCTCCTGTCGGGCAGCCTGAAGGCTTCATCCACTCTCCTCCTCCTCTCTAGCCACTTGGGGAGGCAGGGCCATCCTGCACGCTTTGGTGGTGCTGGGGCCGGGGCTGGGACTTGCTGGGTGCTGAGGGAGGCAGGAGGGATGAATGGTGAGGAAGAGGAGATACCCAGTTTGCAGCAGCCCTCCCGCTTTACTGTGGGCTTGCTGGAAGTGTTTGGCTTAGTCATCCATCCCTTCCCTCGCTGCTAGGCTGAGCCACTGCTGAAAATATCCTGGAAGGCTCCCAAGCGGCACAGAAGGCAAGAAAATGAGAAACACATGAAGGAAGGGAAGAAGGGAAGGGATGGGAAGGGAAGGGGAGCGGGTGCTGGCAACGCCTGGGGGAGCGAGGCTCGGGGCCGGCAGCCCTGGCCACCCACCTCCTGGCCAGAGCTGGAGTGGGAACACCCCATCACAGCCACCCCGGCATCACCTGGGGAGGGGGCTGCACCCCTGGCGGGTACTGGGGCAGTGCCGGTGCTCCGCGCTGGTGTCTGTCCCCAAGCAGTGGCCTCGGCAGGGCTGGGGACACTGCCCTTCCCGCGGGTGCTTCAGGGTGAGCTTGTAGGAAATTGCTCACCCTGAGAAAATGCGTTCCTGGCAGCTCCACATCCTTTTGGCCTTCGGGAAGGGCTGGTGCCCTGACCTCCTGGCCAGCACACGAGAGGCGCAGAGAGGCGCAGCAGCACTCTGGCTGCTTGCTGCGGGGCTTTCTCCTGGCTTTTAGCACTTTGCTTTTAGCACTTGTGTAGGCTCCCGAGGCATGAGGTTGGCTCCTTGCTGTGGGCTGTGTCTGTGTCCGGCAGGTCAGGATCTGCCCAGCTTCTGTCGGCTGCTGCCATCTCGTGTTGCTCCATCAATCAGTCCCCAGATGGGGCTGGCCACCGGTCGTGCCATGAGGTTATGGCGGGCTGGCATCTTCTGGCTGACACTGGGTTTGTTTCCTGCCCTGTTTGGGGCTGAGCGTGCCGGGATTCAGGGCAAGGGGCTGGGGAACGCGCGCTGACCCCTTCCCTGCCCACCGCCTCTTTGAGCCAGGGGCCAAAACCATGCGAGCTGCAACCTGAGACCTGCTGAAACCCTTGGAGAAATTCCTTTCCCATATGGTCACCACAGTGGGCTTGCAGAACCCAGTCAAAATACAGGGCGGGATGGGAGAAAAGGTCCTGTGTGCCCCTGGGTGTCCCCTGGGCTTTGCCATCTGTCCCTCCAGCAGGCAGAGCTGCAGCTCAGCATCTTGGCGGGGGCTGCGCTGGGTCCCCATCACCCTTGGACTACGATATCCCCCCTGGGTACCCCAGCCCTGGAGTATCACTCCTGCCTTCACCCAGCTGCTGGGGAAGAAGGGGTTGGGATGCTGGGGGATACCTGGAGGAAGGGCTGCCAGTGCTGGCGTGGAGGGCTAAAATCCCACGTCCCCTCTGAGTCCCCCTAACTGCCCTCTCCCCTCTGCCCAGGTCTCTCCCGTAGCGCCAGCCTCTCTGAGAAGGAGCTGAAGGAGGCAAAGGCACGGAGCCGGCGGATCGCGGTGCAGCTCACCACGGCACCCAGCCCCAGCTCCAAGGGCGTCCTGCTCTTCAACCGCCGCAAGCAGCGCGTCGATGGGCTCGCCGGGGCTGGGCATGGTGGGGGCCTGCCGCTGAGCCCCCCACCCCAGCCTCAGCAAGCAGCCATGGAGGAGGGCGAGGGGCCTGGGATGAAGCCGGAGCCTGAGCAGCCCAGTGCGCCAGGAGAGGGGCTGCAGGCAAACGCCTCCCCGTGTCGGGAGCCGCCTGCTGATGTCCAGCAGGTCCCGCTTAGTGTCTACCTGAAGGAGAACATGGCATCAGCCACCACCAACGGCATGCAGGAGAGGGTGGCCAGTGGGATGGAGAGTGGGGGGGAGGGGCTCAGGGATGCGGGAGCCCCTGCGGGGCCAAGCACAGTGGCTCTTGCCCTGCCGCAGAGCCCCGAGGAAGGGAAGAACAGCGAGGTGCCTGGCAAGGTGCCCAGTGCACCGGTGGGGACAGCCACAGGGATGGCATCCCCAGCTGGCCAGCGGCAGAACGGGACGCAGGGCCGGCAGTACTATGAGGTCCATCTCACCCTGGCCAAGCCCAAGCCAGTGAAGAACCGGACGGCCAGACCCTTTGGCACCCAGGCACCCCGCACCAGTGGCCAGCCCACAGAGGGACCCCCTGCTGCCGAGCTGCCCCCACCGCCCACCTACGCAGAGACGCTGAGCAGCCCCCCGCCGCTCACCCGTGTCCGCTCACCCCCTGCCTACTCAGCCCTGTACCCACCCCGGGAGCAGAAGGTGCTGCCAGGTCCCCCCATGGGCTGTGGGGTGAGTGGACCAAACCCTCTGCCCAAAACGGGGATCCTGGAGGAGTCAGCCGCCCGGAGAGCTGGCAAAAAGTCCATGTTCACCTTTGTTGAGAAGCCAAAGCTGGGCCCCAACCCTGATCTCTTGGACCTGGTTCAGAGTGCAGACAGCAGGAAGAAGCAGAAGGACCAGGGGGAGCCCGGTGCTGAGGATGAGCCCTTCGCCCTCGGGGCTGAAGCTGCCAACTTTGTCCCCAACAGCGCAGCCAGGGGTGAGCAGCACATCCCGCCAGCTGATGATGCTCCAGCATGGTCCTCCTGCCTCAAGTCTCCCACCATCCAGCCCAAGCCGAAGCCGCAGCCCAGCCACAACCTCAGTGAAGCGAGAGGGAAGGGGGCCGAGCTCTTTGCCCGCCGGCAGTCCAGGATGGAGAAGTTTATCATTGAGGCTCCCTCCCAGCCAGAGCTGCTGCGGTCCCCATCACCCACGATGTCCCTGCCTCCCTCCTGGAAATACGATGCCAGTGCTTGCCTGTCACCCATGGTCTCCAGACACCCCTCCAAGAGTCCCTCCAGACCCTCCAAAACCCCCCCAGCTTCTCTGTACAGCAGCAACCTGATGGAGAACGAGGTCTCCCAGAAGGAGCTGGAGATCTCCAAGCACCAGCCCTACCAGCTCCAGTCTTCGCTCTTCATCCTCTCTCCATCCAAGAGTCCGGCGAGGTCCATGCCCCGGGAGATGCCTCCACCCAGACCCTCTCTTCCTGATGCCTACTCCTACCCCCAGCAAACCTCCTGCCCGACCTCTCCGTTGCCTCCTTCCCCTGTCTGGCATCCTCCCGCTGTGCCCAGTGCCGGCCAGACCACCTCCAGCCCCTTTCCTGGCACCACCGGGGCTCTGGCCCTGAATCACAGTGGCCATGTTGGTCCTGGAGCCCCGACCGAGGTGCTGCTGGCCTCCCCATGCCGCCTGCTGCCACCCCGAGCGAAGGGAGGCTTCCAGGCACCCAGACCCTCCTACTCCACCAGGAATGCCGGCATCGAGCCGCAGGTGTGGAAACCTTCTTTTTATTACAAGTAGTGGTGGCAGAGAGAAAAACATGGGGGTTTTAGGCTTCTCTGCACTGGCCGAGTCCTCCCTAACTGCTCACAGGTGTGCCATAAGCCAAACCAACCACAGAAAAGAGGGGAAAAAGAAATAGAAAAAAGAAGTAGCTGGGAGGCTGCAGTGCTGGGACAGTGGATAGAGGGGGCATAGAGTCCGCGGGATCCCAAAGAGCCATCTGGAGCCTGCCCGTCCTGTGGGGCTGCCAGCATTTTCTCTCTTCTCTCACCTGGAAACTGTATGGAGCATCGCATCGCTGGCTCCGTCCTTTCCTCGCCTCCTGCCTTTCCAGCTCCCGCAGCCAGCCACTGCCAGCTCTGCCCGCTGACCCGCAGCCCCTCTGTCCTGCCGGCTCCTATCGGCCTCCTACCAAAGCAAACCCGGAGGGGACACCTCGCCTTTCTGCCTCACTGTGCCTGCTCCTCTCTCTTTTGCTGCTCCTTTGGGATCTGTCCTCGTTTTCTTCCACACTGTGGAGGAAGAGCCGCATCCCCGGGGGAATGGCAGAGCGCCGTGGTGCCGGGACCAGGGACAGTGCGAGGTCCCTGTCCCTTCCCAAGCTCAGTGCTGGAGCTGGGGGCAGGCAGCGCTGCTGGCACGACCGGGAGAGAGGGATGTGCCAGGCAGAGGAGGGCAGGGCTGGCTGATGCTTGGCCTGATGCTCGTGGTCCAGCTGTGCCTCTGTCATCCCTCACTCCCACCACTCCCCTTGTGGTAATGAGTTGCCTTTCGACTATGCTTTTATTTCTCCTGCATTTTTCTCCCTGTCCCCCCCCTTTCTGAATACACTCTCTGCGCTGTCAGACCTGGCTCTTCTCTTTCCTGCTGGCTGGGGAGCAGCTGCTGGGCGATGGACCCCTGGGGCAGCACGGGGGGTCTCTGTGCATCACCCGGAGGGAGGCTTTGGAAAGCCGCAGGTAGTGAGAGGCCCAGGGTGATATTCTGGGCAAGGATGATTAATTGCAGGCTCAGCCCGACCCAACTTCCTTGGCCGGTGATGGGGTGCAGAGGCAAATGCATTTTTGGGGAGCCCTTGCAGGGGGTGCAATGCATGAGAATACATCCCCAGTTCCTGTGGGGCTGAGCCAGCACGAAGCTTGCCCCAGCACCAATCCTGCTCCTGTCCCTCTGCTCTCCCCCCTTCACCCCCCCCAGCAGTGCCGGCACTAACCCGCTGTCTGTCCCCCTCCAGGAAAGGCGGCCGTCCCTCCCCGCCTCGCCCACCTGGACGCCCCGGCTGGTGCGGCGCCCGGGCAGCCTGGACGGCTGGGCCAGCCCGGCCTCGGTGCCCGAGCTGGATGAGGGACCCCCTACGTCCCCTCCATGGAGCGAGAGGTCCCTGTCCCCACTGCGGCAGGACGCCGACCCCCGGGCCAGCCGGCAGATGCAAGCGCGGCTCGCCAGGAACATCATCAACGCTGCCCGGAGGAAGAGCTCCTCTCCCAAAGCCGTGGGGCCGGAGGGCTCCCGGCCCTTCACCCCCATTCCTGCCGGCCCCCCCAGTCTGCCCCAGTCCCCCTGGCCAGCGCGGCCGGAGGGCTGCAGAGCCATGGCACTGCAGGCTGCCAGCAGTGTGCCGGGGAGCCTGGGCAGCCCCTCACCCACCCACAAAAGCCCCCTGCGATCGCCCCGGGCGGACAGCCCCCAGTTCTGTGCTTCCCCTGGGATGCCCCGAGCTGCCTGGGCAGAGGGGCGCCGGCTCGTGCTGCCACCCAGCATGTCCTCCTGCCCCATCCCCCGGCTGTCCCCCAGCCCCAAGAGCCCCTTGCCATCCCCCGTGGTGGGCGGGCGGGCCCTGGCCAAGCGCTGCACCTCGCGGTCCCCAACGGACTCGGACGTCTCCCTTGACTCCGAAGACTCGGGGACCAAGAGCCCGGGCATCCACAGCTTCAACCTCTGCCCCCGGGGCTGGACCAGCAGCCTGCGGCTGAAGCCAGGGGGGCTGCCCTCAGGGGCCCCCTGCACGTCCTAGACGAGTCATCTCTGGCCAGCCCACCCTCTCCCCAGCCCCACCAGCCCAGGTGATGCCACCCACAGATCCCCACCAGGAAGACCCCAACCCTCAGGGCTGAGGTCTCCAAAACCCCGTATCCTCAGTCCCCGGAGGAGCTGCCACAGCCCCTTGGCATGCCAGCAGGGTCAGGTGCCTCCTGCCTGCCTGCCATCCCATGCCCCCGCTCTATTTTTACCACCTTAACCTTTTGGGGCAGGACTGCATGGTCAGCAGGCAGAGCAGGCAGAGCAGGCAGCATGGGGGGAGCCAGCCCCCAGCACAGCCCCCTCCCTCTGCAGCCCCTGCCCGCCAGCTGGCCCCATGCCACACAGCCACAATGGGGATGGACTTGGCGGTCCCCCGTGAGCCCTCTCCCCCCAGTACCAAGGTGTCATCCCAGGGTGTCACCACAGCTCTGTTTGCTGCTGCCCGGGGCGCCAAGTGCATGCCATGGCCAGGCACCCTCTCCCAGCCTCCAGATCTGGATGGTTGCAATTGGAAACAGCTTTCAGAGAGGAGAAGTTAATGTTGTATTCCAGCCCCCCAGTTCTTCATTGCTTTTTTTTTTTTTTTTTTTTTTTTTTTTTTTTTACTTTTGACCTCTTCTCAAAGAAATTCCCCCAAATCCTTCCTTGGTGACCAAAAAGAGAGCCAAAGTTATTTATTGCCACATCAAGGGGACCGTTTACAGGTGCCCTCCCGCCCTGCCCAAGCTAAAAGGGACAGCCCTATCCCATTACCGTGTCACTGTCCCCATCCCCAGGCTTACCCCATCCCTGTCCCCACTCCTATGGGCTGGAGGGGAGGGACACACAGGGACCAGTCGGTGCTGTGGTAGCCAGGGCGGGTGGGAGGTGGGGAGCTCTTGGGGGGCTGAAGGAAGTGGTACAGGTTGCAGAAGGTTTGAAGAAGGTGTTAGTGCAGGAGACAATGCTTAGAGTGTCTCAGGGACGAGCTGCTGTCCCCATGGGGAGCCCTGCAAGGGGCTGGGGGGTGGGCAGAGGCACCTCTGAGGGCAGCAGTGTCAGAGGAAGGTTTGGGGCGGGGGAGCGATGGGGAGAGGAGGGCATCAGGGTGGACGCAGTTATGTGGCAGAGCCTGGGGAGAGCAGCGGGTGTCCAGGGAGGGAAATGGGTCCCCAAAACACTTGTCACACCCCGGAGTGAGCAGGAGCTGGCTGGGGTGCCAAGAGGTGCTATGGCAGTGACCGTAGCCACCCACCCAGAGGACACAGCCTTGGTGCCAGTAAGACCAACACAAGGAAGGGAGGATGCATTTGTGCTGCCAGGGCTCTGGCATGTTCCCTGTTCAGGGAGCCCCTGTCACCCCTTCCCTTTGGGCAGGACACACTGTTGGAGCCAGCCCATCCCTGTTCCCCAGGTTCCCGCACCCCACAGCCTGCTCTTCCCGGGACACAGACTCCCCCTCACTCCACCAGGCACCACGACTCGCCTTTGCCACACACTTGTATACCCAGCTCAGAAATAAACTGCCATTATCCCACCCGGCCTGGCCCTGATCCATTCCCGAGGTGGCCGGGGCACATGTGGCATGTGGCCACCTCCTGCTGCTGCTGCACAGCCACCATTCTAGTCCCTGAGTGTCAGCCCTGCTCCGTGCCAGGGCAACAGCATCCCTATCCCCAAGGGTCAGTCCTGCTCCGTGCTGGGGTGACGGCATCCCGGTCCCCAAGGGTCAGCCCTGCTCCGTGCTGGGGTGACGGCATCCCGGTCCCCAAGGGTCAGCCCTGCTCCGTGCTGGGGTGACGGCATCCCGGTCCCCAAGGGTCAGCCCTGCTCCGCCCCCTTTCTCAGCCAGAAATAACTGCTGTCCTGGGACAGACCTTGGCATCTGGGCTGGAGCCCAGCACGGGTTGGGGCGAGCAGCAGGGAGCCCGGGGGTGCCGCAGAGGGCCAGTCAGGGCCACCGAGCACTGGTGGCTGCAGTTGTCTTTGGCCTCATCCTCTGTGCAGCAGGAGAGCATCTTTAGTCCCCAGCGTCTGAGGCGTCCCCTGGCCAGGTAGGTGAGGTGAGGTCCCAGGCTGCGGTCAGTGGGTTGACGGGTGGGTACACTGGGCTTGGGGATGTCCCAGCCTTGGTGGTGGGGACATTCACCACCGGGGGGGTCAGGGTATGGTCACCCCGGAGGGGGGTCAAGGGAAGCATGGGGCACAGGTCCCAGGCTCACCATGTGGATGGTGAATGTTGATCTCAGAGCTGGCAGGGAGCTGCATGCCAGGCACCTGCGGCCCCACGGGCCCCCCTGCTCCCCAGGGATCTTAGGGGAAGATGCACAGCATCAGGCTGAGCTGAGGGATGCCAGATGCACTGAACAGGGCCAAGCCACCACCCTGCTCCTTGTGCTTGCTGAGCCAAACACCTCAGCAGTGCAGGAGGGTGCTGCTGAGGGTGGGCAGCCCGGGGGGCTCAGGGCTGGTCTCCCGCCCTCTCCCTGCAAAGGAGCAACCCAGCCCAGCAGCCCTGCACCCCATCTCGTCTTGCTGCTGGCCAGGCTCCCCAGCTCCCCAGCAGGGTCAGCATTGCAGCTCCTGCACCCTCAGGGCCAGCAGCTGAAAATAGCTATGTGGAGGCGGGGGTGCTGGTGGGGTGGCAGCCAGGGCCCCTGCTTGCCCAGCAGGCGGCAGGCAGTGGGTGCTGCTCCGAGGGGGCTCAGGACACGAGGACACCAGCTTGCTGCAGACAAGGATAGAGCTGAGGACATTTTCTGCCTTAAAGAAAGGCAGAGAGGAAAGATGACAAGGCAAGGGCTGAGTGGCAGCATGCTTGCAACATCTCCCTACATCCACTGAAGAGAACGGAGAGCAGCACAGAGATGATGCTGTTGAGGGGAGATGCTCAGGGATGATGCTGGCCAGGGAAGATGCTCAGCCAAAGCCTGGCCTCTCCCCATGGCATGCCTGGGGCTGATGCATCCCCGCGTTTGGTGTCACCCTAAGACTGCCTCTCTCTTCCATCCAGGCAGGCTTCACCCCCCTCCCACAGAGCTGCCCCAGGAGCACGGCAGCAAGTGATGACCATCATGAGACCGGGCCCTGAAGCCGGTAAGGGAGAGCCAGGAGTGCCGCCAGCCCCAGGGCAGCACTGCCTGCCCTGCCCAGGGGCCAGACCCAGCTCTGGTTGAGGCCACTGGCCCTGCTCCCCAGGGACCCTGTGCCTTTCTTGGTCCCATCTTACGCTACAGCCCCAAGGGGCGGCAACTGCATGTCAAAGGCTGGAGGGGTCCGTGCACAGGGGCAGTGGAGGCTGGTTGAGCCTCTGGGGCTGAGATGATTCCCTGAGAAATCCCCCCACTGGGGAAATACCAGTGCCTGGCACAGCTCCCGGTGAGGGTGCATGGCTGAGCTGTGCAAGTGGGACCTCAATGAGGAGACCCACTGTCCTTGCGCTGGGCATGGGGGTCCCCAGCACTGCAGCAGCCTCAGCTGTGGCTGTGCTCTTCCCTGGGCTCCCCAGAGCCCCAGCTGGACCTGGGCAAGAAGGTGAGCACATCGCAGGACCTGATGATTGAGGAGCTCTCCCTGCGGAACAACCGTGGCTCCCAGCTCTTCCAGCAGCGCCAGAGGCGGATGCAGCGCTTCATCATTGAGCACCCCAGCAACTCCAGGGAGGTGGGTCTGCAGCTCATCCCTCGGCTCCGAGCGGGAGCGCCATGCCCTGTCTCTCACAGCCTTTGCAGGGAAGCAATTCCTGGCAGGGCTGGGAGTCTCTCAGCAGGGCAGCCGTGCTCAGCTGCCTGCTACACTGAGATGGAGGGAGAGATGGCTTGGTGGCCTGGGCATCAAGATAGGCAAGCATCAGGTTCAGCACCCACCAAAGAACACGGGGATGGCGCCGGTCCTCCTCTGCACCTGCTAACCCCTCTCCTCACCTCCTGCAGCTCCCAGGGCCGGGAGCGGGTGGCTCATACCGCACCAAGAAAGGTGACGTGGACGGAACTGCAAATGAGTGGATGGTGAGTAGGTGGAGGAAGCTCCAAAGTACTTTTGACAGCCTCCTGAGTCCTGACCAGGGCAGGGGGAGCTCCCCATGCCCACTTGCCCACTGACTCTCCCCTCTGCAGGCAGGGGAGGGTGCTGGGGACCAGCAGAATTATCACTCTGAGCTCCACGTGGCAGCATCACCCCAGGGCAGCCCCCCTGAAGTGCCCAAGAAGACAGAGAAAGTCTTGCAGATGAGCAAAGTCCTCAACCCTGACGCTCTGGCCCCAGGTAAACACCACCTACACCCCAAAGCCAACACCATGGTAACGGCAGGAACACAGGGCTGGAGGCAGCAAACTGCTGCCTGCCGAGGGGTCCTCCCCAAAATCCTCCCTCAGAGTTTTTAATGTATATAAACGCATAACATATATTCATTATATATATGTAATCCTGCCCCCAGCAGCAGGTCTTCCATGGCCATGCGAAGGCAGGGCTGTTCCCAGCCCCCTCTCCCCTGCTCGGCACATTGCCCCAGCCCAGCCGAGGCCACAGCAGCCCACACCATCCCTCCCCCTGTGCAGGGTACTCGAGCCCCCTCAAAGAAGTTCCCCCAGAGAAGTTCAACATCACCGCCATCCCCAAGGGCTACCGCTCCCCGTGGCACGAGCTCCTCGGTGACAAGGACAATGCTGTGCACAGTGAGAACCAGCTGCCCATGAGACCCTCTCCATGGGACTTCAGGAGCTTCAACAGGTAATCCTGGCTGAGCAGGCACCGACAACCTGTCCACCCCTTGGCCAAACCCCTCATCCTCGAGAAGCACCTACCGTCCTGCCAGGGAAACGCAATGGTCCATGTCCTCTTTATATGCCACAGGGGAGCAGAAAGTGGCTCTTTTCCAGCTCAGGAGCTCCTCCATGGCTCCTCTGCAAAGGTCGCTACCTCCAGCAGCTCCCCAGATCTCCCCTCAGCTCCACCACTTGGCTTGATCGCACTGGGTAACCACAGGGATGAAACCTGGGAGGACTAAATCTCACGCACATGGTCCTGGAGAAGGAATTGTTGCTGTTCCCAGCTGGGCTCAGCTCTGGGCTGGGTGGAGGAATGACACAGATAGTGCCAAGTCTCTCTCCTAGTTTCCTTAAGGTATCCAAGCAGCTGCTGGAAGTGGTGGGGGTATAAGGTTAATCTTCCCACAGGGTGCCAAGAGGTCACCAGATTCCTTCCAAACACCTGCTTGAGACTGAAGTCTCCAGGCTGGGGCATTTCTGGTGGCTCAGGCTGGCAAGCTCCATGCCCTGTGGCTGCTTCCAATGGATGCCTCCTTGCACCTCCAAATTACACCCAGATCAAGGCTGGGACCCTGGAACAGAGATTGCCAAGGAAAATCTCCTTTCTGGAAAGGTGTTTGGTGGGATCCAGGGGATGGGACCTGATGGCAGTGAAGCACCAGCAGCCCAAGGCAGAATAATGAGAACTGAACTTGTAAGCTGAACATCATGCTGGGCAATCTGCAAACCGAGATCCTGGCTCTCCTCCTCACTGAAAGCCTCTTTCATGAGGATGAAAGTCCACTAGCCATGGTGGCCTGGCCAAAGCCACCTTCCAGTAGGCAAGCTCCCAGCGGAGCTCCCTACCAGGGCACAGCACTGCTCCCCATCAGACCAGCTGCCATGGAGCTGGGCCTCTGCAGGTGGCAGCTTTCCTGCGCCCACACCAGGGTCGGATTTAAGTTGTGGGGGACGCAACTGCTGTGCTTTGAATGCTTGGCAGAAGGGGCTGTGGGGGACTACAACCCCTCCGCATGGGAACGGCGTCCCAGATGGTCCCACCATCCCTTTGCTGCTCTCCTCTCCCTCAGCCCCCCGGCTCTGCTGAGCAGCCTTGGTGAGATGCACAGCACAAGGCTGCCGCACACCCAGCCCCCATTCCCCCTTCCATGCCAGTGAAAGCACGACATCCCACTGGTTCTGCACTGGAGTAGGGCTGAGGGGGAGAGAAAGGAGGTGGCAGGGTTAACAGAAGGGACAAAACCCCATGGGCAGGCACAGGCAAGCCGAGGAAGCAAAGGGGCTGCATTAGCTATTCGCTCAGGGTCTCCCTCCCAGCACTCAGCCATCATGAGCCTTCCTGGCGTAGTAACATCCGAGGAGGTGCCGCAGGGGGAGAGCAAGGAGCTGCTGCAGATACTTGGCTCTTTTCTTTCAATATTTAGCCATGTTCCTGCCTCAATATTTATTTATGGACAGGGACTGAAGCAAGGGCATGTTTCTGAATAATGCTTTACCCTGTACAATTTCTCCCTTCTCACATGCGCCTTTTCTATTTAAAGTCTTGAACTGTTATTTAATACAGATGGATGCTAATTTAACACCAAGCCTCTTGCCACCTCCTCTAATTCTTCACTGAGGCATGAAGATTCAGAGAGCCAATCTGCTTCTAACTGGGCTTCTCATGATCTTGCAAGCTGTTGGCTTTTAAATCACTTCTCAGTTCATCAAGTACTAGACTGCAGAAAAACAAGTTTTTTGGAACAAATCAGCTAGTAAAATGCCAGTGATCTTGCCTAAAGCTAGGTGAATCCCAGCACAGCCCACATGGGTCACAGGGCAAAGGCAAGCTCACCATCTCAACAGCAACTCTGTTAACGCAGACTGATTTATTCCCAAGTTTAAACATGCAGGCTGCAGTGCAAAGACCTTTGGCCACCTTGCTAAGGTGTGCTGCCTTAACAGAGAGTGAAAACCAAGCTTTGAAAGACTGTCTTTTCCCAGAAGGGAGAAAGTTTCCGGAATAAACCTCTCATTTACCTCTCCCCCCATTATTTCTCCTCTGTTGCAAAACAGTGCCACGTTACTCATGTTCAAGCAGCACTTCCCAAAGCAAACACTCCCAGCTATGCCTCATTGATAGCTCAGCCTCCATGTGCTGCTCCAAAACCAACATTCTTGGCTTTTCGGGGGCTGGCACTCTGTTCCTGGTCCCTTTTCACATTTCTCCAGAAAGGGATGACAGCTCTTGCCCCCGCACTGCTCCTCCTGTTAGTCATAGTTCAAGAGAAGCTGTCCCAAAAGGCAGACTGGAGCCAGGGCCAAGAGAAAGACATTTGCCGCACATGTGCTAGAGCGATCAGGAGGCAGCACCACCAGCCTCAGCCCTCTGCAGAACACATTAGCTGTGGACAAGTCACCTTCTAAAGACCAGGGCGTTTGTCACTGTCACCTGCTCTCTTAATCTAGCCCCTTTCACGTGCACCACACCTCTACTGCTGTTGGTGGAGCCCATCAAGAGAGACTACGGTGAAGGTAACAACACGCTTCCTCCCTCCCCTGCAGGGCAACGGACTCTCAGGCACCAAACCCCACTCTCCAGGCTTGCCAGAGCTTGAGTTGAGGTTGGCTCTGTACAGGAGAAGAGCCTCACTGAGCCAGCAGAGGCTCTAACAGTGTCCCAAGGAGGAAGAGGAGGGTTGTCATTTGCTATAAGCATGGCCAGGTTGCTGCTGGGCTCAGTCAGTAAATCCAGACCTGCTTTTTTTATCATTTTCACAACACGCACAACCTCTCCGCCTGCTGTGCTAAGTGTCTCCCACTTCTTGTGCTGCAGGAATCCCACCCCATTTGACAGAGCACTGGTCGGCGACCTGTTCTCCATGCCTGCCACAGAGCTGGATAACCTGAGCGCTCTGGAGGTGATTTCCCACAGACGTAACTTCAACAGAGTGCCACAGGGCTGGGTGCGGATTCTGCCAGAAAGTGATGAGCTGTAGTACATGTCTCCCTTCCCCATCGCCACGGATGCTTTTCTCGCTAGACTCATCAAACATACTTCGCACGGTAGGGGAGAGGGGAGTAAGTATTCTCTGTGGAAGCTAAGCTAGTGGTCTCGGGTTGTCATCTTCTTCAACAGGATTTGAACAAGCTCAAGTCTGGGACCATTTTGAATTCCCCTCATACCAGCCACTGTCACAAGGGCATTTAGTGCTAAGCTAACCAGCCAAGTTCTCATCGTTAACACAGGCAGATCCCTGTAAGCTCCCGTACAAAACATCCCATACAGCCTGTCCTCTTCCCGGCCTCATGGAAAATGGCAGGACCACCAGCTGTACCACACTAAGCTGTCTCACTGCTTTTTCACTGACACACAAGACCTGCTCCAACAGCTGAGGCCTTTGCAAGGAAATTCCATCTTCAGGGCAACTCTACATCAGTCATTCCAGTCAGGACAGCAAGAGGAGGTGATAATTGAAGAGCAGCAACAGAACAAGTTACCAGAGGCATTGGCATGTTAAAAAGCAGTTACCTTGGGCTTGGCTGGACAACAGAAACTAATGAGGAGCTGGGAATCTGCCTGTTTACCAACACAACACAACCATACAGGAGAGGAACACTGGGAGTTGAAACTTGTGCTCTGTTTTCCACAAGCTAGTGGCTAGCACTTGGCAGCTGATATTTTCCCCTTCCTACTGTTATTTGCATGCCTTGCTTAAAGATCTAAGT
The DNA here is from genome assembly GCF_017639655.2 of Falco naumanni. Taxonomy (NCBI): domain Eukaryota; kingdom Metazoa; phylum Chordata; class Aves; order Falconiformes; family Falconidae; genus Falco; species Falco naumanni. The sequence goes on from NC_054061.1 coordinate 6,889,390, forward strand.
TTTTTGACTGACTTAAGCCAGATTTGCTTCATATAGTTGGTCATCAAGGATCAGGCTCTGTCTGAACCTGCTGCACTGCAGAATTGCACCAGTCTGAAGATATTTGCCAGGGTATTCTGGTAACTTCAGCATCAGCGGGAAGGAAAAGCAGTGCAGCCGTGACTCCAGAGCAAGCACGGGCTTCCCCATCAACGTGAAAATCAGACCTGAGGATTCACCTACACAAACGTTTTCAGCAGTGACACACAGTGGGACACGCAGCTAACAGTCTATAGGACAGTTGTCAGAACATCTAGCAAACCCAGCTAACAAAAATCTCTACCTTAACAGAGGCTTTCTACAACGGCTTTTGTCAGGTTCTTAATGTTACCCTAATTTAATCTTGCAAAAGCAGGAGCATGAGCATAAAAGATTCTTTTATCACCACTATGGTTAAATCAGAAAAGTAAATTTCGTGGTAAAAATGCAGTTAATAGCTGCTTTACTTGTAAGCGTATTTGTAATGCTGTGCAGACAGATGCACAGAGCAAATCCCACAGAGGAATTCTGCTGCCATAAGACACCATTCAGGCAGGAAGCTTTCATTGCTCTGTTCTACCCACAGAAGCAGGAGGCAACAAGCAAATGGAAAGAAAAAAGTTTTGTTCCTTAAACATTAAACATTTACGATGCTCAACTGATGTCCTGTTCCAAACCCACCTTTCTCCTCTTTGTCCATCAGCTGAAGAACCCATGTACCCCTGGGGACCTGGCTGGAAACAATAAATAAATTGCAATAACGGAAAGCCTGTCTGCATTTGAGATCTGTCTGCACAGCACTCATGGCCCCAGCCAAAGAGACTTGGACCCAGAGCAGTGGCAAATGCTGCAGCCCCCACGCACCAGCAGGCCTCTGCCCGTCCTCCAGCACTGCCCTAGGATGGCTCCCACCTGACAAATGCTAAGCTAATTACCTGTGCCCAAAGCAGGTAATTTCTCTGGAGAAAGCCAGCCTGCCTGCCAGCCCTTTGTGCCACATGTGCTATGCCACCTCCAACAGCCTGGCAGGGCTGGCAGCACCAGCGGGACCCAGTGGCATTATACAGCACATAGACCTGCTGTCATTGCCCACTCTGCACCCTGGCTTCAGCAGCAGCCAAATAAAAATGAAAGTCCTCAGACACTGTGCTCCAGGAAGCAGTCTAAGCAAAGCATTGAAAAATTCAAATATTTTAATGTGGTTTTTTTTAAAACAAGCAAATGAAGCTTCAGAACAGGTCTCATCATGTTTTGCTTACAGACAGATGTCCACAGATCCACTGCGTGAAAGCAGCTGACATACAGATAAACTTAAAATCCTTCAGCCACGTGCACATAGATCTTACTCAACAGTAGGCTCCATGCAGGACATGGTTGCTCCCGGGCAATCACTATAGTTGGGGCACAGAAAGAAAAGTTTCAGGTCTTAAAACAGGATGAAGCGGGATCCATCTCACAGTTTAAGAGGAGACTGCATCCACAGGCCTCAAAAGCCCCAGTCATGCACCAAATATACCCCAGACAAGCTTGCAGCTGCACTGCATCCTCCCCCTGCAGCTGTCAGCACACAAGCCCAGCCTCCGGGGCCACGGAGGGGCCTTCGCTGGGCTAGAACTGGCCACTGCATGTCCTGCCTGCACTACCTGGGGCCTGCTCACATAACTTAATACTTGTCTTGCTCAGGACGTGCAGGATCAGAAATGAAGCAACAAAAAGGGTTTGCTTTTGGTTTTTTGAACAGGAAGTCAAAAAAAAAAGGAGGGAGAAAAATTCTGTGGCAATAGTAAAGCAAAGCCATGGGTTTGGCATGTCTGATAAGCTTGTTTTTCAGCTCTTATTCAGTCCTGGTTTAATATCTCATTAAAATAATAAGTCATTAGTTACATGACAGAGAAGAGTCTCCGGTTACATTTAAATAGTCCACAGTGTTCAGACTGAAGATATCAAATGGGCTTGAAAAGGGGGTTGGTTTTGGTTTTCCAGAAGTTTATTTCAAAAGTGTGCAAACAGGATACACTGAGAGCACTGTAATTCTGGTACAGCTGATCCACAGACCCTTAACAGCCCTTCTGTCTGCCCCCCTGCCCCGCCCCCAACACTAAATGAAAGACCTGGGATGTATCAACAATCTGATTAGCTAGCACAGACATGGAGCTCAGCTTGCCCAGTGTCTGCAAGCAGGGAAATAAGGCTTCTCTAGCTCACCCACAGCTCAACATATGGTGCTACCATGGTAACTAGAAAATAACATGTACTTAAACGATGACGGTGGCACGACGTGCTAGGGACTGCTGTGCTTTCCCGCGTGGGCACCCATCCTCTGGGGATCTTGAGACGGGTAGTGAATGGGGCCTGGGGCTCTCATGAAGGGAGGCGGGGGCCCCATGGCATGGAACATGTGTGGTCCAAAACCTGCAGAAACAATGTTGGCAGCTTCAGACAGAGGAACAGAACAACCAATGCACAGGAACTGCTGCTTGAAACTACTCACAGATAACAGCTGGCTTACAGCTATGCCTTAGAAAGGTGCACATCTTCCATGAATCTTCAAATCCCCAAACTCCTCCTCCTCTTGCCAGTACAACTGGAAGCAATCCCTACCCAACATACAACCTTACTCACAGATAAAAGCTGGTAGGGGGGACTGGACACGCGTCTGTAATGCCAGTCTAAATGCTTCCTACTGAACTGTGGAGCAAAGCAAATATATCCACAGGAGTCTGATGTCCCATGAAAAAAAACCCACAAAAACAGAGGGCCTCCATACAGATATATATACACACAGCCAAACAGGCTGGCATTCAACCAGCTGCAAAATTAACCTTTAAAGTTCAGGTTAATGTGGCATTTACACAGCCAGCAAAAGCACTGAGCAGGTCTCAGTACCAGTAACAGGGCTTCCTGACATGCCTGAGAGTTTGCAAGTGAATACATACCACAGCAGGCAGCTCAGTTTAATCAAACTGTGCTGACAGCTCATTTCAGATCATCAATTTACACTGTACGATCAGGGAACGAGGAAAATCAACTCAGGGCATACCTCAGTGCTACAACACAGCCGAGTAAGAGGACTAGAAAGTCTAACACCAAGTCAGACACCCCCACTTGAAGGCAAAACACAAGTACCTGGAGGTGGTGGCGGAGCAATGCCAGGAGGAGGTGGCAAGGCAATGTTAACCACAGCCGGAGGGCCACTTGGAGGTAGGTTGAAGTAATTTGCAGAAGCCTCCTCTTCTGCAGCTGGAGGAGGGGGGAGAGCTGCAGAAAAAGTACATGGTGGTTATGAAAAGTCTCTGTCAAGATAAGCTTGTATGGTGGTGTAAGCCTTCAGTGAGGAGGCACAATCAGTTCTTCCACAAGGGCAAACTGTTGCTACTATTGCACATATGAACCAGAGTGAGAAGCAGGACCACACTGAAACTCCAGAACCAGTCACCATTTTTCTTCACCCAAAACCAGCCTTGCTTTTTCAATCATACAATACTCAGTGGATTAGGAAAACATTAACCAAGCCTTAAAAAGCATGGGTTGCCAGTATCTCAGACCTCAGTCACTTTAACTCAGCTTTAACTTTTCATTCACCACATAAAGAACTCCCTTTATCATCAAGAATTAGCTTCTAGATAAAGTTTGCCTTCCATCCCTGCTGGATCTGCTGCAAACCTACTACTACTACAGTAGTAACTGCCTGCTCTGGGCTCACCAGTGCCTCTACTGTCCTGAGCAATGTTACAGTTCTCAAAGGTTTAACATCAGCCCCTCTCATGGAAGCAGGTGAGGTCAGCATTAAGTTTCAGAGATTAAACCAGCTCACTTACCTCCGGGAAGTCCTGGAACTGGCTCCAGCTTTATCCCAGATTCTGTAGTACCTTCCTTGTCCTTTTCTTTTCCTCTTGCTGCCTGGGACCTAAAACCAAATAAAAAGTTTGAGAACAAGGATGAGAAAATGCAGGATAAGCAGATATTCATACCACAATAGTTTCACATTATCTAATCTGCACCCGTTGCTTCAGGCCAAAGATGAAAAATTCACAGAACAGAGACAGCTGGTACAAAGTGTGCAAACAGTGCTTACAGGAGACAGATTAGAAGTAAAACTACAGAAACTCAGGCATAGCCCTCAACCAGGAAATCCTCTACACAATTGTGTAATCTCCAACCCAGATCCCACTGCTGAAAGAAAACCAAACTGTAAAAGGACCCCAACTATTTACCAAATCAGTATCTACTCCAGCGTAATATCCAATCCTGCTCGTCAACATTGCACAAAGAGAGAAGAACCTTGTGGCAGTATCCTCAAGGCTTCCTCTCTGCCGTACTCACCTTCCCCATTTGACATTGAGCCTGCGTCCATTGACAATGAGTTTGTTGAAGGATTTCTCAGCAGCCACTTCAGCAGCTTGCCGGGTGGCAAACTGGATGAAAGCACACTGTTGCCTCTGCACTACAGTTATTGTCCGAATCTCCCCAAACTGGTAGAAGTGATTTCTGTGTCAGGGGAAAAAAAAATTATTATGAAACACTACTCCTCCTAGCTGCAGGGTGCACAGCGGAGGAGGATCTCATCACATGTTGAAACAGATATGCTCAGATCCTTTCTTTTCTCTGTCTCCAGTTCAGACTAACCGTGACAAATTAGATCTGTTGTCCCTCTGTGCAATTAAGGAGCAATAAAAACTGCAGCAGCTTTTCTCAGCAGCTAGCTAGAGGGAGGCTGTGGGACTTTCTTGTCAAAAGGGTAACAGAGTAACCCCAACAGCTCAGAAGGATGACTCATCTTTAAAGAGAGAAATTTTAATCAAAGCATCTGAAGTGTGCCTGGTTATCTGTTCTCCAACAAGCTGGCACTCCTCTGCACTTCCCCACCAACCAGTCCCCATTAAGGAAAAACTAAAAGCCAGATTTATTTTTTTCCTTGCAAGAGAGATTTCCTCACTTGAAGATGAGCAGTAATCAAACTGTCAAATAAAAAGCCAAGGGCAATACAAATTCACCAACTCACCTGAGATCTGATTCAGTGATAGTATCTCCAAGCCCTCCAACATACAGTGTAGTAATAGTCTTGTCATCAGGGGGGTCTAGACGAGGCATGGTTGATGCTCGTTTCAGAAGTTTATCAGCCACAGGATCATTAATTCCATAGTAACGATCTTTGATGTTCTGATCAGCCAGAGGATCATCTGGATCTGTAGGTTTCTCATGTCTAAGGTTCAGCAAACACAGCATTTCACACCACCAGTCGTAGCTGCATCAGATTATGACTGTATCTGCTGCCTTCCCTTCTCAAGGCCTCTTTTTATATGCTTAACCCTAGTCACATAACATCCCAAAATGGAACAAAAAGCCATGAGAACTTAAACTGCAGCCAGGACTGCCTCAAGTTCTGAATGAATGGCACTTCTGACAGCTCAGCATTCAACGCTACAAAATACAAGAGCTTGATTTCAAACAGCCTCTTGTTGAAATACAAAGATCTCTGATTGAGGGGACTGACGCCACAAGGGGAAAAAATGAACTACGCAAGAGAAGAGATGTAGTCACTGCTTCAGCAAAACACTACACAAGACCACACAGCTAATTCCTCACAAACACACCACAACAAAGATTCATTCACTGGCCCTGCATGTCAACTGAAAGCATGTTTCACGCTGACCCCAATCGCAGTGCTACCTCTCCTGTCCACTGCAGCGCTTCCTGTTCCTCAAACCCCAAGAGCAGCTGCTGTCTCTGACCCCAGTGAACAGATTCACTGTTTAAGCTGTATCTGTACCTGTAGGGACACTCTTCTCCTCTCTTGCATTCTCCTTTTACCCAGAACGAACAGATGTGAGGACGGTTACGTTTATAGTAAGGCGTGGTCCGAGCCAGCTTCAACAGCATATCGCTGGTAGAAGTAGCTTTTCCTAGTGCACCAACTGGTCTAGTGCCATCAGAATTGGATATCTAAACAGCAGTTAAACCACAAATAATTATGTATATATCACCATTGAAAACTGATGCACAGAATCAGAGCAAGAAAATGATTTTAAGATAAGCTAGGTCATTCTTCCCGTTTCCTCCCCCATACACATCCACACACAGAAAGCATGATTAGAACTACACTTTCTTACCTCCCGTTCCATGTTCTGGGTGTAGTACTCTTTATTGACATCAGACTTAGGCATTTCATCCTTAAGGGAAAGTCCTGCATCCCGGACTTGAATAGGCAAACCTAGAATGAAACAACAAATCTGTATGAAGCACAAGCTGAAAGAGCAGAAATAGTTATTGCAGTCTTCATTAGCCAGACATAACTCATCTACTACTCAGGTATACCACACTGCCCCTGAACCTCAGAAGAGATGTGGTCAAGACCTGTTCCTTTCGAAGACCGTCCAGACAACCATGCCAATTACATGCACACATTTAAAGACATTTCATCAACTTTCATTTCAGAGGCAAGCAGACCACCTTCTTCTCTTGGTGTACATTTTTTGGTACACACCATATTCCAGGTCAAGTAGACAGGTCTGACAGACATTCTTCAGCTTGCTGCATGTCTGGCATACTTCTGTTTTCTTGAAACGCATACGAACACCAGGGCACCAGCGGAACACTGTGAAAGGCCTGGCACAAATCTGGAAGACAGAAAGTCAACACTTGTATCACCATCATGCAGCAATGAAGGTTATTACATGGAAACGTGACATCCAAACACATCTGATTTCTTTAAACCATAAATACAACTTCTTCATCTTAGTGCAAAGATTCAGACCTCAAGAAATATTTGTTTCTACTTGGTGCCTTACTTTGACAGAAGAAAGTTTTAGGAAGGTGTTTTTTTCTTGTTGTTTTTCTGATTTATTACAGTAACACAAATGCTGAAAGCAGACCTACACCAAGTAAAAACAAATTCTCCTCCATTCCAGGTGATGTCAGTATAGAGCTACTGCAGATAAATTATCAATTATGTGTAAATCAGTCACGAACATAGCAGCAAGCCCAGTGAGAGGGTTTTTGAGACTTTTGGTCCAGAAGAAGACTACTGCTCTCTCTTATCTGGTAGAGCGATGATCTGCTTCTGTTGCATGTACAGTCTGAGGAAGGGAAGCAAGATTTCAACACATACCTTTTCCCTTCCTCAGATGACAATTGATAAAAAGGGGCAAAAAACCTCCTTTAATTTCCCCTCAGTCAAGACAACACTAAATATTTCATGCTCTCTCAGAAATGGAAGTGGCTTATTTCTTAGACAGCACAAACCACCACACAGCCACAAATAACATATTCATAGCAAAACCTAAATTCCAGTTATGCACCACTTACAAGTAAAAACAAACTTCCAAGAGAACATATGAGATCACGTAAAATGCTGAAATACCTCCAAATATAGTACAATATTTGCAAAAACTAATTCCGATAAACATGAGCAAATCCTAAGTCTTCAGTAATTTTACTATTTTAAGACCAACTGACTTTGTCTAACAAAGTGCACAGTAGGCTGACCTAAAAATGTATGTGGTTACATAAACATTTTAAGTTGTTAACCCAGACAAGCACTTTTCTGAAGCTGACAGGCTTTTTAATGTTAAAATGTATTATTCCTAGATGTGTGCCAATTTATATATTCTTTCTTCAAAAGACAACAAACATACCTTGCATTCTTTTCCGTATTTTTCCTTGGTCTGAAATATAATTAAAAAAAAAAAAAAAAAAAAGAAATATCATCAATTCAACATAAAACATATCACTGATGTTACAGCACAGTGGTTTTCTCCTAATTGTGCTGCATTTAGACTCACCCACTCTTGTGTTTTGGGTTTACACCTTGGAAGGTCAACAGGACAAAAAATCCTAAAAAACTCTCAATCCATTTCTGTTTTAGAATAATTCATTAAGACACAGTATTGCAAGTCCCACCTCATGTAGTGATGAAAAGCGAAAATTAAATGGAATATTAATAGCTATTATTAAACAAAGATGATGTTACAGGAAATAGGTCCATGAAAATAAGCAGGCTTTGAAGTATTACCTATACCAGCATTAGGGTTATGTTTCACAAAAAATATCATCACCTTTCAGCAAACTTGGTGGAATGGAAACGTGAAGGGAAGATAACATAAATGTAGGTCATACACAACTGGACTGAGCACAGAGAAAAGCAACATAAAATGGACTGACTCACCCTGCACAGAGGAAACCAAGGTAAACAAGGACTGAAACTACCGTCGGACAGCCTTCATAAAACAGTTTCAACTTATTTTTACAGGTGCATATTCTTCACATTTTAGAAATTTTACAAAGCTATTTAATGTCTCAGCAGCTCACTGTTCTCCATGTCACACGATTTACCAGTACTAAAGCTTTGTTTTCTAGTATTTCCTGCACTCTAGACACTGGACTGTTACCATATAGCTCTCCTTTTTGACTGATCTAAAGTCACATACCTAATGCCATGATAACACATACCAACAATGGCTGGAACAAAATCCTGTTGTGCAGAACCATCTAATTAGCAGTGCATGCCCACCTCAGCATCTCCTCCTGTAGCCAGGCTAATTTTAGTCCCTGAAACCCAACAGTTCTAGGGCCACCACAGAAGAAAAGACTGCATGGTCAAACAGGCACATACCATTCGAATATATGGGTTTTCTCCAAGACATGTCTGGCACAGAATAGGGAAATCCTGAATAGAGCAAAAAGAAAGAAAATCAGAAATGTGCAACAAACTCTATCACCGCAACCGCATCCAAATCACATTTGAACTAACATTATCAAGTTAAACTAATCAGACCGTTTGAAAGATGCAAAAAGCTTCATTCAAAAAGTCCCTGGGAGAGCTGCAAGCCATAACTCGAGGCCTGTACTATGAAAGAACTGCCAGCTACCAGCTATTCCAGTCTTTAGTAAAGCTTAAAACAACAAACAAGCCAAAACCGTTCTCTTGACATCTTAACTCTTCAGCGACCTGACTGCAGCAGATGACCCCCCCCCAGCTATCCCTCAGCATCTATTGTTTGCCCTGGGCCCACCCAGGAAAGGCCTCAGCTCTACGGAATGCAGCCAGGGGCGCACGACGGCCCAGCTCAGCCCTCCCAGCTACCGGACACCCCAACCCCCGGCAGGGAAACGACGGGGGAGCGGGGAGGTGGGCTGCGCCCAGAACCGAACGTTTCCTTTCCCAGCCAGCGCTGCCCATAAGAAGCGCCCAGGTCACCGCGGCAGCCCCTTCCCAGCCGAGGGGACCCGCAGGGACACAGCTCCCCGGGGCCACCGCCCCGCGCCACCTCGCCTTACGGCCTTGCCGCCCCCACCCGCTCCCTCACGGCAGCGGAGGACCCCGCCGGCAGAGGCCCGCCCCGCTTCTCCCCAGCCGTTCCCCGGACTCACCGCGTCCTCCCAGTTCTGCCGGTTGTAGGTGTTGGAGCCCAGCGATGTCGACATGGCGGCTAGGCCCCGCTCGGCTCCGCTCCCTTCCCCTCAGCCGCCGGAAGCCCTCGCGCCGCTCCGCCTCGATCCCGGCAGGCGGCGGCAGCCGGAAGTGACATCACTTCCGCTAGCGACGTGCGGCGGCGGGATCAGCAGCGCGCCGCGGGTCAGGGGGCGCGCTAGGCACGCTGAACCATAGAGCTGGGCTAAAAGGGCGGGAATGGCCGGGGCGGGTGAAACTGCCGGGAACATTGCGGGGGGGTGACGGGCGAGACCACTGGGGAATTTTATTTTATAATCAACCACAAAGTAAGAACCAGCGCAAAGAATCCGAGAGCCACGTTTGCTTTATTGAAGGTCACTACACGACGTCAAGCATAAGGCAACAGCCGCCTGTCGGGAAGGGGCAGACGGAGGGGCACGCGCCAGGGAGCAGGGACATGCCAGACACCTTTCCTGTCGCCTACAAGCACCTACGGGAAGGGAAAAAAACAACTCACCGAGCTAATTAGACCTCTCAGAATACCATGAATCAATGCACCTTTTTATTCCTAGTGAGAAAGGCCCAGCTCGCCCCTGGAAAGCTTGTTTCCCTATTAGTGTCACAAGTATAGCGCCTGTTTCGGCTACTGGAGAGGAAAAGTGGCGGCCAAAGGTTAAGTGCTCTGTTACCTGGACAGGTAAAGCCGCAGCAGGGGCTAGCACTACACATTCACTACGAACTACAAGTCTTAAACTCATGCTGTACATCTGCACGTCACCTACGTGAAGTTGTAAACAGGACGCCTCGCTGCTCAGAGACCTGCTGCAGGATCTAGGCTGCAAGGTGCATGCCACCCCGGGCACACCGAGGTTCCTCGCACCAAGGGAGAGGTTTTCGGGTACTGCACCACCTCCCCCAAGAGCAGGCAGTCACATCCCGCCCGGCCGAGCAGAGGATGCGCAGACCCAGGCTGGCAGAACCATAGCACAAGTGTCTCCGGCTGCTATTCACACCCTTCGCAGCATGACAGCACATCAAAGCCCATCACAAATGTTTAACAAAGGTCAGTGTCTGAACTGGGAATGCACTGCAGGAAGAGAGATCTCACCTGCTTGCACTAAGCTATGCAGTAACTAGTAATTCAGTGCCCTGCATACGCTGCTATTAATTACTGATTTTAGCTTGGACTACAGCCAAATTACACCCTAGAAGAGTTACCTAACAGTACAGTGTATGCTAGTTAACATATAACTGTCCTTCCACCTTTATACCTCCCTGCCACCCACCCTAACAGGAAAAAAGAGTATGAACTCAAACAGCTTCTGTATTTTTATGTATACGAGGCCTAATCGTAACACTCTCCAGGTTTCATACTCTGATCACTACCCCTATTAACACAGGTTTACTGGTGTGAAGACTGCCAGGCAGCCTCTGGAGCATGCCTGCCTCAGTCAAGAGCTGTAGCAGAACCTGAATTCCCAGCTTGCAGCGCATCATGCCATCACATCGACCTGCACAACAGCAGGCTGACAGCAAGCTCAGCTGCCAGTCAAATCCATGAACACTACAATACACTACAGTTTGAGTTTAAATGCAAACTGATCATGTCCTTTGTGATAACAGATCTATCACCTCGGCTAAGCAAGCTACATATGCCAGAGTGGCAGCATTCTATGTCCCAATCCCCCACTGCTGAAGTATTCTATGAGGAAGCAGAAAACCAAAAGCAAGCATCGTGCTGCTGCCAGTAACTTGCCAGTAACACAGCAGACACGGCCACCTCTTAAAATGTTTGCCTGGGAAGGACATAGCTCTGCGTGCAAAGAAGTTGTTCACTATTGAGCATGTAACATCAGGTTTGTGGGCTGACATGAAGAAATAAACAATATGGGTTTTCTTGTGTTGATAAAACCAAATTCAGCCAGGTGTAGTGCAAATCTGGAGAAAGCAAGATCTTTCTCTGTGTTGAAACACGTGCTGCGAGTTAAACTAGCCCGTGGCGGTGTGGGGAAGCAGAGCGGTAGTTAGTGGGCACTACAACAAGAAGAGAGAGAACAAACCATCCCAAACCACGGCACCTCAACCACCTCCTCACGACCCGGCCGGGGCCTGTGGCACACACCCACACATCACAAAGGAGCTCTCACAGAACATTTCACCAGGTGCTTTCTTCACTGTAACAGTCCATCCTGCGGCCAGCTGTCGGGGCGCAAGCATTGGGAGCGTTTATGGGAGCACTGGACCGAGGCTGAGCTCCACATGATGGGTGAGCCAGATGACCTCTGAGGCATGATCACCTTCCTCGCTGGGCCGGATTGGAGCAGCGAGGTTTTTAAACTCGTGCTTCATCTTGAAACTCACGGTCACTTCGCCCTCTTCTTTCTGTGGGGTGACCTTGATGAAAACGCCTACCTTATTGGCTTTTCTGAAGGCAATAACACTGCAAGGCAGAAAACAAAAGAATGCTGGGTCAGCCAAATTTTCAAGCAGTAGTTCTGAGAGATTTGTTCTGATACCATGTGAGAGAGAGACTCAGTTTATGGCTGAATATGCCCTGCCAGAACAGCTGCCCTGGTTTCTGGTTTCTAGCTTAGTCCCTGCTGCTCTTTTTGCAGGAGGCCCACAACCCTTTCTGCCTCATGATCAGAACATCAGCACCCGCTTTATGCTGACAGCTGCTGACACATCTGTCAAACAGAACATGCTTGCTTTGGCCATGGGAGTTATGTACACAGCTGTGCAACAGTGAAGGACCATGGTACACAGGTCAAGTTGCTCTGTAAGAGGCTGCAGCAGAACATATTCCATTGTGAAGGCTGGAGGCAACTCTGTCACACACCCTGGTGTGTAGTTCTCACTGCTACCATGAACCCTCTGCTTGCAAAACAAAAGGATCACACAGAGTATTCCTGGGGAGAATTAGTACCACCACCTACAACTCAACTGCTGTAACGGCACACCTTGCCTCAAAGGGAAGAAAAGACTCCTGAACAGTCTAAACCACAAAAAGAAAGATCTCCATTGCTGATCTCTGACCCACCAAAAAACCCCACCACCCCACCCAAGAAAACATGGGAAAAAAACCCCCAGCAAAACACACTAAAGACAGAGAGAAGAGCAAGTTCCTTGGCTGAAGTGCCAAGTGTTTAAGGGACACAATCCCCGCAGGACAGAGAACACTCACTCAGGGTCATCCTGAAAGTCTTGAGGCTCTGCCAGTTCATCATATTCTGCTGCAGCATCTTTGCCAGCCAGAATAAGCTCCTTGGGAGGAACAGCCACCTGAAACAGAACACAAAGAGAAGAAGCCTTTCAGCACTGATCATCACCTATGCTGCAACCAGGAGAGCACCCTCCCCTTCTGAGGGCTGCTTTACTACAAGTTTAACGGAAAAGCGAATCACCCTCAGCTT